>NC_142070.1:20539250-20851000 GCF_059756535.1 Pantherophis guttatus | reverse complement strand
TAAAACTACCACCACCACACACACACACACACACACACACACACACACACACACACACACACCCCTCAGAAAATGTAACTTGGTGAAATTTCATCCAAATGTTTTATTCTGTGTGTGTATATAATACCTCACAGATTTGTTGTGGGGAAAATGGGAAGAGGAAGCAGTTTTGGATATGTTCACCACCTTGAGTTATTTGTAAAAATAATAAAGGTGGGATATAAATAAATAAATAAGTAAACAAGCAAATAAGTAAATAAGACAACTACGATTTTCAGGATACAAAGAGCAGAGTATTACTATTATTTGCAGCTAAAGAAGTCATCCAGATTTGCTTTGGATAGTGAGATGGGTGACACATAAATTTAATAAATAAGAAGGGACAATTTTATCGCCCCCTTTGTTGGTATTCTCCCCCATTTGTGAGAAAATGCTAGAGAATTTGTCTCCACACTTTGTCACTGAAAGAGTTCAGAAAAACTATCCCATTTCTCAAGCCACAGATAAATAGATTTTCAAGGAATCCCTCTCCACAACTTTAGTTATAGCAGTAAACTGCCTAAATTATATTACTGACTCAGCACTCAGCACAGGTATTATCTATAGTTACCACCATACCATTATTTGAACTCTAACATTTCAGGATAAGAGAAGTTGAGACAATTTTTTTCATTGTCTTAAAAACAGCCTGTCACTCAGGGCATAGCTCTTTGGTAATTCACCAAAGATGTTTAGTGCTTGTAAACTTGTTTGCTGACCATCTGAACTCATTTATTATACCATTTCACTCTGAACTTTAAGAACACTAGAAAGCATTTCCATTTCTGTAGCAATACTTATCTTGTCCAGACTTGGGCTTATTCTTTCTTTGTTTGGATACTGATCCAAAAATTCAAATTTGCACAGACCTAAGTGTAATTGTTTTAATTTAAACTGTTGATTTACTAATCCAGGTAGTTGTTTTTGAAAGTTTCAGCAGGGTCTTTACTGTTGACCCACATACCAAACTGACATCTGTAAAAACAATTATATCATTTTTGAAATCCTCTTTGAGCTCATTCATTTACCTCTGGAAAACCTTCAAGGCAATCTTTTAAAACCATATTCTCCAAATGAGGTAATGAATATATTTTGCTTGGCTTGGCTTTCAACTAGGTTTGGATTTCATCCCCATTCCCCAGCACTCTCCAGTTTAGAGAATATAGAGCTGCAGTTTTATGTAATATTGACAAAGAAAGTGTGCAATTGCGACCATGTTCTGTTACTGTCATTATTTATATTTGGGGAAAGTCAGGTGCAAGTTGCTAAGGCTTTCCCAAACTCCTCAGATTGCAATCTAATGCTTTTCAAATAAATTCAGTCACATTTCTCTGAATTAAGCAATTCTTCTCAATAAATCTGTGTTGGAACAGATCACTGTTCCTCTCCTACTTCCCATTGGGAGTAAGATGTAATTCTTTGTCTTTTTATGCTGGCCATGGAAATAGGAATTTGGTTTTTCTAAAAAAAATATATTCCTGGGATAGGAGCCAGGTTTAGGATTCTTTGCTAGGTGTTCTTTGTTTTTCCAGTCCAGCGCAAATCCAATCAGTTGTCCACAAAGACAAAAAAACCCAAATTTCCTGACACATTCACTCCAGGGAGGACAAGCGAGGTGACAGAGAGAACAAGATGTAGCTATATTTTCCAGCAGGAAAAGGGAGAAATTAACTTAATACATGTTTGAATGAAAACATACCTAATTTTACTTTTTTTAAACCAATATGCAGAATCAAATTTTCTAATATAATTTCTCATTACCATGTTTCCCCAAAAATAAGACCCTGTCTTATATTTTTTTGAATCCCGAAATAAGC
The DNA here is from genome assembly GCF_059756535.1 of Pantherophis guttatus. Taxonomy (NCBI): domain Eukaryota; kingdom Metazoa; phylum Chordata; class Lepidosauria; order Squamata; family Colubridae; genus Pantherophis; species Pantherophis guttatus. Next base: position 20,849,144 of record NC_142070.1, on the reverse strand, counting down.
GCTTGGCCTTATTTTTGGGGAGGTCTTATTATTTTGGGGTGTGGAGCAAAACGGGGCTCCTCTTGCCATTTTACCTGATTTCCAGCTCTGTTTCCCTAATCCTAACCAGAGGAAATGGCGGGGACCAGCTGCATATGCATTTAAATATTTTCAGGGAGGGCTTATTTTCAGGGGGGGCTTATTTTAGCGCACACGCTCAAAAGCCTGATTGGGCTTATTATCAGGTGATGTCTTGTTTTCGGGGAAACAGGGTATTTAAAAAAATATATTGGAAAAAAGACTCCAATCAAATGTACGTATTCATGAAAACAGTGTACAGTCTGACTTGCACTGTGAAAATTGTTTGTATTAAAGAAAAGTACACATGTGCATCAAAATACACAAGAATTCCCAGTGTTCAGTGAATTGGACTTGAACTGAAGCTGAGAAGGACCAAATCGATCATATCTGTGAAAATTTGAATCTGAAAGAAGCCTTGATGGAATTGCCCTTTCCAATGGTGGCTTACTTGCATTTCTTATTCTAGACAAAATGGGGCAATGGGCAATAGTGTGCAATTGCAGCCGCTCAGCGGTAGTGGCTTTGTTGTTCCTCCCAAATTGCCAAGCCATTTGCACAGCTCAGTGTCCATCTGGCTCGCTTGGATCCTTTGAATTGGCCAACTGCTGTTAGACATGATAAAGGATGCTACAGTCCTCAGCTTACTTGCCAAGTACCCAACCACAATTGGGTACTTGGGATGGGAACCTCTGCTGCTAAGTGATGCAGACATTAAGCAAGTCACACCTGATTTTGTGACCTTTATTCCGTGGTCATTAAGCAACTCATGTGAATCTGGCTTTCCCCATTGACTTAGCCTTTTGGAAGCTCCATGTTAAGTTTGTAAATGGCAATTACGTGACGTTGCAACTGTCATGAATACATGCCAGTTGCCAAGTACACGAATCTTGATGACAGGGACACTACAACAGTCACAAGTGCAAGGACCTGTAACTTTTTCAGCACTGCTATAATTTTGAATAGTCATTAAATTGGATAGCCATAAGTTGAAAACTATCTGTATTCCATCACCAAGGTTGAAGTAAATCAGCCTTGATAGTTCAGTCTCCTATAAAAGAGTGAGAGTAAACAAAATGTGAGGATAAAATAGATTAACAGAGTTGGAAGGGACCTTGCAGGTCATCTAGTCCAACCCCCTGCCCAAGCAGGAGACCCTACATCTGCCTCTACCTAGGATGTCAGAGAAGAAGCAGAGCCAGGCAGGAAAAGCTACATGTTAGATCCAGCCAACAGTCTATCAATTCTCCTGTCCTGTATCATCCTATATCCATTTCCATATCATGTATCCTTTGCCATCATGAGACATTTGTCAATCATACAACACCTCCCAACAGAGCCCCATCGGATAAAGAGAATGTGAAACTCATTTCTGTTAAGACAACTTCTTCAGACTCAGGTAAGTCATGCTTATTCATTACTGGTCAGGTTGAGAATTTAAGACCAAGCTTTTAAGCATTCAGCCAGAGTTTGACAGACTATTAGACCGGTATTTACAAAAAAGGCTATGCTTGCTTGAAAAAGATTGGAACCTTGTATGAGACTAGCATATGTCTGTTATTCATTAAATCAACCCAATTAGTTTTGGGCTTCTTCACAAGTGTGGAATAAAAGATGCCACTGCTTTGAGGAGCCAGATCCTTAATGTAAATGAGAAGGATCCATTGATCCATTGAATCAAGTTCAAAAAATGCACAGCCCTAACAATCTATTAAGATAAGATCAATCTCATCAACACTGAAGAAAGCTTCTCTAAATAAAAAATGCATGGACAAAATGATAACAAAAAAAGTTGCTTTAGCTGCTTGTTCAGAATAGTTGAATAAGTATTCTGAATACTGAATACTGAACAAGCAGCCAAAGCAACTTTTTTTGGTATCATTTTGTTCATGCATTTTTTTATTTAGAGAACCCTTCTTCAGTGTTGTTGAGTTTGACCTTTTTATTTTAACAGATTGTTAGGGCTGTGCATTTTCCCCCCCTTTGGATATGATTATGCCTCTTATGTAAGGCCCACCCTAGAAAAAGCAAAGGACCACCCCCATTTTTGGTCACGGCTCTCCGGGCCCCGTTTATAATGAGATTATAATGAGAGTGAGGGAGGATCTGAGGAAAGTCCTGCCTTAGCATTTGGTTACCACAGGTGCCCCTGACACGAATTATGTTGACCTGGCCATGCCCACTCTGGCTATGCCCATCCCACCCCCACAAGGTCAAACACAACCCTGATGTGGCCCTCAATGAAATTGAGTTTGACACCCCTGTTATAAACCATTTATATCACATATTGTCATTAGAGATTTTTCACTTATAAATAAACTCTGTTTTTAAAAAAAAAAAAAAAAACACCTAGATTTGATAAAACAGTTTGAAAACCACAGGTATAAAATTATCAAACTGTTTTTAGACATAATGTTTTCAAACTTGGCATAAAAGATAGATAACATTGGCAGTTTTTTTAAAAAAGTAATAAATGGAAAAGAGAGCTTCAGGGCCTCAGAAGGCTTCTAAATTTTCCAATCTGACTATAAAGTTTTCTTCTGCTGAGCAAATGCTCAATAAACCCACTACTGAACCGTGTTGTATGCATCCTATATTTGGAATACATCTGAGCCATTGGTACTTTAGGAACATTATTTTTTTTCTCTTCTCTCTCACACTAGTTAATTTGATTCATATTTAATACACTTTTTGCAGTTGGCTTTTCAAAACTTTAATGCACTTTCAGTTCACACATTTCCATAAGCATGAAATCCACTTTGCCCTTTCTGATCTTGTGAAATATTCAGTTTTTAAAAAGCCCAAAAAGTAAAAAAAAAAATTCTCTAGTCTCCAAATCTCCCCTGAGATTTTTCTCTCATATATGTAATCACATTTACCTTTATCCAACTTTTCTGAAGGAAATGAGCCTCCCTCCTTCAGATGTCAAAACTGAGTACCCAGGGAACAGCTGTTTTATGAAACAGAAATGCAAAAAAGATGGGCAACAAAATTATAGTCCGGTGGGATTAGATGTGACATGTAACAGGAAAATAAGATTGTTTCACCACAGTTGAGGATTATTTCTGCATTGATTCATATAGCTGCTCTTTGGTCCAAAAGAACTTGGATTTAATTGGCAAAGTCATCTTCAGGATGAAGAGCAACTCTTCAGGTGTTAACTTTGGTTCCCAGCATTTTAAAAGTAGAATGACCATTGTTCTGAAGTCCAAAAGTTAAAATCAGGATATGGGGCAGAGGGACTTCAGTCTGGGGAGGCTACTGTATATATTAAACTATACAGTGGCCGCTTAACCACAATCTATTTTCCAGTCTATTTTCCCTTGGTTGAACTTAGAAGCCCATATTAAGAGAAAAAAGAACTGCAACCCACCTCCACATTCCCTGTTAATAATCCAGTTTATTGTGGACTGTAGATTCTGTATTCTCTAATTATGATTCAACAGATCAATGATTCTTAGTAGTTTTTTAAAGTTTTTGAAATTTTGCATAATTACCGTATTTTTCGGTGTATAAGATGCACTTCCCCCCCCCCCAAAAAAAGTGAGTGGAAATGTCTGTGCATCTTATACAGTGAATGTTGCTGAAGCCCTGCCCACCCGCCAGCCCCCACCCTTCAGCATCTGCCTCCCAGCAATTTGCCTCCTTGCAGCAAACAGCAAACAGCTTGGTCAGCTTCAGCACAGCCTGATTTAGCACGAGCAGCTGATTGGCGGTTGGAACTGCCTCCCGGAATACTGCCTATCAGCTGTTCCAGGCTGCGGGGATCGCCACCACCCATTGCCACCATTGCCGCCCATCGCCGCTGCCACTTATTGCTGCCTCCACGTGCCCCATTTTCGGCCTCCGTGCATCCCATTTTCAGCCCCCACCTGGAACGGACCAAAAATGGGATGTGCAGAGGCTGAAAATGGGACGCCCAGAGGCCGAAATGGGGCACAAGGAGGCGGCGATGGGCAGTGGTGAGCCCCGCAGCCTGGAACATCTGATAGGTGGCATTCCGGAAGGCTGATCAATTGCCAATCAGATGCTCATGCTAAATCAGGCTGTACTGAAGCTGACCAGGCTGTTTGCCGTTTGCTGCAAGGAGGCAAACTGCTGGGAGGCAGAGGCAGATTTTTTTTTTCTTGTTTTCCTCCCCAAAAGCTAGGTGCATCTTATACTCCAAAAATACAGTATATTTTAGCATGATGTTTATATTCTGTTTTTCATCTCCTGCATATTTTAAACTACTGCTGTTCCCCATTAATCTTTATTTTCCTTCTGGGCTAGGCATGTTCAGTTTCTTGACCCTTTCCTCCTATGACTTGCCTTTAGGCATGTCATTACCTTTGGAATCCTTCAAACCAATGTGAGTACTCCCATTGGTGATCAGACAGCAGCCTAAAGACTGCAGCACTTCCCAATGGACTTAGAAGAGTGGTTTCAATGGGTTCCTTTAGAGTTGGGATTAAGTTGCTTCTGGGTTGGGAGTCATCAAACTGGTGGGATCTATTCCAGCCTCTTCCTGAGTAACAATGTGGAATATTTCTATATTTAAGCAAAAAAAATTAGGGTTTTTTCTTTACAATCTTAAATGAGTACCTGTCCTTATTACTCAGTTGTCTATTAATGTGCCTTGTGGCTCTGCTAAATTAATATGTAGGCCATCCTTTTAAAAAAAATAATAATAATTTATTGAGTTCTTTTTCACCGACTGCAGTGGCCTATGGCTAAGGCAGAAAACTTCCGCGTGACTGTCTCTGGACCTTTACTGAAATTGTGCATGTTTTCATTTTTCTTAGCAGAGCAGACTTCCCAGGGAAGGAATAAAACTCGGCAACATAACGATTCCTCCTCGTGCCAAGGCAACAAATGTGTATGCTCGAGATTTTATTTCTATCTGCTAAACGCTGAATGAATATTTCTCCTTTTCAGCAGCAGTCAATAGCTTTTCATTGAAAATAGGCAGATAACCTTTTCCGTAGGTAGCTTAAAGGTTTGGAGCAAATATTGTTATGCGTCCCCAAAGCAAAGGCAAGTGGATAAATACCTTAGAGGACTCTGCTTGCAGTTCAGAAAATCCAAAACAGAGCAGATTCTCAGTGTCAGTCATGGATAGCATCTGGGTACCCTTGGAGATGGGCTACTGTAATTATGCAAAGGTCATTTAGAAAAAGAAATATAACATGAAAATATGAGGTTCTCTGCGGGGAGGATGCAAAACAGTGAACTACAAAGAGTTTCGCATTAACTCCATAAGATTACTTGGGGAGAGGGGTCATTTCAAAAAGACCTCAATAAAGAGATGGGTGGATGGATGGGAGATGATAGATAGATAGATAGATAGATAGATAGATAGATAGATAGATAGATGATAGATAGATAGATAGATAGATAGATAGATAGATAGATAAATCTATATAGATAGATCTATATAGATAGATAGATATAGATATGAAATGGATGGGTGGGTGGGTGGGTGGGTGGGTGGCTGGCTGGCTGGATGGATGGATGGATGGATGGATGGATGGATGGACGGATGGACAGATGGATGGACGGATGGATAGACCGATGGATGGATAGACGGATAGGCAGACAGATTCACAGATGGATAGACAAACAGAGGGCAATAACAATTAGGAAAAAGGGATATTTCTACATCCTTCTTTTAGAAACTTCCATTTGGTTTCCTTTGGTGGATGTATGACCTCTGCAAGATTAGCCTGAGGGAATCTGTCATTTGAGAGATGTAAGGTTCCTTAAATGTTCCTTCATCCCAAATGAAACAGTATCACCTTTCCAAGCAATTAATTGTCTGCTAATTAAGATTCTGAAACAGATTTGAAATTATGGACTAATAATGCAAATTATTTTAGGTTTTGCACCCTAAAAGTCAGCCTAGTTGATATACAGTAGTAAAGCCAAAATCATCTTGAACTACAAACTACCTCAAAATTTTCCTTCATTTCAGATGTGAAGCATTCCTGTTTCATTCTAGAAACCACCAAACAAAGTTGGATTTACTTGATGTGAATCAGGAGCATTTATGCATCACTGAAAAAACCTGTTTGTTTCATTTCTCTGTAATTTTGCCACGTTGTCATGTTGTTTTTCTATATGCCTGCTGTTTATCTCTAAAAAGAATTTTGTAGTTTTTCTCTCTCTTTCTGTCTTTCGGTCCATTGCTCTACAAGACCTATTTATTGCTTTCCATGTAAGTAAGGTAGAGAAAAAAAATGCATATTGTAAAACTATATAAAAATGCACTGGACCTTTGCCAATTCTGATTCTGTAGTTTTGTACATAAAATATATATTCTGCCTGTAAATATAATTCTTTATGTGTTTTCAGTAATTACCACAATATTAAATATTATTTGTTGTGGCCATATCTGTTTACAATAAGAACAAGATACTAACTTGAGTCTTTCCTTCTGTAAATACATAGATTCCTTCACTCCCATTTCAGTGCAAAGCAAAGATTCAAGTTATAGTATCCATGATGTTGAGACTCTAGAAAGAGTGCAGAGAAGAGCAACAAAGATGATTAGGGGACTGGAAGCTAAAACATATAAAGAACAGTTGCTGGAACTGGGTATGACTAGTCTGATGAAAAGAAGGACTAGGGATAACATAATAGCAGTGTTCCAATATCTCAGGGGCTGCCACAAAGAAAGGGGTCAAGCTATTCTCCAAAGCACCTGAGGGTAGGATAAGAAGCAATGGGTGGAAACTTATCAAAGAGCAAAGCAACTTAGAACTAAGGAGAAATTTCCTGGCAGTTAGAACAATTAATCAGTGGAACAACTTGCCTCCAGAGATTGTGAATGCTCCAACACTGGAAGTTTTTAACAAGAGATTGGATAACCGTTTGTCTGAAGTGAGGAAGGGTTTCCTGCCTAAGCAGGGGGTTGGACTAAAAGACCTCCAAGTTCCCTTCCAACTCTGTTATTCTATTTCAATTTCATAAGTGACTAATCTCCTTATTAAGACTAACCAAACTGGTACAAAAACGTCAACCACATTTAGGTTTTCCAAAAGTCTTTCTAAAGCAAAAAGTGACAAAAACCAAGGAATAGAGGAAGAAGCAAGACACTCTAAAGCTCAGAATTTGTCTCCATGAGGTCTGCAATTCAGATTTGGACTTAAGATTGGAGGCGTCGACAGAACCTATTTGCGAGCGGCAGGTGCAATATATTCCAAGTTTCAGCTACTATTGTAGGACATGTTTTGGTGGTTTTCTTACTTCTTGTAACATCTTACCTTGATGCAGATTTCTACAACTTCTTCTGCATCATTTGATAATATCAGAAGTATTATTACCATAATGTGGATTCCTGGTTTTTTTTCCCCCGGATAGGCCAACATGACTATGTCTTTTAAACTATTATACTGTATGTAGCTCTGCAATCTTTTTTGTGCAGTGTTGGGGAGAACATTTTTACAAGGCAAAAATCATTGCAATGCAGCCTGAACCTAGGGAAAGGAGGAGGAATGTATAGTATGTATATAATTAACACTCTTTAATAAAATACATGGGAATCTTTTGCACTGGATTTCCTCAATCTACTGGATTTCTACTTCAAATGGCAGCTCTGGGACTTTTTTTTTTTTTTTTACAAATTTCTAATTTTCCTAAATTCCAAACATTCAAAAAGGGGGAATAATAATTTCAGAATAACGAAATTCATGATACCACCTTCTGCTACCATGACTACATTTCATAAGCACAATGTTCAGAAAGGATCTAGAGACCATTACCCCATCAGTCTGTATCAAGCATTTTTCCCTGGAAAATTGTCTTCTCTTTTTAAGAGAAACAAATCCTGCATATGGTCAGAAGCTGTGTTTGCTGTAGCAATCTAGAAATGTAATAAACAAATGATTGTGTCAAAATTCCTTTTCTGGGTACTTTTATTTTATAATTTGGCAGGAAGAAAAAATGTGTTTTTCTGCAATATTTTATCAGAGAGACATTTGCACTTAATTAAAACAGGGGTAAGACACAAATAAGCAAGTTGCTGAAAGCTGTGGCAGGTTTTAAATAATTGGAAGGTCATTGCATTCAATCTAGTGGTGCTAGAAATTCGATATTAAACTGCAGTTCAGTCTTTCTTTGAAACCTCTAATGAAGAATGGACACATCCTCCCTATTTCAGTTGGTATAGTTAAACAGCTTGTACTGCCAGAGAGTTTTAATATTTAGCCAAAATCCCTTTTTGTATAATTTGAACCTGTTGTATCAGGCCTCAGAATGAAGCAAAAGAAAATATATTTCCTCAGACATCTACTTGACAGACTTTCAAATATGTTAAGATAGCTATCATATTTACTCTTAATTGCCTCTTTTCTGAGCAAACCATGCCAAAGTCCTTCCATTTTTCCTCATGTTCTATAGAATTCTCACAATTTCCATCTTCCTCCTCTGGACGTCTCCCAGTTTCTGTTAATTTTTGAAATCCTGAGATCACAATCCAGTCAGAGAATCAGTGAATAAATCAAAAGGAGAGAATTCTTTCATCCTTAAACTGGATGACAATTTAAAGAGTGGGGAGGAGATTATATCATATTGTTAAAAACTGTTCCAAAAATGTAAATGAAATTGGAGCAGGAATCTGTGTACTTTTGCCAGCAAAATTTGAGTGAATGGTGTCAGTACATAAATATTGACTATAAAAACAAAATAGAATAAAACATTTACCTAAGTATTTAGAGAGCTTGAATTTCCTTGGTGCCAAATCCAGCTGTTATAGTAACACAGGTAATCCTCAATTTATAACACACTTGAGCCCAAAATTTATGTTACTATGTAAGATCATTAAATGTTAAATGAGTTTTGCCTCAATTTTATAACCTTTCATGCCACCGTCATTAAGTGAAGCGCTTCTGTTGTTAAGTTAGTAACACAGTTATAAGTGAACCTGACTTCTCCATGGACTTTGCTTGTCAGAAAGCTGCAAAAGGAAATCACATGACCTTATAACACTACAATCATCATAAACACAGGCCGGTTGACAAGCGTCTGAATTTTGATCATGTGACCATGGTGATCCTGCAATGATTGTGTGTATGAACAATGGTCATAAATCACTTTTTTTCAGTTGTAAGTTTGAATGGTCACTAAACAAATGGATGTAAGTTGAGGGCCACCAGCAGGGCTGAAATCCAGCAGGTTCTGACAGGTTCTGGAGATCCGGTAGCGGAAATTTTGAGTAGTTCAGAGAACCGGAAAATACCACCTCTGGCTGGCCCCAGAGTGGGGTGGGAATGGAGATTTTGCAATATCCTTCCCTCAGGAGTGGGGTGGGAATGGAGATTTTGCAGTATCCTTCCCCTGCCATGCCCACCAAGCCACGCCCATCAAGCCACACCACGCCCACCAAGCCATGCCCACAGAACCGGTAGTAAAAAAAATTGGATTTCACCACTGGCTACCAGTAGACTAGACTTCATGCCTCAAATAATTTCAGAAAAATATTTTCCCTGTTCCAGCTTCTTCTGTGATTTCTGCCTTTATTACTAATCATTGCTGTAGGTGGTAAGCATAGCTTTGAAAAGCCTGCAGTCTTGAAAACATTATTTATCAGCAAAGACTGAATGGATACTGACATTCTTTGTTATCCTAACTGCTGTATTACAAGGCCAGCAATTAAACGTACAGTTTCTGTATTTCTCTGGGTCTCTGTTTCATATTGCCAAGAAAAGAGGGATTTTAAAAAATACCACAGCTGTATTCTCCAGCCTAGAATCCTCTGATGTTTAGATTTCTACTTAAAACCTAATCTCCAGCAAGTATACAGTGGTCATCAGAGGATTATATCAAATAAAGCCAACATATTTGGAAGACACAAAGAAAAGAAAAGTTGAACTAAATTCATATGTAAACTTCTATATATGGAAATAAATCATGCCAATAAAATGTACATCCAAACTATGAGATAGGCCAGAAATGCAGTAAAAAGCCTCTCTCTCTCTCTCTCTCTCTCATATAATTTATCGTAGCTCTTTCTTTTTCTCCACTTTCCTTTTCAGTCTGCATTTTGTGACTGGGAAAAATGATGACTCTTCAACTAACACCTTTGGCCATGATGCCTGTAATAATTGCAATCCAACACATCTGGATTTATTATGCTTGGAAATCCTGACATAAATATTCATGGGTCAACCATTACGAAAGACTATTTTTTTAGAGTTTGCTATGGGTCCCTGAAAATTGAGGGAAACAATTAGAAGGAAAAAGCAAGCAATATGAATAATTTCTTATAACATGACTACTTTATAGCCTAACATCAATTATTTGTCTATTTATGTATATTATATTTATTGATATTTATAACTGGCCCAATTTACATGTATTCTGGGCTGTACTATGTACTCATATAGCAGTTGGACATGTAATACAATAAACACTAATAAATTAAAATAATAACATCTAATTGACTTTGTTGATCACCCAAGGAAAGCTGTGGGCCAGAGGCTAATGGAAGCACTACCAGTTTAACTTGGTAGTACAGTGGTCTAAAGCACCCTGTTATTAAGAACAGCTGCCTGCAATTACTGCAGGTTCGAATCTCGCCAAGGCTCAAGGTTGACTCAGCCTTCCATCCTTTCTAAGGTAGGTAAATTGAGGACCCAGTTGTGGGGGCAATAAGCTGACTTTGTATAAATATACAAAAGAATGAAGGCTATTGCTTAGTGCATTGTAAGCCGCCCTGAGTCTCCGGAGAAGGGCGGCATATAAATCAAATTTAAAAAAAAAACTTGATTATTAAAAGCAAGGAGTGTTGGATTCCCCTGTATTTCACAAGGTAAGGCATTACAAGGTTTAGTTAAATATGATACTTTGAATCCTGGTGTTATTAAATCGCTTTCTTGCAAAATTTTCTTTATATTAAAAAACCATTATGCTTAAAATATCCTTACCTTCTTTTGCTATAATTAATTCATCTGCAAAAAAAAAAAAAATTAGCTAACCCAAGCGCTATGAAAAAATATTCTGTTCATTGCATAATTGTACTTAGCTTTTTTCCAGACATATCAAATGTACACTTGGGGAAAGTTGTGCCAGACTAATTCTCCAATCAGCATCAAGCATCAACAAATAACCAGATACCTTTGGATATCGCAATTTCTATCTATCTTCTTTAAGCTTCTTCAAACTGTGGAATTATAGATCTGGATTCAAAATCTTCACTGATTAAGTTTTCAACACTCTTGTCACTATTAGAAGGTTAAGCCTATTGATTTTAGAATGCCTTCTAAATTAAAAAAGATGTATTGTATTCGAAATTCCTTACTTTCTATCACTTTTTGGCTCAGTAATTACCAAGTACCTTACAGATAGTTCTTAAAGGCCATTTGCAAATGTGGCCATTTGCACTTATTTGGAAGTTATCCCTATAGTTTTATCTACAAACTTTCAGCCAAGTTCCTTGTATGCTAAAAACATTATGCAGAAAAGCACACAAATGTTGCTTTTACTGTTAACCTAAACATTACTATTCTTCAGGACATAAAACATGAGGCCTAATGTATATTTATAAATAATGTTGCTGCACAAAGTCATTGCATCCTATAGATCAGTGATGGCTAACCTTTTTGCCATCACGTGCCAGGAGGGGGGGGGATGGGGAAGGTTCACGCGTGCGTGTGTCCACACCCATAATTCTATGCACCCTGCCCTGTGCATGCACATGCAACACCCCCCCCCACACACTCCTGGCACGTGATGGCCTGGTAGGCCCGTTTTTCTTTCTCACCTAGCTCCAGATCCGCTCTATGCATCTGGGGAGGGCGAAAACAGCCTTCCCCACCTCCTTGGAGGCCCTCCGGAGACTCTCTAGGAGTCTCTGGAGGCTGGGGACAGCAAAAAACATCACTTCCTGTCCCAACGGGCAGTTGGGAAATGGGCCGTTTCAGGCCTCCGGGGGGCCTCCAAGGGAGTGGGAAAGGCTGTTTGCATAGAGAGGATTTGGAGCCAGGTGAGAAAGAAAAACAGGCCTCCCTACCCCCCCCAGCCCTCCGGAGGCAGGGAACAGCCTGTTTCCCTACTTCTGGTAGGCTCAGAAGGCCCGAAAATCAGTTGGCCGGTGCATCCACCGAACTGGTAGTAAAAAAATTTGAATTCCACCACTGATTTCTGCCCCACCATATAGCATACTCAGCCAAATGCTAGCTCTATTCTTGTCATCCTGAGCAGGACTGACTTGATTGTTTGCTGTCTTAGATTCCTAGGTTTTATTGAAATAAGCAGGCTGGGGTGGGTGGAGCAATTCAGGGGGAGAAAGAATGAAATGATGTATGCATGTTGGCAGGAGTAATTTTTTTTTTCTGGATTGAGGGGCTGGATGTCATTATTCTACATAAATTCAATATATTCAATATTTTTCCAGTTAATTTTGGACTTTTTTTTTCCTGCCTTAAAATGTGGGAAACTGTAAGCTATGTTCAGCAATCATATCAAAAGAAATTTTGGGGTCACAAAAAGGCATCAGGACCACAAATCGCCCTGAGGTCTAAGTAACTAATGCTCTTAATGAGCCAAGGTGGTGCAGTGGTTAGAGTGCAGTACTGCAGGCTACTTCTGCTGACTGCCAGCTGACTGCAATTTGGCAGTTCGAATCTCACCAGGCTGAAGGTTGACTCAGCCTTCCATCCTTCCAAGGTCGGTAAAATGAGGACCCAGATTGTTGGGGCCATATGCTGACTCTGTAAACCGCTTAGAGAGGGCTGTAAAACTCTGTGACGCGGTATATAAGTCTAACTGCTATTGCTATTAACAGTGTAGATCAGGGTTGTCCAACCTTGGCAACTTTAAGGCTTGTGGACTTCATGGCTGGCTGGCGAATTCTGGTAGTTGAAATCCACACATCTTAAACTTGCCAAGGTTGAAAACTCATGGTCTAGAACCAGATATAAGAAGTAACATGTGCAGTCACTAATTCAGGGGTGGCAAACTCAAGGCCCATGGGTGCTTAGATCTGGTCTGCTGCCTCTGCCAGCAAAAACGGAGCTCGGAAGGGCTGTGTACTCCCCCACCGGGGCCCATTTTCGGCTGCAATGGCGTCCTGCAGCCGTCTGCCAGAAGAAACAGGATCCGGGGGCTGCACATGCCCCCCCTGAGCTCCATTTTCTCTGGCAGAGGGCTAGCAAAACAAACTAAAAACAAAACAAAAGGAGAAATGTTTCCCCTTGTGCATGTGAGCATGCAAGAAGAGACAGGAAAGGAGAAAGGGAAAGAGGAAAGACAAAGAAAAAGATGGGAAGAAGCAAGGAAGGAAAAATAAAGAAAGACGGGAAGGAAGAAGAAAGGAGAATGAAGAGGGAAGGAAAAAGAAGAAAAGGAAGGAGGGAGGGAGGGAATAAGAAGGAAGGAAGGAAGGAAGGAAGGAAGGAAGGAAGGAAGGAAGGAAGGAAGGAAGGAAGGAAGGAGAAGATTATAATGAGAGTGAGGGAGGGTCTGAGGGAAGTCCTGCCTTAGCACTTGGCCACCACAGGTGCCGCCGACATGAGTAATGTTGAGCTGGCCATGCCCACCCTGGCCACACACACACACTGCCCTTCTGAGGGTCAAACACAACCCTGATGAGGTCCTCAATGAAATCGAGTTTGACACCCGTGCACTAGTTGGTCATTTGTTTCATTGAATTGAATTGCTTTACATGTTTCCCTTAAATTAATCAATGGATGAAGTTTTAGATATGTACCTTCTTTTGAGGCAGAAGTCAGGTTGTTCTTTGTAGGGTACAAATAATAGCAAGTCTATTTCTCAATGGAAGATTCTAAAGTTTTGAGTTAGTAAGAACAGCAGTGTTCAGACACAAAACACAAATCTGGTTGTGACTAGTACATGTGCATAAACAAAGTGACCTTCCCAGCAAAAGGCATTATTATTACTAGCCTTTATCTAACACCTACGAGGCAAAGAATGTGATTTGCTCATTTCTGCAAAGAAATCTGTTCTTGGGGGTGGACCAAGAACATTGAACACAATAATCCTTGATTGTAGTTTTCCAGGTTCTTGACATCTTTTTAGAAACAACTGCGGAAGGTTCAGGTTGATTGCATCCCACACATTGAGTAATTATGGTGGGAATACACCTTGAAAGAAAATTATTGGGTAATTAAAGAAGGTTTGCCTCACATAAATCATTGGGTGATCCAGCTCAATACTGTCTACAGTGTGGCTAGTTTCATGCAGCGATCCCAATTGCTTCCTTGAGAAGTAGGAACTGAACCTGGAAACATGATCCCGGTCCCCTTTTCAGAGATCTACTTTTTGAGGTAGACAAAGTTGTTTTCCCAGTAAATATAAGCACCTTCCACAGATGCTGATGCAGTCGTTTTTCTGCATTGATTAAGTTTTTCATTGGACATTTGAGATTGTTCCCAACTGGCCTTTATTTTGAGGAAATATTGAAACTGCGGAAAATGTTTCATTTCGTTTCATTTGTTCCTTTTTTATTCCACTTATGCACAAGGCGCATACAGAATAGTCATCGGTATCACTCCATTTTGGCTTTGCAACAACCCTTTTAGGGCCGAGTAGCTGGTAAAAGTTACCTAATGTGCTCTTGGGCCAAACGGAACTCTGAAGATGACTGTAGTCCAAAACTCAAATTGTAGCACAGGCTGGGTTTCCTGTCAATTTTGGATGATGCCAGGAGTGAACTATGGTTGAAGACAGTGGTGGGATTCAATTTTTTTTTTACTACCGGTTCTGTGGGCGTGGCTTGGTGGATATGGCGTGGCTTGCTGGGCGTGGCTTGGTGGACACGGCAGGGGAAGGATACTGCAAAATCTCCATTCCCACCCCGCTCCAGGGGAAGTATACTGTAAAATCTCCATTTCCACTCCACCCCACTAACCTGCTTTCCAGCTCCATTCTCCTGTGCAGGGCAACAAAAGAAGACCCAGCTGATCAGCTGGGACTCGATCAGCTGGGGCTCAGGAGGCAGCGAATAGATGTGGGTGGGGCCAGTCAGAGGTGGTATTTGCCGGTTCTCCGAATTACTCAAAATTTCCACTACCGGATCTCCAGAACCCATCAGAACTGGCTGAATACTAGAGTTTAAAGGTATGTTTACCTTTAGAAATCCTGGAGCTCTTCAGACTCTTTCCAGCAGGGGTGGGTTCTAAAAATTTTTACTACCAGTTCTGTGGGCGTGGCTTATTTTGTGGGCGTGGTTTGATGGTCATGTGACAATTATTTAGGATTTAGCAGAGGTACTGGTCTACCAGGCTTTTAACTGCTTGCAGAGCTGTACAGGTCTACCCATTTGTTCTTGGAGTATCCTGGTCTACCCATTTGTTTTTCGAGCATCCCGGTCTATCACCACACTGCCTTTTAACACTGATCAGCTATAGGGCGGCCTTTGAAGCCCCACCGCAAGAGTTTAAACAGTTTTTTTCCTTCTAGCCATCAGCTGGGACTCAGGAGGCAGCGAATAGATTGGGGGCGAGGTCAAATAAAAAGTAAGAATAATGCAGGCGGGGCGGGAGGGTCCAGCTCCCGAACAAAGAGAACCGGTTCAGTGACATCATATCGTCACTGCTACCGGCTCAGCCGAACCAGGCCGAACCGGGAGGAACCCACCACTGCTTTCCAGCCTCTTTGTTCTCCTTTTAGTTAGAATACAATAGTGTAGATAATACTCCTTTACAGAGAAGAAAAGATGTTGGTATTGAACCTTTAATTTCCTGAATGGATAAATGGCATGAGACCCAAGGAAGAAACCTACTATTCATTCAACACATATAGTCTCTATGCTGGTTTGAGAGAGCCAGGCTAGAAAGTGGGAGAATGTGAGTTGTAGTCCTACCTAAGGAAAGCCACCTGGGTGACTTTGGGTCAGCCACTCTCTCTTAGCCCAACCCAGTTCACAAAGTTGTCATGTGGAAAAATAAGAAGAAAGGAATTGGATATGCTCACTGCCTTGAGTTATTTATAACTATTTTTATTTATAAATATAATAAGGCATGATTCAAATAAATAAATGCTCACAGTAGTCTGGGAATCTAGAATTTCTATGACATTTAATGTCATGTTTATTTGAGAAATTCTATTCTGGAATCCACAAATATCTCAAACCAATTGTCCCAGGAGTCTTTGATCCTTCTATACACGCTCAGAAATGTTTTAATCATTATTACAGATTTTCCAGGGCAATGTGTATAAGAAGTATCAGAATAAAATCTTCATTTCAAATTAATTCCTGGCATATGTACTTTTAAAAAAATACACACACACACACATACACACACATATATAGTACGTCCTTTCATTCCCTCCAAAAAATATTGAGTACTTTTCCTAACTGTCCTAATATTTGTCCGAACTGTCCTCCATCTGTTCGCCCACCTTGTTCCCTGAACTCCAGAAATATTAATTCACCTTTCTCAAAAGGATTGTTATGTACTGGAGAGTACAGTTTTCAAATCCTTCACACTGAGCAAGATATGGAGATAAAAGTCACCTTGTTTAAAATCTACACTATTGCTGTTAAAATAAAAAAGTATAAAAATTATGAGAACATGTTACTGTAAACGTTTGCTTAGATAAATTTACTTTGCATCCCCCTTTAAAGTATATTTGTTACAGAGTACCAGACGCTTCACAAATAATACAAAACCTTAGGGAGAAGAAAGAGAAGGAAGAGAGGGAGAGAGAAGTGGGGGAAGAAATAAGCCTAACATTAACAATAAAATTAAAATAAAATCAACTAAGACTGGAAAAAGGCACAAGTAGTATTACGAATCTCAATTCCTGCCAAATAGATGGGAAAGAAATGGAGGTAATGACAGATTTTATTTTCCTGGGCTCCAAGATCACCGCACATGAGGACCAGTGCCAAGAAATTAAAAGACGCTTGCTCCTGGGCAGGAAAGCTAAGGCAAATTTAGACAGCATACTAAAAAGCAGACACATCACCCTGCCAACAAAAGTGTATATAGTCAAGGCTATGGTTTTCCCAGTTGCAATGTATGGTTGTGAAAGTTGGACCATAAGAAAGGCTGAGCGTCAAAGAATTGAGGCCTTTGAACTATGGTGCTGGAGAAGACTCTTTCGAGTCCCTTGGATTGCAAGGCGATCAAACTGGTCAGTCCTAGAGGAGATCAACCCTGACTGCTCCTTAGAAGGCCAGATCCTGAAGATGAAACTGAAATACTTTGGCCACTTAATGAGAAGGAAGAACTCCCTGGAGAAGAGCCTAATGCTGGGAACAATTGAGGGCAAAAGAAGAAGGAGACGGCAGAGAATGAGGTGTCTGGATGGAGTCACTGAAGCAGTAGGTATGAGCTTAAATGGACTCTAGAGGATGGTAGAGGACAGGAAGGCTTGGAGGAAAGTTGTCCATTGGGTCGCAATGGGTCGGACATGACTTCGCAACTAACAACAACAACAAGTATTACAAATAATATACAATACAGGTAGTCCTTGATTTTCAATCACAACTGGGACCAAAATTTCTGTTGTTAAGTGAGTCACATCCACTTTTAAAACCTCTTTACCATGTTTGTTAAATGATTCATTGCAGTTCTAATGAATCACATTATTGTTATAGTGAATCCAATATTCTCCATTGACTTCGTTTGTCGAAAGTCAGCTGGGAAGTTTGTAAGGGGCAATCACATGACCCCAGGATGCTACAACCATTGTAAACACCTGCTGGTTGTCAAGTGCCCAAATTTTGATCATCTGAGTGTGGGGGTGCTGCGATGATTGTAAATGCAAGGACTGGTCATAAGTCACTTTTTCACTGGTGTCGTAACTTCAAATGGTTCTTAAATGAATAGTTGTAACCTCCTTCCGAGGTGGGTAAAATGAGGACCCAGATTGTTAGTGAAAATATGCTGACTCTTTAAACTACTTAGAGAGAGCTGTACAGCACTGTGAAGCGGTATATAAGTCTAAGTACTATTGCTATCTTCTGAGGAACTGTACTACATAATCTAGAGCAATGAAAGCTTTCAGCAATGTGCCAGAGAAATAAGCCTCTGATAGCTTAGATATCTTTCAAAAGGACCTTTTCTGTAGAATTTAACAATCAGAAAAGTTTGCAGAGACAGAAAAGCAGACCCTTAGAAAATAGGTCCAGGCCATATAGAGCTTTAAAGGTGAATAAATGTGAAAAGCCTTGATAGTACAGTGGTCTAAAGCACCCTGTTATTAAGACCAGCTGCCTGCAATTACTGCAGGTTCGAATCTTGCCAGGCTCAAGGTTGACTCAGCCTTCCATCCTTTCTAAGGTAGGTAAACTGAGGACCCAGTTGTGGGGGCAATAAGCTGACTTTGTATAAATATACAAAAGGATGAAGGCTATTGCTTAACGCATTGTAAGCCACCCTGAGTCTCCGGAGAAGGGCGGCATATAAATCAAAATTTAAAAAAAAAAAATTAAAAAAACATCCCTAATATACAGTAAGCATGACTCTTTATGATTGCAACCATTCCATTTTCTTGGCAATGTTATGGAAGCAATTTGTCTGGGACTTACCTCCCCATCTAGCCAACAGCTGTGACATTCCAAGCAACGTCCCATCCAAGTATTCAGAAGGGCCAATCCTTCTTAGCTTCTGAGCTCAGTCAAGATCAACTAGATTGTCTCATCTACTTTAATATTTCCAACATTTCAGTTGTGCCTTGTAAGCAATTGGCAATCCAGTGTAGCCCTTCAAGTATAGGCATGATATGATCCTTGTACAAATTGACACTTTGCTGTCTTGTTTCGAAACAGTGCCAGTTTCCAGATTCTTTCCAGGAGTAATCCACTATAGCTGTGATGGTGAACCTGTGACACGCCTGCCACAGGTGACATGCAGAGCCATATTGGTGGGCACAGAGTGTTGCCCTAGCTCAGCTCCAGCGCGCATGTTCGTGCCGGCCAACTGATTTTTGGGCCTTCCGGGCCCACCAGAAGTTGGGAACCAGGCTGTTTCTGGCCTTCGGAAGTCCTCCGGGGGGGTGGGGAAGGTTGTTTTCACCCTTCCCAGGCTCCAAGAAAGCCTCTGGAGCCTGGGGAGGGCGAAAAACGGGCCTACTGGGCTCACCGTGCCATCGCGTGCCAAAAGCGGGGGGAGCACGGGGGGGTCACATGTGCATGTGCGGGGGGCGCATTGAATTATGGGTGCGGGCACACACATGTGCGACCCCCCCCACATTTGCCCCCACTTTTGGCACACAATGGCAAAAAGGTTAGCCATCTCTGCACTATAGACTACATCATTGATTGGCCTGGTTCCCTCTCTCCAACATTTCCAGCAGTGAAAGCATAATAAGAAATGTCTATATGAGTATTTTGAAAGCAATAGTAAACCATGTACTCTACCCACATCGACTACTGTACTCAATAATAGTAGGACTTTACAAGAGGATTCAGAATAATTTTATTCTGCATGGATTTAATTTATTCCAAGAGTTTATCCTCTTATGCTGCGGTTAACATCCCATCGGATTCATCACTGTCGTATCCTAGTATAGTTCGATAATGATTCCATTCCATAAGAAGGGTTCTTAGGAGGAGGAGTGTCAGCTATTCCAGCATTTCCATATTCCACAGATCAGCCAAGGCATTGGCAAACACTGTTGATAAATGATGTAGAAAATTGCTCAGGCACATTCAGAAAACCATCTGGACCCATCAGACAACTGATCTATTTTAATGTTCATAATAGATGAATTGTACATTGTATCCTTGCCTTGTAAAATAATGTGCAATTGCACCAAACATTTTTCCCTCTCTTGCTTCTAAATTTAGCTCAACCCAGTATTTTCAAATAAATACAACGTAGGACTTATCAGTTAAATCTTCCGATGAATTAAGATTGTAAACTTCATCAATACATCTTGAAGATGCAGTTGTTAAACACTAGATGGTGCAGTAGGCAGGTTTTGACTTCTTTTGCAAAAACATTTAATTCTTCCTCTTCAGTTGGACATTATCCTTGAGTCTTGTCGTTATTAAAGAACTCTACCTTTGTTATGAAATAGATAGAATCTTGTTTGGTGAGACATTTTTATATGCTTGCATAAATTAAACTGTAACAGAGGTGGTCTCATTATTTTCAGATAAAAGTCGCTGCATCAGTGACCTGATTTCATCAGTGAACTAACTGAGATGCATAACGATGACAGGAAGGGAGAGAGATTGGGGGGGGGGGACTTACTGCCGAGAGGACTGGAGTTGGCAATTTGCAGAGTAGATATATCAAGGGAATTGTGTTGTTTTCCAAAAGTGAAGATCCAAGATGTGACAGAAAGGCTGATCGGACTAATCAAACTTACTGATCACTATTCATGCTGAAATAAAAGATATTGCCAGAAAGAGCCTCAAAAGAATACAGAGATTACAAAGAGCTAGGCAGAAAGGGTTCAGAGCACCAGTGGTATTTTTATTCATATTTCCAACCAACAATTATGCCCCAAGAAGTGAGTGGAGGATTCTAGTCATTAACCATTAACTAGTGAATTTTTTTTTTTTTTAAATGGACTTTAGACCAAGGTCTGCACCACCTTTAGAAAAGTTTCTGGTGAAATATGGACTGGATCTCACAGAGACTAAAGGTGTATACAGGTCTTTAAAATATAGAGATGGAGGAGTCTAATACCTAGAACCATATTCAAATTATAAGCCCAAAGCAGCGGTGACATTCAGCAGGTTCTGACAGGTTCTGGAGAACCGGTAGCAGAAATTTTGAGTAGTTTGGAGAACCTGCAAATACCACCTCTGGCTGGTCCCAGAGTGGGGTGGGAATGGAGATTTTGCAAAATCCTTCCCCTGCCACGCCCAACAAGCCATGCCCAACAAGCCACACCACGCCCAACAAGCCATCCCCACAAAACGGGTAGTTAAAAAAAATTGAATTTTACCACTGGCCCAAAGGCAGTAAATCTTACAAGAAGAAAGGAAGTGGTAAGCAGAAAGGAGTTTTCAGGAATACAGCAGCAAACTTTAAAAAGGTAATATTGAAAGACAGAGTATAGGGAAGAAATAGGGGGAACTTGAAGCCCTAGTACCGGCGTAGGGTTGCCAGCTGTCCACTATTTGAGCGGACAGTCCATTTTTTTCACATTATGTTCACTATTTTTTTCCCCACAAAATAGTGGACATTTTTTTTATTCAAAAGCTTTATGATGAAATGGTACGTAATCTAAAGCTGTACAGTCTAAGAGAATAAGGATAGGAGAATCGCGTTTTGTCTTTTTTTTCATAAGTTAGAATGAGACAAAGATCGAATGCTCGTTGCAATAATCACATTTTACACAACAGCGCAAAAAAATCCATTAAAGCAGTTATCTTTTGATATCGAAAATGTAGTGCTGAAGGTTTTTGCCGAATTTTCGAATTCTGCAAAGAAACGAGAAGAGTTGAAATCATTTTTTGAGTTTTGCGAGTCAGAATTCCATGAAGTTTTGCGCTATGTTCCAACGCGTTGGTTAAGTTTGTTTAAAGCGGTCGAAAGACTTCTTTTAAACTGGATATCTCTAAAATCGTATTTTATTTCTCTTGGAGCTGATGAGTGCCATAAGGTTATCTGGAATCTTATTTCGGATCAGGAAAATGAACTCGCAAAGGACGATGAACCAACAATTTCAGAATTGTATTTATATTTCATGCACTTCTTCATGTCAATAATGCAAGACACCTACTGAAGCTGGAAAGCAAGAAAATTCTTGCATGTGATCTTCACATTATCATGTGTAAGCTGCATGATTCTTTGCAAAAAAAATATAATGAGCAGTTTTTTGGAATGAAAGTTTTATTTGCCTTACGTAAAAAACATTTGCCTGAGAATGCCGTGCAAAAGTTCAAGAAAGAGCCATCAACGTGTATCAAAGAGCCATTGCGTACCTAGAAAAGTGGTATAATTTCACCGATTCAGTATATGAGACGCTAAATTGTTTCAATCTAATTGATCGCAATAATCCTCCAACTTTAGAAGAAATGACGAACATCTGGTTATTATCACCATGGCGAGAAGAACTTCCACCCAACACTCTCTTCGATAAAATTTCTGCCGTAGAAGAAGTTTATGTTCATCTGCAGGGCAATTCATCCCTTGATAAGTGGACGTACTTTTTCAAGAAAGAGCCAGCTCCGAGTTTACTGAAACTGTTCCGGTATTGTGCATCAATTCCGGTATCAAATGCAAACGTTGAACGAATTTTCAGCATCATGGGAAATTTGTGGACTGACTAACGTAACCGACTGCTTGTATCAGTTTGAAGTGAACTTTGTATATTTTTTAATATTTCTCAACGTGTACTGAAATTAAAGAATTATTCCATAAACACAAAGAATTGATCAAAGCTGCGCAGTCAAATATAAAATACACACGACAGCAAAGTAAAATGTAATTTAATATTTTACATCTTATTATAAAATATTTGATGTTTTGAATTTTAAGTAAAGTTTTGAAGTGATTATTTTAATAAGTGTTAAAATGTTTGTAAGAAAATATATAATTTAATTGTAAATTTTTTAAATTTTTTTTACTACTTAAGCCCTCCCCCCCCCCCCGGCTTGTCCGCTATTTTTTGGAAGCAGACCTGGCAACCCTAGTACCGGGTAACAAATATAACATTTCTGGTATTATTGAAACCTGGTGAGGTGGCTTGGGATTTGAATATAATATTGGAACAATATAATTTGTCCCAAGAAAGAGACCCAACAAGCAGGAAGGGATATTACATTATATACACAAAGAATGACTACACCAGAATGGAAATGTATGGCACCAATGGTAAAAATTTAAACAATTAAACTAATAGCATTTAGAGTTATTAAGCTTGCCTCCTGGTGCCATGGGTGTTCCATTCCCTGGAACACTAATTTGTCAGGGATAATATGAGGTTTCCTATCCAGAATAGGGGACCTCCAAGTTCCAATACAACTCTATGATTCTTTGACTGTGTGAAATCCAGAGAAAGCTAGGTACCCTGTACCCTTAGTGAGAGTTGGGTTTAGGATTATATCTTAATATTTTTATCCTCCTGGCATACTCAATTTCTCCTAGCAGCATTGTCAACATTGGGCAAGATTGCAGCAGATCCATTTATTTCCATTTCTGCAGCTGTTACACTTCTGAATCAGTTATTCATTCCATCTACTTTCTGCACCATCTTTGCAGCAAAATATCTGCATCAGAATTCATATGCACTTCTCATAATACGTAATATTTTGTCTTGCTTTTTCCCCTGAGATATGCTTGATTCTCACAGTAAATATATTTATCTCTAAAATATACCTTTCAATGTATGCATTAGAACATAGAACATAGAATAACAGGGTTGGAAGGGATCTTGGAGATCTTCTAGTCCAACCCCTTGCTCAAGCAGGAGACCCTATAACACAGAAGTCTTCAAACTTGGCAGCTTTAAGACTTGTGGACTTCAACTCCCAGAATTCTCCAGCCAGCTATGCTGGCTGGAGAATTCTGGGAGTTGAAGTCCACAAGTCTTAAAGCTGCCAAGTTTGAAGACCTCTGCTATAACATTTCAGACAAATGATTGTCCATCTTTTCTTGAATACTTCCCGTTTGGGGAGCACCCACAACGCAAGCCTGATTAATTGTTCTGTCTATAAACTTCTCCTTAATTCTTGATTATTAATCCTTAATAATTTGCACCCATTATGCCTTGTTCTGTCCACAGGTGCTTTAGAAAAATAGATTTTTATTCTGACAGCCCGTCAAATATTAGAAGACTGCTATCATGTTATTCCTAGTTCTTCTTTTCATTATAGTAGACATACTTATTTCCCATACTTATTAACCATTCATCATACAGTTTAGACACCAGACCCCTTATCATCTTTGTTGCTTTTCTCTGCACACTTTCTAGAGTCTTAATATCTCTTTTAGAATATGGTGATCAGAACTGGACACAGTATTCCAAATGTGGTCTTACTAGTTCAGTATAAAGTGGCACTATTACTTAATAGCTCCAGGAATGTTGAATTTTTTTTTCAGTGGTTCCGAGACCACATCTGCTAGTTCCTTCAGAACCCTGGAATGTAATACATCTCATCCTGGCTATCTGAACATGTCTAGAGTGAATAGATGTTCTCTTACCATTTTCTCACCTATTTTGACTTGTATTCCTATTCTGTCTGCTTTTGATAGGTTGGGCTATTTTTTTCCTTTTGCATAAAGACAGATGCAAGAAATGAATTCAGAAGTTCCACTTTCTTTTCAACTTAAAATGTACATATATTACTATACTCTATAGTTTAATCTGCACAATTTTCTGCACAGGTTTTCTCTCCCCCCCCCCCCACTAATTTATGCTTATATATATATATATATATGCACCTCTAGAGAACTGCATTATGAAATTTGGAAGCAAGCGAAAACTATGCAGTAATTTTGTTCTGATTTGCCAAGTTTAGGAAATGCTGTTTGGGTTACTCCATCTTACTTTTGAAATGGATGGCTAGATAAATCAGATAAGTAAACAAATACATTAAAAACTGTTTAAAATATTGTTAATATCATCTATATCTATCTGTCTGTCTGTCTGTCTATCTATCTACTGCAACGCTCTCTACATGGGGCTCCCCCTGGGGTGCACCCGGAGGCTCCAGCTGGTCCAGAACGCGGCCGCGCGGGGGATTATGGGGGCGACGAGGCGCTCCCATGTAACACCTCTCCTGCGCGAGCTGCACTGGCTCCCGGTGGTCTTCCGGGTGCGCTTCAAGGTGTTGGTGACCACCTTTAAAGCGCTCCATGGCTTAGGGCCGGGGTACTTACGAGACCGCCTTCTGTCACCAATAGCCTCCCACCGGCCAGTACGCTCGCACAGAGTGGGCCTCCTCAGGGTGCCGTCCGCCAGACAATGTTGGCTGACGACTCCCAGG
The DNA here is from genome assembly GCF_059756535.1 of Pantherophis guttatus. NCBI lineage: Eukaryota > Metazoa > Chordata > Lepidosauria > Squamata > Colubridae > Pantherophis > Pantherophis guttatus. Next base: position 20,824,249 of record NC_142070.1, on the reverse strand, counting down.
GGGAGAGCCTTCTCTGTGGCGGCGCCCACCCTCTGGAACAACCTCCCCCCAGAGATACGTACAATAACAGACCTCCGGATTTTTTGTCGGGCCCTGAAAACCCATTTATTTCAACTAGCTGGGCTGGCTTGAGTTAATTTTAATTTGATTTTAAATTGGGTTGTTTTAATTTACGGCCAAAATATTTAATTATTTTAAATTGCTTTTAAATTTTGTATGTATTGTTTTTTTACTTTGGCTGTTCACCGCCCTGAGTCCTATTTTGGAGAAGGGCGGTATAGAAATTTAAATAATAAATAAATAAATAAATAAATAAATAAATAAATAAATAAATAAATAAATAAATATCATCTATCTATCTATCTATCTATCTAATATGTTAATATTATTAGGAAAATTTCTGTGTAAAAATGATTTCCAATATAATGCAGTATGCAACTTTGATTAGATTAGATGTTATTTAGTTCTGGCATTATTCAGTATCTGTATAAAACAGGGGTGTCAAATTCACGATGACACGTCGTCACGTAAAGTACTGCAACTTTTTTACCCTTCACTAAAATGGGAGTGGGGCGGGCATGGCGCATTAGGCCCGCGGGCCATGAATTTGACACCCCTGGTATAAAATAAGGAAACTTTATCCTTGGAGTAGTGAGGCTGATTGCTAAAGCTGCAGCTGTTATAGAGTATTGAAAATCCGCCTGTTTAAATGTCTTTTAATCCATGCATTTATTAACCATGCTGCTTTTTTAATGGCTATTCTACAGTCATACCTCTTTGGATATGTCCTGTAACAGTTAGATCAACGTTTTCTCCTTATTTGTATTTTTTAAAATCGAAAGTTTTGTTATGCTGTTATATTTCTGTATATCTATTTTTATACTTGTATGTCATTTATTGTCCTTCGTGGACAAAAGCAACTAAAGATAATAAGTTGAGCCGAGAAATACAGCCTCACAAGTTGATTGCTAACCTTTAAGCCACATTCCCCCAAAGTAACAATATCCAGTTCTCCCAGAGCTATTTCTCACCAACTAACGAGGCTAACAATGGCTTTCTTCTCCTCCGCTTCCTGTAATTGCTTAACTGTTTCTTTCGTTCCCTCATTTAACAAAGAACAAGTTACCCTGAAGCAGGATAGTTAATAACCAGGAACAATATCTTATTAAGCAAGACAGGCTGTTTTCCATTTAAGCTAGATAGAATGTTCTTCAGGGGCATCTTGTATGAGTCCCTTTGTTTGGGTCTTATACTTCTGTTTAAAAAAGCAGTCAGATCCCATAACAAAAAACAAAAAACCCACTTCTTTAAAGATGGTATTAAGCTTATTCCAATTTCTGCTAATGCTTCAAAAAGCCAGCAAATTGGAAATTAAGTGCTTAATATCCGCACAACATAAACCAAAAAGACTTTCTTTCTAGGCAATAATGAATTTAGAAGTAATACACAATTACAAGCCACAATTTGCATTGGCATTTAGGTCAAGTTTGGACTAGGGAAATATGTGTTGAAGCTGAAGCTGAAGTGCTACCGTGTTTCCCCGAAAATAAGACCCTGTCTTATATTTTTTTTTAACCCCAAAATAAACGCTTGGCCTTATTTTTGGGGAGGTCTTATTATTTGGGGGCGTGTGGAGCAAGATGGGGTTCCTCTTGCCATCTTACCTGATTTCCAGCTCTGTGTTTAAATATTTTCAGGGATGGCTTATTTTCAGGGGGAGGCTTATTTTAGTGCATGCGCTCAAAAGCCCAATTGGGTTTATTATCAGAGGATGTCTTATTTTCGGGGAAACAGGGTAGTGACAAAATGCAAAATGTCTTATGTGACAAGGCTAAATTCCACCACACATTGTGACAGTTGCAATAGTGTTAATATATATGACAGGATTTTCCTAACCCTTGAAAAAGGTAGAACCACTTGAGTCAATCAATATTTCCACCATTCAAAGAAAGAGGACTACAAAACTCTGAATCAGAGTTCCACTGCTGGCAGCATTGGATAAGGAGACAAGAAAGGGAGATCAAAGGTGACCAATGCAATATGGATAGACATACCCATTTTCTGCATATGTTGCTTGGTAGTGAGATAGGTGTTATACAAATTTAATAAACAAGTAATTGCCAACATCATGTGCATGTTGCAAAGAGTGGAGCTTGTGACACAATGCTGCAATGTGCTTTTGCCTTCCTTGAAGGATTAAAGAATTCTGGCTGAAGAAAGCTTGATTCTCATATCTATATTAAAGGCCTGGAGACTAAAACATATGAAGAATGGTTGCAGTAACTGGGCATGGCTAGTCTAAGGAAAATATGGACTTAGAGTGACATGATAGCAGTCTTGTTGTTGTCCGCCAGCAGCCTGAGAAGCTGGCAGTGGAATCGGATAGTAAGGAGGCTGGAAAGGAACATGGGCCAGTCCTGGAGTCTGGAGAAGGCCCAGACGAGGGCTCTGCGTCGGAGACAGAGATGGGGCCAGGGCCATCTGGGAGTGATGCATAGACTCCGGAGCCTCCAGAGTCGGACAGCTGAGAAGCAGAGGAACAGGAGGAGCCTGACCCTAGTGCGCGCATGCGCAGAGCTCCCAGAAGACACGAACAGTTAAAACAAAAGGGACGACTTGGGAGTAAAGCCTGGAGATGATTGGCCCCTCCCATAAGGCTTAAAAGAGAAGCAAAGGCATGTGGGCACTTTGCAGGAAGCAAATTCTGTTCCCAGTCGACATCTCTGTTTGATTCTGTTTGATTCTGGAATCCATGTGGCTTTGCCAAGTAGGTCTTTGGCAGAATGTCAAGGGATATAAAGGTTGGTGATTATCCCGAAGGACTTCTCCTGAAGGACTTTTTGTAACTAATTGGGACTCAGCTGTGAATGAACGTAATTCACAGCTGTTGCAATAAAAGAAGTTTTTGGGACTACTAATGTGTTTTAATGACTCAGCCTAGGTCACAAGTGTTTTAGTATTTGAGGGGCTGCCACAAAGAAGTGGGGGTCAACTTATTTTCCAAAGCACCAGAGGGCAGGACAAAAAACAATGGATGGAAACTAATCAAGGAGAGAAGCAACCTGGGATTAAGAAGAAACTTCCTAACAGTGAGAACAATTAACAAGTGGAACAGCTTGCCCACAGAAGCTGTAGGTGCTTCATCATTGGAGGATTTTAAGAAAAGACTGGACAGCCACTGGTCTTAAATTGTATAGGGTCTCCTGCTTGAGCAAAGGGTTGGACTAGAAGACCAAGGTCCCTTCCAGCTCTATTCGTATTGATTGATATTATTCCAGTATGTTGTGGATCAATTTCTTTTTGGGGGAAGAAATTTCCAAGGAAGTTTTACTTAGATAGATAAAGCACCTGCAGGCAGGACAAGAAGCAGAGGGTAGAAACTTATCAAGGAGAGAATCAACCTAGAATCAAGGAGTAATTTCCTGACATTTAGAACAATTAATCATTTGGAATAGCTTTCCTCTAGAACAGGGATGTCAAACTGGTGGCCTGTGGGCCGAATGTGTCACGTGTAGGCCACGCCCATCCTAGCTCTGCAAAGGGGGAAACATTGCAATACGTCACATGACAGCAACGTGACACTGCAAGTTTGACACCCGTACCCTAGAAGCTGTGGGTACTCCATCACTGGAGGATTTTAAGAAGAGACTGGACAGCCATTGGCTGAAACGGTATAAGGTCTCTTGCTTGAGCAGGGGTTGGACTAGAAGACTTCCAAGGTCCTTCCAACTCTGTTATTCTGTTACATATATCCCTGCGCATAAATTTCTACTGAAATTTGTGATTATGACATTGGAGTTTTACAAGCACGATTTTCCCAATAGCTGAAACTGAGGGGGGAAGTACGGCGACTAGGATGGGGAATATTGCTTGCTTGAACCCAGAGGCTGGGAGGTTATGAAAGGCAACACTCTGATGTATATTGCTGATATAAGAAAGACAAGCCAAATTAGTCAGTTTTCACAAGGACTCTGTAACAGATCAGAAAAAGGAAAGTAAAGAAATTGCCTGTGAAATCAGCTAGAGAGCTCAGAGTTTAGACAGCGGAAGATGAGCTATGTTAGGATATGGTTTGAGCCTAACAAGTTGTCCAGGCAATATATGTGTTCTGTGACTTTAATATGAATATGTATTGTGTGACTTTAAAGTTTTCCTGCTGATTCATTGTAATGCTGAGTCATGCTGTAATTAAATAATCACTAGTTGTAAACGTATTTAAGAAAGGTACTCAGTTGATGATAAGCTACAATAGTGTGTGGAGTTGCTATCATTGTGCTATCATCGTTGGATGGATCTGCTATCATCGTGGTTTGTGAACCAGAGTGAGCTTGTTATTCTAACCAATTACTGTTTGTGTGGTAAGAAGAGATTTTTGTATCACTGGACTGATTTAACTGGCAAAGACTTGGATTGATTTTAAAGACTATGAGATTGTTTTTTAACTATAAAGTAAACTTTTGATAAACCAGTTTGCACATCTCTTATTCATTGCTCTCAGCAATGTTTCTCTGTGCTCTACACTCTGCTGGTTGGTAACACAACAACAATATCCTTAACAAGCTTCCCATAACCTGCAAAGTGAATGCTCCAGACCAGCTAAGTTCCAATACTATAACTTCTCAAGTGACATTTTGGTGATTTATGTTGAGCAGTAGTTGAGACTGAGGGCCGTTATTCACTCCCAATTGCACAACTGTTAATAATCAGAAGGCACTGCAATATTGCAAAGCCTGAGAGGAGGGTTGTTACCCCATAAACTCTAAAAAAAATGAAAATAAAAATTGAAACATGAAATAGCCCACTTCTTAATTTTATAATAGCACTACACTGAAAACTATCTTAAATTTAATGGATCACACTGTAAGAAAATGTCAGTTTCCCCTTTCATAAATTTAGTTGCCAATCAAAATGTCAGCCCTTCCCCCAAATTCCAGGCTGTATCATATTTTAAATTTCCTATTTTATTTATTTATTTATTTATTTTATTTTTTAAATTTTTATACCGCCCCCCTCTGCCGAAGGACTCGGGGCGGTGAACAGCCAAAATTAAAAAACATACAATATAAACATTAAAATACTATAAAAACAAAATTAAATTTAAATTGGCTTCCCCCAATTTAAAACCCCTTACCCATAAAATTCAGCAATTAAAAATTTTTTAATCCAGCCCAGCTTGCTGAAATAAAAAAGTCTTCAGAGCCCGCCGGAAGGTCCGGAGGTCCGGGATCAGTCGTATCCCTGGAGGTAGCTCATTCCAGAGGGTGGTTGCCCCCACAGAGAAGGCTCTTCCCCGGGGGGTGGCCAGCTGACATTGCCTGACCGACGGCACCCTGAGGAGGCCCTCTCTGTGGGATCGTATTGGCCGGTGGGAGGCCAGATATTATCTACAAATTTCATAAACACCAAGTTCCATATTTCTTAAGCATCTTTCTTTCAATTTATGACAAGGGTGTCAACAGGATATGGTCAGGAAAGTCAATATGTGATGTACATTTAAAAAAAAAAACAAGATACAGCTTCAATGGCATTATGGTGGTAGCATCTTGATTTTGTTTTGGTCATACCAAATGTCTTTTGAGCAGTAAACCATGTAACTCTGGAATGATATTGTTTATACACCTTAATGTAAAGGGCTTAATTGTACCCTGATTGTTGTAAAATACGGAGCTGAGCAGACGATGGTTTATCTCCACAGTAACTTCAGTGATGGGGAACTATTGATTGTTCATGTGAAGCAAAATTTTGATTGCATTTCTTGAGTTCTGGCCTTGGCTGCTGATTTATAAGTAATGGTTTGTTGTTATGATGATACAGCTGGTTTTCTTTTGCCAGCTGGAAGCCTGATATAATTGGCAAGAGAAAGGAAAGATTGCTGTTCCATGGCAAGAAACTAGGATGGGGTAGCAACAAAAGTGTACGGCTGGCATTCTAACTTTCTACAAATATATTAAAGTTGATAATTTTCAGAATGGATATTTCCTGTGTTATCCTTCCCTTTGCAGCCTCCTGCACGCTACCCTAAATCCTTTCTGGAGAACATAAGTTCCTTGGGAAATAAATGCAGGCATTTCTGTTTATATCTTTCCATAGACTGTATTAATTGAATTATGTATGTCTGCCATATAGTAAATAGAGTTACACTTCCCTCCCCGCCCCCCAAAGCATGAATAAGTATGTTACTACCAGTTAGCAACGGGAGCACACGCGCATGCGCAGATCACCCATAATGACGTCGTGGCGGGTGGGCGGAGCATCCCGCCAGTTTTACTACTGGTTCGATAGAACCAGACCGAACTGGGAACAACCCACCACTGGTATGTTGCAATTAAATACTTAAATCTTAGAAATAGAGTTGGGAGATATATTGGAGATTATTGAGTCTGCCCAGTACCGGAATCCACTACAGGTAATCCTCAATTTACGAACATAATTGAGCCCAAAATTTCTGTTGTTAAGCGAGACAGTTGTTAAGTGAGTTTTGCTCCATTTTACAAACGTTCTTGCCACAGTTGTTAAGTGAATCACTGCAGTTAAGTTAGTAACACGGTTGTTAAATGAATCTGGCTTCCTCATTGGCTTTGCTTATCCAAAGGGCGTAAAGAGGATCACATGACCCGAGAAGACTGAAACCATCATAAATATGAACCAGTTGCCAAGTGTGCAATTTTTGATCACATGACCATGGGGATGCGGCAATGGTCATAAATGTGAAAAATGGTCATAAGTCACTTTTTTTTCATTGTAACTTCAAACAGATCACTAAATCAGGGATGGGCAACTGTGGCCCTTTTACAACCTGTGGACTTCAACTCCCAGAATTCCCGATACAGCCAAGCTGGCTCAGGAATTCTGGGAGTTGAAGTCCACAGGTTGTAAAAGGGCCACAGTTGCCCACCCTTGCACTAAATGAATGGTTGTAAGTCAAAGACTACCTGTATCATAACACCTTTCACACTTGAGTATCCAATGTCTGTTTCAATGGCTCCAGAAAAGAAAAGTCCACCACCTTCAAAATCATTACTTAAGAGATTTTATGATTTTTACTGATGTATAACCAAAGTCTTTTTCATTGTGATGTAATTTCAATGTTGTTGTTGTTTTGTTCTATCATCTGGAACAACTCTGAACACTTTTCCCCATTTTCTGTAGGATGACCCTTCAGACAGTTGAAGGATGCTATCGTTCTTCAGTATTCTCTTCTTCAGGCTGAACATGCCCATCACCTTCTACCAATCTTCATAAGCTTTTCCTTCCACAAACCATTTATTATCTCGGTTATTTCCCTTGAGACTCCCTTCAGTTTGTGAACATACTTCCTAAATTATTCCTAAATGATACAGTGATGACGGGCACTCTATCCATATTTTGTTGGAATCTGATGGCAGCAAAACCCCTGGGAACTATATAACTTTGGAATGCAGAAGAAACAAAACAAAAAGCAGTACAATATAGTAGAAACACAGGAGCGAAACGTTTGAAGCATATGTGTCTACTTGCATTTCATCTGATATTCTTTTGCCATGCCTAAGTAACATCAACAACTGCCACAAAATCCTAACGATTTTATTTTTATTATTGTAATTACTTCAGGGCAAAACTACTTCATGATTCGGTGTTTGTCTTATGCCTCTTTAAAAGTTGAGGCCATGCCAAAGAATCTGTTGGAGCAATCACTTGGAAGAGTGTTCCAAGTTCATTTAATCACAAGGACAGTGTCCTGAATGACCTGATGAGGGGGAACACAGTGTAAGTATTATGCTGCAGGGTTTTTATTATTGTTATTATTTATATCTATCAGATTAAATAAAACATGGAATTTGTCAACTTTCTGAAGGTTGGAAGAAAAACATGTTCATGTTCTCCACTGTTATGGGAAATTGGAAAATCTTTTTTAAAAAAAATTATTAAGCAATTTTTTTAAGACAAAAAAAGAATTTTTACGATTTTCTTCTTTTCAATATTTTCGCATCAGTAAACATTTCTTACATATCCATTTTTCTCCCTTATTTCAATTTACCATTTAGACATATGATTCTAATATTGATTTATATACATAAAGATAACAATGTACTCAATTTCAATCATACATTCTGCGCCTGTTCCATTTCCACTTGTTTGTTACTACATTTCAACTCCTATATCTTCCTCATTTACTCTTTCCTTGCCCTTTATACCTCTCCTCTAACCATTTATACCATTTCTCCCATACCATGTACCATTTCTCCAGTGGTGGGTTCCTCCCGGTTTGGCCCAGTTCTGCCGAGTCAGTAGCGGTGACGATATGATGTCACTGAACCGGTTCTTCTCCCCACCCGCGTTATCCTTACCTTTTATTTGGCCCCAGCCCCAATCTATTGCTGCCTCCTGAGTCCCAGCTGATGGGCTGTAAGGAAAAAACCTGTTTAAATTCTTGCCGCGGGGCTTCAAAGGGCCGCCCTACAGCTGATCAGTAGTAAAAGGCAGTTTGGTGGTAGACCGGTGCCTCCAAAAACAAATGAGTAGACCGGTGCCTGCAAAAATAAATGGGTAGACCAGTGCCTGCAAAAATACAAGAGTAGACCGGAGCCTGCAAAAATAAATGGGTAGACCAGTGCCTGCAAAAATACATGAGTAGACCAGTGCCTGCAAAAATACATGAGTTAGACTAGTGCCTGCAAAAATACATGAGTAGATCAGTGCCTGCAAAAATAAATGGATAGACCGGTACAGCTCTGCAAGCAGTTAAAAGCCTGGTAGACCAGTACCTCTGCTAAATCCTAAAGAATTGTCACATGACCATCAAGCCATGCCCACAACATAAACCACGCCCACAGAACCAGTAATAAAAAATTTTAGAACCCACCCCTGCATTTCTCCCATATCATTTCTCCCATACCATGTAGTATGGTTTCCTCCTTTCCTTGTATTTCTTTTGTGAGCTTGTCCATCTCTGTGCACTCCAAAACTTTTCTAATCAAATTTTCTTCTGTTGGTGTATTATTATTTTTCCAGGAAATTGGAAAATCTTTAAATGCAAAGACAACATGTTTATGAAGAGTAAGGATTCAAATAGCAAATGGTCAAACCCAGCCAGCTCCTTATTTTGTTTTTGTTTTTAAATCCTTTTGTCCTATATAGGATTGGCTCTTCTTTCTCTTATTCACTGGTAAGGAGCATCTATTATTATGCCACCGTTCTTGAGATGTCTGAACTATTCTAGGCATGCAGTTGGTCAACTTTCTGAAGGATGGGAAAAATAATTGTTGAAGTTCCCCACTGTTATTGGAATTGGAAAGTTTTTCAATTTCTTTGGAGTAAAACAAAAAGAAATATACATTCATCACAGCCTTGAGTACAAAAGGAAGTGGTATGAAAGAGGAGACCTAGGATGACCCATGAAGCTCAAGGTAGCTAGCTGTCAGTTTTGGATAACTGCAGGGAAGCACTCCATGGAGTTTGGTGATAAATTTATAAATGAGTTCCCAGAAGAACACTTCAGGCTGAAGCAAGGAGGTGGTGGGGAAAATGATAGCATGAACAACTGACTCAAACCTTAAACAAGATGAAGACATTTCACACCTCAGTTTTTCTAGAACTGGATTCTGAATAACAGAATAACAGAATTAGAGTTGGAGGTCTTCTAGTCCAACTTCCTGCTCAAGCAGGAGACTCTACCATTTTAGACAAATGGCTGCCCAATCTGTTCTTGAAAATCTCCACTGATGGAGCACCCACAAGTTCTGAATACAAACCTTTCCACTGGTTAGTTGTTCTCATTCTCAGGAAATTTCTCCTTAGTTCTAGGTTAGTCTAGGATGCTAAAGCTGCCAATGCATTTGTGGTTAAATGTGGCCTAATGGGCTACAAAATGTTTGGATAACTAGTCCATATATAGGTGTAAATAAGCAGATAAGTATGTAAATCAGTAAATAAATCTAGCTCTGGCCAATCCTATTGATAAAATTACTTCCATTCTTAACAGTATTATTAATACGGCAATAAGCCAACATGTGTTAGCTTATCCATCATAATTTCTATGTCCATTATTCAGGCCCATAATTTTAGCTGCAGTGGTTTCAGAATGACTAGATATCCAGTGCTATATTTTGATACATTCTGTTAGTTCTAAGAGTTCATTTTCTAGTTTTCAGAATGGACTGTTTGTGATTATATAAGTTTTGAAATATTTTTATACCAGTTAGTGTCCAATGGAAATAAAAAGAGAAAACATCACTGCTCAAACATTTTGACAGGGAATGCAGATAAACAAAATCTTTAGATACCATCCATATTAAATTTAAGGAATTCTAAAACTCAAGTCTGCGGTTTGAAAATAAAATTACTCTGATAGTCCAGTGGTGGGTTCCTGCCGGTTCGGTCTGGTTCGGCCGAGCCGGTAGCGGTGACAATATGACGTCACTGAACCGGTTCTCCCCCCTTCCCACCCACCCACCCACCCACGTTATTCTTACCTTTTATTTGGTCCCACCCCCAATCTATTGCTGCCTCCTGAGTCCCAGCTGATGACTAGAGGGAAAAAAACTGTTTAAACTCTTGCCTCTGGGCTTCAAAGGGCCATCCTACAGCTGATCAGTGTTAAAAGCAAACAAATGAGTCTGGTCGTAAGTGCGAGGACCTTCCAGAAATGACTCTGACCAGCTAGCCACGCCCACCTAGTCACATGACCTCCAAGCCACGCCCACAAAATAAGCCACACCTACAGAACCGGTAGTAAAAAAAAATAGAACTCACCCCTGTGATAGTCATATTAAAGATAAGTCCCTTTACAGTTATATTGAACAAGATCGACCAGTTAGAGATTTTTTTGGACTAAACCAGAGGTGGTATTCAGCAGGTTCTGACCAGTTCCGGAGAACCAGTAGTGGAATTTTTTTTGGAATTAATTATATTAAATATACAATTTAAAAACATTAGACTTGGTGCAACTTGTCTGGTACATACTTTTCTAGCACTTTTTCTTTCATGTATATTACAATATAATATCATGCATGTTCCATATATACTTTCTGTACATTCAATCACACTTCAGTTACATACATATTCCCTTCATACCTATTCAAATCCAATTTATTCCTATCTAATATTTCTTAGTTTTATTTTATTTATTTTTCTCCCCTTTCCTTCACTCTGTTTCTGATTCTCTATCCCTACATTCCTCCTTTTCTCTAGCCATTTATAAAATGTATTCCAGGTTACATAGAAGTCCGATTCATCTTTATCTTTGAGCTCCATTGTTAACCTGTCCATTTCTGCTCAGGTCAATATTTTGTTAATTATTTCCACCTCCTGTGGGTTCTCTCTGCATTTCCAATTTTGTGCGAATATCAACCTCGCTGCCGTTAGTATATGCACCACAGTAGTGAAAATTTTGAGTAGTTCAGAGAACTGGTAAAGACCACCTCTGACTGACCCCGCCCCCATCTATTCTCTGCCTCCCGAGTCCCAGTTGATCAGGATGAAATGGGGATTTTGCAGTAACCTTCCACTGGAGTGGGGAGGGAATGGAGATTTTACAGTATCCTTCCCCTGCCACGCTCACCAAGCCACACCCACCAAGCCATGCCACATCCACCAAGCCACACCCACCAAGCCATGCCACACCCACCAAGCCATGCCCACAGTAATGTAATGAAGCGGGCTCTGATGGATGACCACTGGATAACTTTCTTTTCACTCTATTCTAAAAAGCAATGCATCCGGTTGGAAAAAGTACAAACTCAGCCAAAATCCTTTTGGTTCCTCTAGGAGGCCTCTAAGTTGTCAGAAGAAAGGAACATTCTAATAACATACAGCTTAAAGGTTGGTTAGGTCAAGGGGATCCACATGAGTTAAAAGTTGTCCATCGTCAAAAGATAAAAGATATGCTTCAGTAATCTACAAAAAGAATTATGATTGTTTTGCAAAGAAACTCTGTAATGTCAATTAAAATTGATAAATGTATAGGATCATATGAACTGCTGACTTCAAAAGAATCCTTTGTCTAGAAGGGTATAAAACCATTGTACCTAATTCCTGTCTTTGTTCAACGCTTCATGTACAGAGCCTTGAACCTATTGCGCAATATATAAAATCTGTCTCTGATCAACCCAAAAGTTGTGTTTGTCTTATTAAATCCACAACATTTATGGCACCCTGCAGATGGGACTACAAGGCAGAGAACTTTTGTTCTACCAGACAGTCTGCCTCAGCGGGAATCGACGCCTCCCCAAGGAAAATCCACTGGCCGGCCATTAGGACTCCTTTGAAGTCCATGGAGATTCAGTGAGGAGGTGCCGTAAACCCGCTGACAAAGACAGGCCAGTCAAGAATCCTTGAAGGTTGATTAGACAACAGAGACTCAACAAAAATACAAAAAAGAAAAAAAAGAGAAAGAAAGAAAGAAAGAAAGAAAACAGGTAAGTATAAATTAGAGAGTTAAAGTCTCTCTGTTTAGAGGTACCTACCCATTAAAAGGGTGGAAGAGTGAGATCTGATCAATCTCCTGAGAGACCAGTTGGCGTGCTGAAGTCTCTGGAATTAAGTATTTAATTGTTGAAATTAAGTACTAAGTATTATGTGTAATCTTATGTGTGGTAAGAGAAGAACTAATTGCAGTGTTATAAATTTTCTGATAAACTGACATTCTTAAACAGCCAGAGTTTACTGTTCTTCCCTCCCGGGGTTTAGCAGGCAGTTAAAAAGGTGAAGCCTGTCTAAATGGGAAAACAGATATGATTTGATCAATTTGGTGTGATTTCTGTTAAATATATATGTATATATATAATGATAGTGTGTAAAATTTGAATGGAATTGAATTGATTGTGATATGTGCAAAGTGAGATGATTTGTGCTTGAGGCTGTGGGAGATATTTGAGAATGGTTGGTTTGCATGAAGTGGGATTTTTTGTATGTGAAATTGGTTTAAACAAGAAGTTGATTGCAGTACAAATATGAAAAGCCTGTGTGTTGATAAAGTGAGAAATTAGAGAAATACTAATGTTAGTATAGTAATAATACTGTGTTGCTTTGTTGTAAGAATGCTGAATGGAAGAGAGAAGCGAGGCTTCCTTGCACGCTGTACATTTTTTCCCTCTTCCCCCCCTCTTTTCCTTTGTAAGAGAGAAACAGTTCCTTTTAACTTTTTTCCTTTCTCTCACCCCCTCCTTTTTCCCCCTGGGAGATGAGAGGCACGAAAGAGGGGGGGGCTACGGTTTAACCATTTTTTTTTCTCTCAGAAAAGCAGCCAGAGAAAGAAGGGGGAAGTGGGTGATCGGCTAATGCTGTTGCTGCTAGGTCTCTTTAATTTGCATATGAAAACTTTTCTGCTCTGAATACAATTTTGATTTTATTTTTTCTGGAAATTTTTGGAGGTTTAAAAACATTTCATTAAACCTGTACTCAGAATCCTGTTGTTTCGCCAGGCTGGGTTAGCAACATAATTTTAAATCGGATGTTTTAAATTTCTGGGGTTTTAAATTGAGCCGAATCCATTTAATATTTTTAATTATTTTAAATTGGTGCTTGCCTTGTTTTTTTTTTTAAACAAAATAGGCTGTACACCGCCTTGAGTCCTTCGGGAGAAGGATGGTATAGAAATAAAATTATTTTTATTCTTATTTTTATTCTATCTCAAAGAAATTATTTTGAAAGATTTTTTTAATCTACTATTGTTTTATTTTTGAAGCTGTCTTTCTTAAATGTTTTTTATGTCTGCGTGCATTCTGCATCCTTAACAGATGGCACGTTTGTTCGTTTGTATGTTTGTTTGTTGTTTATTTGTTTGTTTGCTAGTAGCACAAGTTACTGCCCTTTTTGGGAATTGTCACAGAGATGAGTTGGAAATTGCGATGTGTGGTGGGAGAGATTCAGTGGCATTTTTGTCTAAAATGTTGGATTCTGCCTCGAGAGTATGCTTGTTTTTGTTCACTTCAGTTTGCGGGGAGATTAGATAATTGGTGCTGAGGAGCTCATTTGTTTATAGAGGGATATACGGTAGTTGAAGGAAGAGAGGAAGTTTTAAGGGAAGTCAGAAAGTTGCCTTTAAGTTTGTCTACACAGACTTGTGCTGGCTTGGAAATCAGGATGGCAGTGGTAGGAGGAATTGAATGTTATAATAAGAAGGAGTTAGAGAAAGTAGAATTGATGGAAAGGAGAAGGTATGTGATTTGTTTTTGGAAAGTTATGGAAGTTGGCAGATTGAAATGTGGAAGTGCTAAGAAGTAGGAGAGAAGTGGTGATCTGGGCAGGGAAGACAGCGTTAAAAGATTGCCCAATCCAAAGAAAAGAGAAGTGGTGTTTTTTGTTGACAGAGATCAGATTAAGTGAACAAAGCATTTGAATACACTTAATCAGTGAAGGGAGTGTTGGAAGATTTGAGAAGCTCAATATTAAAAGCACAAGAAAATTCCCCTAAAGAAAATAGGCAGAAACTCCGGCAGAGTTCAGCCCCCACCTTTACCAATGGGCCATTAAGAAACTGACACGCTGCCTTAATTTCCACAACAAAAGGAAGAATAAAAGATGTGTTTGTTTCTTGCTTGCCTTACTAGGAACAATAAAACTAATTCCAGGAGTTTTGAATTCAGGACGGGAAAAGCTCTGCCTTTCAGCAATCTTTAAAGGGAAAGACTTCCCCCCCCCCCACAGGAAAAAAAAATCACTCCTGATAGAAAGGAGGGGTAGCGTCTCCGCCTCCATCTATAAACAAGCAAGAATTAAGACAATTCTATGCAAAATTAATTGAATCTGGATCTTGGAGTTTGAAATGGGAGGGACATGAAAGAGGAAGCCTTGAAAATTTGAAACAGGCTTTAACCAGGGCTCCTGTATTGGGTTTGCCAAATTTGGAAAAGCCATTCGGTCTCTTTGTACACACACACACACACACACACACACACACACACACACACACACACATTGAATTGCACAAGGGGTGTTGGCTCAGAAAGTAGGAAATTGACCTTTGGGGGAGCCGTCATTGTAAACACCCCACATCAAGTCAGAACTATCCTTCAGTGGTGGTTATCTGATTCAAGATTCTAAACAAAAATAAAACAATTTTAATGCAACACAGATTTGATTTTACCTGCAGTTCTCAATTTGAATCAAGCACAGTTCTTAACCAACACCAGATCAATGGATCACCTTGGATGAGAACATTATGGTGTTGAAATAATTGGCTTACATACAACAAGACCTGATTTGGAGGGACATTCCCTGGAAACAAATTGCCTCGAAATTGGTCTGCTCAAACCTTTGAATTGTATTCATTAAATTAAGGTCTATGGACAGGGAGCCTGGATAGCTCAGTGGATAAATGCATTGTAATTTAACACCAGCTGTCTGCAATTACTGTAAATTCGAATCTCACCAGGCTCAAGGTTGACTCAGCCTTCCATCCTTTCTAAGGTAGGTGAATTGAGGACCCAGTTTGTGGGGGGCAATAAGCTGACTTTATGACGGCTATTGCTTAATGCATTGTAACCCTTAGTCTCTGGACATCATTTGGCAAAATATGAGTGGAGTCATTGGGGACTTCAAGCTATTGTACATGAACTTTTAAACTAAGCTATGATTGTATTGGGATATATCCTTTAGTAACATCAATTATAAACAAATGTTTGGTTTGTAAAAAGGTGAATGAACATGCTGTCAGAAAACAACAGATGTGTAAGATGTATCACCAGCTTTAAGATCATTTCAATGTATTCATGTGGATTTTACAGAATTACCAAAAGTGGGGAGTGTAAAATATTTATTAGTCATAGTGAACCACCTCAGAGGGTGGGCTGCAGCTTTTATCTGCAGTAATGCTACAGCAACAGTAGTGTCAAGAGTTTTACCCAACCTAGACAGTTTATCATCATATCAACTGTTGTTTGAAGTAGTTTTCACTACAGGAAGCATATGCATTACTTCCTTGGAAACCAGAGACAAAGTATTGAAACAATATGTGTATAACCTGTCCAGATATTTTGAAGTTTTTAGGAAACAAGGACTATTAGCCCAAACACCACCCTTGAAGTTTCCAGTCCACAAATTCCACCACGATGATTGCATGTTAATCCAAACTGGACGGAAGTTAGACCCCAAGTGAACGGGCTCAATCTCATCAAGGAAATCCAGTGAAGTTGATGATCCAAAGGATCCAGCCACCAGTGGGAATAGCATTCTTCATCATCTGGACTATTTTTGTATTTTTTTCTTTCTTAGGATTCAGTGGTTGCCTATGCTGTTTCCCCACTGAAAAGGACTACAACTGCTCAGATTCCTTTGCGCACTCGCCCAGATGTATTGGTTTTGTAATTGTATTTTTAAGATTTTAGGAGGACAATCCTGGATCCACTGGATGAGACTGATACCAGGTGATCATCAGCCTTGCTGAATCACTCCGGAAGCTGATTCTCTACGCACGGCGGAAGATTTGTAAAGAGGACAACTGCCTTCACATTGTACATATACATATTATTAGCTTTAATATAACACTTTCTTACACATGCTAATGTCATTAGAAGTTTGGGAGTACGCCTTGTGGGTATTTGTTTTTCTAATCTTACTAGTAATTTTGTTTTACATATATAAGGAACGTTTTTGTGGTAGACCTAGGATTTTTATTGCTACTCCTGTTTCCCAAATCACATGCACCACTAACCCTCTCCCTGACGTAGTGAGCTTCACACCATAGTTGATTATGATTTGCTTATGGCTTTGGACATTATTCGCACTAGGACTCTCAAGTGAACATAAGATGAACATTGATTCCCTAGATGACTACACTTTAGGTCAAGTTCACTCACGCCAAGAACGCATTGTATATACACGAGGTCGTTACCTTAGACCTAAGTCAACTCCACCACCTAAGGTTGCACTATTGACATTCCCAGCTGAGGGGGGAATAGATAAGGAAAATGGGCCTCTACAACAATTGCATAGAGGAGACTATATATCACGGATTTTGGAATAAAGTCAAGATCTTGTTAAACAGTATGACTCTACCCTAGGTCAGAAATGCTGCTTATGTTTATCTGCTAGCCCTACATCTTATCATGCTGTTCCTGTCAAACCACAACTCTGGGTTAGAACAAAGGCTACCAGAAATAAACTTTAAGAAGGGAAAGTGGGATGGATGGAATCTGTCCAAGACCATTTCAACCTTCAGAACTTCCACTCTGGTTCAACTTGAAGTCCAAATTAGATTTGTGTATCCTTTTTCCCACCTGGAAATACTACCTCTCGATATGTTTTTTGAAGGACCAATTCTCAGAGATAAACAGAAGGACCTCTCACTGGAAGTCCCATTGCAACCACTGGCAGGAATGTTTGTGGCAGGGACTTAGGGGTCTGGACTAATGCAAGGAACTACTGAGTGCATGCCTTTTCCATAAATCTTCTTATGTGGAAAGGATGCATATTTGTGTTTACCAACAAACTGGACAGGAACATGTAACAAATCAGGTGTGGTCAGAGAAATTGCCAAGGAATTGCAGGATAGGGCTTCCAAGATAGGTCAGAGGTTATAAACAACTGACATATGGTTTTCTTGGTTGTCTGGATCCGGGTGAATTAATATGGCTGTGGCAGGCCTAGCTTTTATTCCTTGTGCAAACCCTATGCTGAAACATCTATAAATAAGAACAGTAAAAGAGATTCAAGTTGAAAAGGAACTAGCTTTGATAGAACATTTTCTTAATCAACTTGGTTCCTACCCTATGGAAGGACTTACAGATCCTGCTGTAGACCCATATGAGGAAATGGAACCTGTAGAAAAAGGTAGAGAATCTCCCCAAGAATCAAGAGAGTAGAAAAACAATCAAGAACTACCTATCCTTTACTTTTATTAATTATCTTTTGTTAGACCCTATATATGGTAGATTTGTTTATTGGAATCTTGTATACTCAGAAGTTAAACTTATATGAGAATAGTGAAAGTTTCTGCATTGAAAAACTTTCAGAGGGGGGAATAATGTAATGAAGCGGGCTCTGATGGATGACCACTGGATAACTTTCTTTTCACTCTATTCTAAAAAGCAATGCATCCGGTTGGAAAAAGTACAAACTCAGCCAAAATCCTTTTGGTTCCTCTAGGAGGCCTCTAAGTTGTCAGAAGAAAGGAACATTCTAATAACATACAGCTTAAAGGTTGGTTAGGTCAAGGGGATCCACATGAGTTAAAAGTTGTCCATCGTCAAAAGATAAAAGATATGCTTCAGTAATCTACAAAAAGAATTATGATTGTTTTGCAAAGAAACTCTGTAATGTCAATTAAAATTGATAAATGTATAGGATCATATGAACTGCTGACTTCAAAAGAATCCTTTGTCTAGAAGGGTATAAAACCATTGTACCTAATTCCTGTCTTTGTTCAACGCTTCATGTACAGAGCCTTGAACCTATTGCGCAATATATAAAATCTGTCTCTGATCAACCCAAAAGTTGTGTTTGTCTTATTAAATCCACAACAACAGAACCAGTAGTAAAAAAATTTTGAATCCCACCACTGGACTAAACAATCTGAGCATCTATAGCATTCTTCTGCAAACAGCATCTGATTGCTGACAAGTCCAGCTTCCGATAAAAAATTAACTGCACCTGTTCTCATTGCACCATTATATATACCATATTTGGTTTAATGTTTAATGTGAAGCTAATTGAAACATACAGTAGGCAAGGATTCATTTGCATAACATCTTGTCCCCAGACTAGTTGGTGTCAGAGAGGCTTTGAAACTGGAAACAGTGTTCCATTAAATCTTTATTATTGTTATTTTTTAAACAGGAGAGAAAACTGTGGCATAGCAACTTCCACACTTCTGCTGTAATTTGTAAACGACTGAGAAAATGTGGAGCAGTCATTTCAACGTTTGGTCTAAGACAGGGGTGGGTTCTACTTACCTTTACTACTGGTTCGCAACGGGAGCACGCTTCTGCGCATGTGCAGATTGTCCATTATGACCTCCGGGCAGATGGGCGGAGCCTCCCGTCACTTTTACTACCAGTTTGCAAGAACCGGACAGAACCGGGAGCAACCCACCACTGGTCTAAGATGAAGAAGGTCCTGGATTACAGGCAAATAATACCAATCCTACTATAGTTTGACCAATCTTCTAAGGTCTGTTGTGACAATAAAATATGAAGAATTGTGGAAGAAAAATGGCATATCAATGCAATAAAATAAGTCCCCTGGAGTATAATGGTACTTGATTTTTTCATGATAAACTTATGAGAGAGCTCAGATTAGATTAATGTTGGAGGTCAGACATATTTCATAACTTGAGTTCTGAAACTTAGTGTTTACTTCCAGGTTTGGAAAATATAATGATTTACTCCAAACCTTTGTAAAAAGCATCAGAAATGTGAGGGAAACTAATTTTTCCTGCCCTCTTCTCTTCTTCATTGTCACTAAAGTAGCAATGCAATCAATGTGAAAAGGATCCTAGAGGGGTTTTCAATAATCTATAAAAACCTGGCTTTTTCACCAGGCTCTGAGGTAGGATATATGTGATCTTCTCCCCAGTGGTCTTTTAGATTGCCAGGAACAGAGTACAGAATAATTTTGTGGTTGAATTCATACTTGTTGTCATTTTTACTTGCTGTTTTATCCCCTTTATATAAGCCACAGAGAAGTGACACACAAACTGATAAATAAACAAGAGAGGCCTGATGCTGTTAAAATACAAACATAAAAGGCTATGAAGAATCTGAGCATTGGATTCTATTCAGGGGTGGGCTTCAAAAATTTTAGCAAGGGGTTCTCTGCCTGGTTGTTGGGTGGGCGTGGCCATCGTGGGCATGGCCTAGTTGGCCTCCTGCGGAGGGGGGATGTTTTTGCCCTCCCCAGGCTCCAGAGGCTTTTCTTGAACCTCCAGGAGGGCGAAAACTGCCTCCCCAGGCTCTGGAGGCCCTTTCCGGCCTTCCTGAACTTCCGGTAGGCCCATTTTTCTCCCACCCCGAGCCTCTGCGCATGCCCTGCATCCAAAATGGGCCACTTGGGGAGTCCTGGGAGCGGCAGGGTGGGGTGGGTGGGGCGGAGCCAGTGGAGTGGGATTTGGGGGTTCTCCGAACTGTATAGAATCTTAGCTAGAGATTCTCCCGAACCCCTGCGAACCCCCAGCAGCCAACCCCTGATTCTATTCAACACTCATTATTATTCCATGGGACATCAAATAACAGGTCCATAGCAGGTAACACCTACCCAACCAGAGCTAATCTTTGCATAAGCAAAATTAGACTGAGGTAGTTCTTAGATGGAGGTCAATCAGGAGGTGCCAAAGAAGTTTACATTTTAGAAAAATCTTTCCAGAAGATGCCAATGTCATAAAGGACAGCACATCTGCATTTAATGGGTTGACTCATTACAACTACGTTTTTTTCCAGGTCATGTGGAATGCTGGGGAAAAATGACTCCTTTAAATATGTGCTCCATTTGTGCTTTCATGCATCTGGAAGCATATCTTCCCAATCATTGTCAAACTGTGCACAACCCTAAAGACAGACCTCTTCCATGTAACTGCCAAGAAAGCAACATGGGTACAGGAGTCTATTTTTGCACTGAAGCATTCATATTTTAAATGCAGAAGGCTATGTCACTAATTAGAATTCAGTTAGATATGTTTGGGGCACCAGATGTTTTCCCACAGCTTTATTGTAAGTATGGTTTGAGTTAATTTTTATTAGGGAGAATTTTCTGATGGCTGAAAAAATAACTCTTGCTGTAATATCGCATTGACTAATTGCCCACCCTTGTTGCTGATGACTCAGATTGCAAAGACTACGGATAAAAATATTGAGGTTGCAAGGCTTCCCAATAATGTAAATTAAAAAAACAATTTAAGAACACAACATAACATAATGCTGTGATGGCAAACCTATGGCACACGTGTCAGAGGTGGCATGCAGCACCCTCTCTGATGGCACGCAAACTGTCGCCCCAGTTAAGCTCTGCTGCGCATGTGCACGCTTCCGGCAACCAGCTGGTCTTTGGATTTCTGCCGCATATGTGCGGGGGACGGGGCTCATACAGAGGACAGGGTGCATGCGGGGGGCCACGCACAGAGGGGTGGGGGCACAGGGGGGCCCGTGTGCACATGCAGGGGGGGCGTATGCAGGAGGCTGCGCACACATTGCATTTTGGGGGTCCGGGCACACTTTGGGCACTCAGTCCAGAAAAGGTTAGCCATCACTGAAATAATATTTTGAACTTTCATGACAAAGCACTCTTCTAGTCTATGTGGCAGATCACTCTGGTTATGGAAAATGTTAGAGAACTTTTCTTACTGTCCAGATAAGTACCTCAATGGTTGCTTTTTATCTGAACTTTATGGCGGAATCAGCTTACTTCCTTTGAATTCTTAATAGAGAAATATTTTAGTTTTGAGGGATGCCCTGGAAACAGGGGTTTCCGGGGCATCCCTCAAAACTAAAATATTTCAGGTGTTCTAGATTTGACAATGCTCACTTTTGATCTCTTGGATGATTACAGGTAGTCCTTGACTTGCGACCACAACTGAGTGCAAAATGTATGTTGTTAAGTGAGACAGTTCACTTTTTGCCCCATTTTCTTACCCAGTTGTTAAATGAATCCACTGTAATTGATTAGTTAGTAACCTGGTTGTTAAATGAGTTTGGCTCTCCCATTGACTTTGCTTGTCAGAAGGTCACAAATGTGATCCCATGACCACACGACATAGCAAAGGTCATAAATATAAACCAGTTGCCAAGCATCTGAATTTTGGTCAAATGAACATGGGGATGCTGCAAAGGCTGTAACTATGAAAAACAGTCACAAGTCACATTTTTCAGTGCTGTTGTAACTTTGAACCAGGGGTGAAATCCAGCAGGTTCTGACGGGTTCTGCAGAACCGGTAGCGGAAATTTTGAGTAGTTCAGAGAATTGGCAAATACCACCTCTGGCTGGCCCCAGAGTGGGGAGGGAATGGAGATTTTGCAATATCCTTCCCCCAGGAGTGGGGAGGGAATCGGGATTTTGAAGTATCCTTCCCCTGCCACGCCCACCAAGCCACGCCCACCAAGCCACACCATGCCCACCAAGCCATGCCCACAGAACCGGTAGGGAAAAATGTTGAATTTCAGCCTTGCTTTGAACAGTCACTAAATGAACTGTTGTAAGTTGAGGACTACCTGTACTATATCGTCCCAAAGGTGCTTTTTCAGGAGGCAACTGGACTCTCTTGTTTCTTCTTTGAAGACGTTTCGTTTCTCATCCAAGAAGCTTCTTCAGCTCTGACAGGATAGTGGGGAATGGAAGGATTCCTTACAGACAGCTGGTCATTTGCATCCTTTTAGGGAGTCGTTGAAGCACTTGGAGCTTTATCGGTGTCCCCAAAGTCACCTGAGTAGTGCTCAGACTACAGGAACCAGGAGCAC
The DNA here is from genome assembly GCF_059756535.1 of Pantherophis guttatus. Classification (NCBI taxonomy): domain Eukaryota; kingdom Metazoa; phylum Chordata; class Lepidosauria; order Squamata; family Colubridae; genus Pantherophis; species Pantherophis guttatus. Next base: position 20,801,888 of record NC_142070.1, on the reverse strand, counting down.
CACTCAGGTGACCCTGAGGAAACAGATAAGCCTCCGAGTGCTTCAACGACTTGGATCCTCTAAAAGGATGCAAATGACCAGCTGTCTGTAAGGAATATAAATCCTCCCATTCCCCACTATCCTGTCAGAGCTGAAGAAGCTTCTTGGATGAGAAGCAAAATGTCTTCAAAGAAAAAACAAGAAAATCCAGTTGCCTCCTGAAAAAACACCTTTGGGACAACCATGACTGAGAATCTCTACAGACTTTTACCTGTACTATAATAGTAGTTTTGGTTTGACTTAAATGTAAGATTTGCTGCAGCGCTCAGATTGATGGTGAAGGCTCCACACAATCTAAAAATGCCAGTATTGACTTTTTATAGGATAAGGGATTCTCTTACCCACTGGCAATGTAACCTCGGCTGCCTGCCACTCTGAAGTGATTCACTGTGGCAGATATACAGCTGGCAGTAACTTTAGAATCCTGCTGTCTTTTGCCCGACAACTGAGGGCCCTCTGTTTTTGCTGCTAAATTTACAGAGGAGAATTGGTTCAAACAGAAAAATACTTTGTTGAAAAGAAAGTAAAAAATCAGGATTGCTCAAATACCACTTTGGAAAATACTAAATTGAAAATGAATACAACAATAGAGAGAGAATGTAGAGGGATAGAGGAGAGGAGAGATGAAGGAGAGAGAGGAAAGAAGAAAGTGAAAAGAAGAGGAAGAAAGAGAGGGGAAGCAAGAGTAGGAGAGAAGGTTAGAAGGGAGGAAGAAGGAAGGTGTGGGGAAAGGAGGGGGAAGGAAAGAAGGAGAAGGGGAGGAGGAAAGAAGAAAGTAGAAGAGTAGATGGAAGAAGGGAGGGAAAGGAAAGAGAGGAGAGGAAGAATGAGGATTGTTGTAAAACAAGGGAGATGAAATGGTAGAAGAGCAACCCCGAATATACTTAAATTGTTTAGGATGAAGATTGTATTAGTATGAAAGTTAAAAGAAAATATGTATGTTAGATAAGAAACTGTACATTTAAGATATGTTTATGAGAGAAAAAAATAAAAAACTTTTTCAAAAAGAAAAAAAAAAGAAAAACACTTTGTTTCGCCTGTAAAATATACCATGATTCTTCTTTCTCTAAGACAGTCTTCCCATAACTATCTTCAAGAACTCTTGGAATATGTTTACCATTATCCTGTGACTCTTGGCCTGAACAATTTTGTGCCTCACTTTCAGGAGCATTACAAGATCATCCATGTGATGATAATATATTCAGATCAATCAAACGCTGCCTCTTATATGGGAGAACAAATTCACATCTTAAATAGCACCGGTTGTTGCAGCAGCCATTTTGTTTCAGACCCTATATTTGTTTATTTCTGTTTTAATTCCTTCTTAATATCTATTTATACTCAACAATATTTATTTTTATTAAATTTAATTCTTGCTTTCTGCCAAAACATTGCTTTAAAAAAATCAGCTTCTAATTAAAGCACAACAATATGAAGTCTGTTATCCAGTAACAGTAAAACTGAACTCAGTTGCAAATTTAAGTTTCAGTATCAAAGCATCTCTATCACCTGGCAAAAGGGCAACTGAAGAACTTGAATAGCTCTCATCCAAAATTCTTGGGACTAAAATAGTCCCACAGATTATAAAATGGCTTTCAAATACCTTGATCCTTAGTTCTATAGAGCTTTTTATGGCTTACTCAGCATGATGGATTGCACCCAGAAACAAGTCAGAAGGCCTCCGCCATGTAACTTGGATCTGAACACTTTGAAAGGCAACCCAATGTTGTATGAACATCATAGCTCCCCCAAAACCCTAATAAACTAAAATAGATCCTCCCATGGCAAAATCTGGTACCTATAGGATTAGTGACCTTGGCACACTTATGTCAGCTCCACAGATGCACAGTATGCACACTCATAACTAAATTTAGGAGAGCATCCAAGCTGTGATCCCCAAACCTTCAAAAGAGCATTTTCCATGCAGGCTTGTCTTTCAACTGATAAGTATGTCTTTGTTACTGGAGTTCAGTTTCAATATGTTTGCCTTTATCCGATTCATCAACACCGGGGGATGATTACTAGATTAAACCCCTTCCCCTTGGATGCAGATGGAAATTAGAGAGATTTGAATGTCATCAGTGTATTAGTGACACAGAACTCAAATTCCAGGAAGCTCTCCCAGCAATTTCATATATTTGTACAGCATGGGGCAAGTATCTGTGGACCAGATACTCTGGACCAGCTTTCCATCGTGAAAAAAAACTCCAAAATAGAAAGCTTTGTTCCCAGAATTTCTAGCCAGCACTGCATTAAGATTGTGCAAATCTGCAAAAGTCATACCTTCTATACAAAGGGGGGTTTCACTTACCTTCCCTACCGGAACCACCTCTGCGCATGCGTATGGCCTTCTGCGCATGTGCAATAGTTGCACATTACGTCCGGGCGGGTGGGCAGAGCCTCCCGCAGTCGCCGTTCCCGGTTCGCGCAATCTGGACAGAACCGGACAGAATCCCACCACTGCTTCTATGGTATCTTCAAGTTCTTCCCTTACTAGTAGTTCAAAAAGGAATTATGGCTAATAATATTGAAAGCCTCTGAGATATCCAGCAGAACTATCAGAACTATCTGGGATACCAACCCTTATCTTGTTCCAAGCCCAGATTCCCCACAAAAGCAAACCAAAGCAATCTGGTTCACTTTACCCAGGCCTGAAGCCAGAATGGATTTCATCCAAAAAAATAAATAATCTGTTTCTAAGAATAGAATATCCTCCAGCCCCATAAGATCTTGCGTAGAAAAGCTTATGAGTTTTCTTGGAAATTCATTGGGTTGAAGTCCCCCACTCTCTTCAAATCCAGATTGTTTCAAGGTTCTGTTTCATTTTATTAGTCCATTGGGCTTGGAACACGATGTACTGTTCTTCAGCCTGGTGCCAACAAGAGACTTGTTGAAGGCCATTGTGATCTGCACTCTCAAAAGATGAAGATCTGGTTTCCAGGTTCATTAAACTAGAGCTCTGATTCTGAATGGCATTGGCTTACTTCCAATATTGGCAATTAAGCATATTATTTTTCTCAACTTAAAATCACCTATACAAATTCATGATGGGATTGTGCGGTTTCCAGCTTCCACCTACCAAAGCTGAGTCTGCAGGGTGGCTGCCAGTTGCTTAACACCTGCCACACTTTGCAGACATGAAACAAGAGGCAGTGTGTCGGCTGAACAGAAAACCAGTCTGAAAAATGCATGCACATCTTTGAGTGAAATAGAGGGAGCGCACAGCAGGCAGTGTCTGTTACCTGTATCATTCTGTAGACTTCAAATAAGAGTCTACACAGTTGTCTAAACCAGCGGTCTCCAACCTTGGCAACTTTAAGCCTGGCGGACTTCAACTCCCAGAATTCCCCAGCCAGCCGCCAGGCTTAAAGTTGCCAAGGTTGGAGATCGCTGCTCATATCTTAAAGCCGGTCTAGGCAATGCACAATCCTTTACAGTTGGCAATCCAACAAAAAAAATGTTTTGTTTTGTTTTTTAAAAAATGAGATTTGTTTACTGTCTGACACAGTGGTGGGTTTCAAAATTTTTTACTACCAGTTCTGTGGATGTGGCTTGGTGGGCATGGCATGGCATGGTTTGTGGGTGTGGCTTGATGGGCGTGGCAGGGGAAGGATACTGTAAAATCTCCATTGACACTCCACTCCAGGGGAAGGTTACTGCAAAATCCCCATTCCCACCCCATTCCAGGGGAAGGATACTGTAAAATCCCCATTTCCTCCCGATCAGCTAGGATTTGGGAGGCAGAGAATAGATGGGGGCAGGGCCAGTCAGAATTTTTACTACCGAGCTACTCAAAATTTCCGCTACCGGTTCTCTAGAACTGGTCAGAACCTGCTGAAACCCACCTCTGACTGCGGGCCAGTCTTTCACTTATTTCCTGCCCCACGGGCCAGATCTAAGCACCCCACGGGCCAGATGCGGGCCGCGAGTCTTGAGTTTGACACCCTCGGACTAAGAAGATAACATCCCTACAGAGATGTTAAAAGTAATCTGATCTAATCTGTACTTTTGAAAGCAGTTTGAGAAAAGTTGCCAATATTTGTAGCTTGATCACCCACTTGGGCTGACAAAGGCACAACTGAGGTTGAGTTGCCAAATCCAATGCTTCCTTTTGATTGCTCTTCTGGCTAAATCAGAAGATTTTTCCCCTCTCCTGTTCTTGTGTTCAGAAATGGAAATATATTCTGAGAACACATGATCCATCACTCTGCTAAACAAATAATTCCCTCAACACTGTCAAACTAGTTACTAAGTCTGCATTATTATTAATCTTTTCATCGTTCCTATCACCCATCTCCTCCCACTTATGACTGTATGACTGTAACCTCCTTGCTGGTATCCTTACGATTTATATTGACTGTTTGCTAATATGATTTGATTGCTTATTTGTACCCTATGACTATCATTAAGTGTTGTACCTTATGATTCTTGACGAATGCATCTTTTATGTACACCAAGAGCCTATGCACCAAGACAAATTCCTTGTGTGTCCAATCACACTTGGCCAATAAAGAATTCTATCCAGCTGCAGAGAGTTCTTGTGTACTGTAACCATCCTAAGTATACTATCTATGTTTTTTTGCAATGTCTTAGACTGTAGAATTTCCAGGAAAAAAGTTTCATGGAAAGAAACTGTTAAATGCATTCTGACTTCCAAATGCATTCTGTACAGAGTGGAGAACTTCTTCCTCACTTTCTCTCTCCCTCAGCTTCTTCCTAGCATTGGATTTTGGAATGAACGGAGGAAAGTTAAATGTCATTCACTGGACACCTCTTGAATAGAATTCCTATATTTATTTATAGGCACTTGTATCCAAGAAGGGCAATGGAAAACAAAGGTAGAAAACTCATGCAGCTTCAATATATCATGTTTGTGAAAGGGTGGCAGCAGCAGAAAAAGTCATCTGTGTGAATCTGATAAGTGATAGGTATGTATTCCTGAGCATTTGGAAGACAGAGTATGAAACAGATCTGGTTACATCTTTCCTGCTTACTGTGCTAGGCAGTGTTTCAAGGCATATTTTTAACCTACAGTAACAGATGATAACAAGAATTTGATACCAACCAATCCAAGCTGTGCAGAGGAGCTGACAGGTTTTGTAGAGACCTGAACCTGTTGCTGGAAGATTTCCAGGTGTGTTGCAAATTTTAAGACTCATAGCCAGGAATATAAACTCTTTGGGGGTCATTCTTTAAGGTGCTTTGTTGAGGTTAAGCCAGCTTTCTAGCAATTGGTTGCCCTCCACTTCAGCTCTGGGAATTGAAATCCCAACACATCTAGAAAGGTAATTAATGGGAATTCAATGGGAATTACAACCTGAGTTAAGTTATATAATATATGGCATTAATATTAACAGAATAATTACAGGTACTCCTCAACTTACAACAGTTTGTTTAGGGACCGTTCTAACTCACAACAGCACTGAAAAAAGTGATTTATGTCTGTTTTTCCACATTTAAGAACTTTGCAACATCTACAGGTCACACGACCAAAAATTCAAATGCTTGGCAGCCGACTCATATTTATTTACATGATCACCTTTTGCGATCTTCTGACAAAAAACATCAATGGAGAAGCCAGACTCACTTAACAACTTAACAACTGTGTTACTAACTTAACAACTGCAGTGATTCACTTGACAACTGTAGCAAGAAAGGTTGTAAAATGGGGCAAAACTCATTTAACAACTGTCTCATTTAGCAGAAGAACTTTTGGGCTTAATTGTGGCCATAAGGCGAGGACCACTTGTATATGATTATCTATCCTGAGGTAATCTTGCATTAAATCAGTTCTGCAGTTATTCTAAAAACAAGATAACCTGGCGAAAAATTGAAACAAATTACAACTCTTTTATGATTTTTTTTTTTTTGCAACAAGAGGGAAATATGGAATGACTGATATCAAAGATGTGTAACATAATGACTAGAAAACATAATATATTTCTTTAATGTTTGTTTAGTTTGAATGCTTTTATTTATTTATTTGATTTATAATCACTTCTCATTCAGGAGTTCACAATTGCAGCTCTCTGTTCCCACCCACTATTTTTCTCACAACTTACACACACACATACACACACATACCTTAGGTCTTTATTTTTAAAAAATGGAGGATGGAATGCTTGATTTTAAAGTGAATTATCTCAACCAAATTATTTTACTTGGCAATTTCACTGGTTTTTTTTTCTTTTTACATGGAACTAGGATAAGGATGGGGAACTAGCAGAGTCAAAATCCCCAACAGAAGATGTAGCAGTAATTCTACAAATGGAAACAATGGAAAAGTATGCACAGTCTGTCCAAGGAGAAAGAGATTGCTTAGTTTTGACACTACATTCTCACACAAATACAGCTTTTTTTTGTCTATGGAGATTCTCCGTCATCCAGGTCATGGTTGTTCCAAAGGTGTCAAGAGGCAATTGGCTTTCTGGTTTTTCTTTGAAGACGTTTCGCTTCTCATCCAAGAAGCTTCATCCAGAGCTCAAGAAGCTTATTGGCTGAGAAATGAAACGTCTTCAAAGAAAAACCAGAAAGTCTAGTTGCCTCTTGAAAAAGCACCTTTGGGACAGCTTTTCCCTCATTTTTACTATAATCTCCCATCAAACACAGGTACTTAGAGCCTGTCCATTATGGTCATAAATTATGACGGCCGTAAAGCACCTGCCTGAACAGTCTGATTTTACAACCTTTTTATAGTAATTGTTAAGTAAATGCCACAGTCATAAAACCAATGCCCACGGTCCCTGAACAAATCCATTGTTTACTATGGGCTGGTTTTGCTAAAACTGGAAAGAAATGCTGATTTTCAGCAGAAACATCATCAACTGCCATCACATGAAAGGCAGGCCAGTTGCCAAGCATCTAAAATGTGGGTCATGGAATTGGAGTGGATGACTCTCAGAACTTCAGACAGAGAAGGCCATCATAACTTTGGACAGTCACTAAGCAGCTGGCCATAAATCAAGGATTACCTGTAAGCAACTGGGGGGAATAGAATAGAATAGAATAGAATAGAATAGAATAGAATAGAATAGAATAGAATAGAATAGAATAGAACAACAGAGTTGGAAGGGACCTTGGAGGTCTTCTAGTCCAACCCCCTGCCCAGGCAGGAAACCCTACACCACTTCAGACAAATGGTTGTCCAACATCTTCTTAAAAATTTCCAGTGTTGGGGCATTCACAACTTCTGGAGGCAAATTGTTCCACTTATTAATTGTTCTAACTGTCAGGAAATTTCTCCTTAGTTCTAAATTGCTTCTCTCCTTGGTTAGTTTCCGCCCAAGGTGGAAGCACCCTCAGGTGCTTTGAAGAATAGTTTGACTCCTTCTTCTTTGTGGCAATCCCTGAGATATTGGAAAATGAATGAACTGTAGGGAAGAGGCATTAAGATTACTCTGAGGCATCTGACATGTACGAGATATGTACACCCATCAAAAATTATATGGCAGGAGTGGTTTGGGAAGGGAATGTCCTATCTTTCCACTAGTCATCAAGGCAGCACTTTTCATGAATCCGAAAGAACGATGCAGATGGTTTAAAGCAGGAGTGTCAAACTTGATTTCATTGAGGGCCACATCAGGGTTGTGTTTGACCTCAGGGGGCAGGGTGTATGGTCAGGGGCAAGGCTCGGGGTGTGGCCAGGGCGCATGGCTGGGGTGAGCGTGGCCAAGGTGGGCATGGCCAGCTCAACATCACTTGTGTCCGAGGCACCTGTGGTGGCCCAAGCACTCTGCCAACGAAAACGGGTTCCAAGCTCCATTTTCAGCTGAGATGGCCTCCTGCAACCCTTTGCCATTGAAAACAGAGCACTCCATTTTCGCTGGAAGAGGCATCGCAGGCTGGTCCTTCGCTGTTTCCAGGACAGCCTTGTGGGCCAGATCCAAGTACCCCATGGGCTGGATCCGGACCCCAGACCTTGTGTTTGACACCCCTGGTTTAAAGAGTCCCATTCACTTTAATAAGTAGATTAAATCAATGGCATCTTTTGGGGGAGGAGAAGGATTTGTATGAAGCCTGAAAAAAAATCAGACTCTTTTAATAAATAACAAAAAAAAAGAGGTCATATTCATGTCAAGTCTGAAAGACCAAATCACTTTTTAAACAGGCCCAGCTTTAATAACTTACAGTACTTTGCAATTTCTCAGCGTTGTTTCTCAGTTTAAAAAGCTTCCATTCCTTTATCTTATTAACAAGATGCTTGAAATTGATTTTGGATTTCTCTCGGGTAGATTTTGTTTCAAAGCTTACTTTCCTGTTGGAGATGAGGCTGCTGGTGGTGATACTGTTTTATGTTGTACATTTTCCCATCACCCTCAAGCGTCCCCAGCTGTCCACACTTCCCAGTCTGAAAAAGGCTGATGGGAAGAATGCTTTCATGATGCCTTCACTTGGGAATTAAAGAAAGCCTGAAGTTCCTGACAGCTGGAAAGATGACTGCATAATGAAAATAGAACTTCCTCATTTGCTCTTCGGCCATCTCATCACTAAATTGGAGCAAAAACATCTCATTGTCCCCAGGAGAAATTTACCAAAATTCTTGTCTTCCTGGAAAGCTACTTCAACATCAATTTCTTTTTTGTCAAATTGAATGAGAATTGGTAGAACAATATGCAAGATAATTCGGGCATGTTTCTGCTAAACGCTAAACTGCCCTTCCTTCTCTGTACTCTTCGGTTTGCCCGATTTGTCTTCCTTTGCAACTATTCAGCATGGAAAAATGGAGATCAAAAGGAAGCGGACCAAGCTTGGTGAAGTCTGTTAGGCCAGATGAAAAAAAATCCTGTAATCCAGGGGTGCTATTCACTCATCTTCCCTACCAGTTTGCAAATGTGTGCGTTGTGCATACGCAGATCCTCGAAAATGTGGAAAAATGGGACATCATGACATCCGGGCAGGTGGGCAGGGCATCCCGCAGTCGCCCCTACCAGTTTGCCCGAACCGGATAGAACCAGTTGAATACCACCACTGCTGTAATCCGTATTTGGCCACAATCCTAAACCATGGAGCAAATTCACACCAAACAGCCTTTCCTTGCTTCCATGCTTATTCCCTAGTGAAGAAACATTATTTATAAGACAAAAGGCCTTGGGCTACATTGTCAGGAAGAGTTAGTTTGAATACCAGCTATTTGAAGAGTATAAAGATTTATAATATAAAAAGGTAAAAATTTGCAATATATACTTCAGTCTACAATCTGAAGACTTTTGCTTCTGCTCATCTATATCTTTCTGTTTGTATGTCTTTTCTGCTGATTGGTTTATTTTTAATTTAACAAATCAAACACAAATGCCTTAAGATCTGCATATAGAATACTTGCGTCTGAAGCTTCGCTCTAGTCTAGGGTCTTGTGCAAGGTTTTCCAATCTGGATTAGAAGAAATGGCCATTAGTTGGCAGCAAAGACATAGAGATTCCTGTGCCTCTTTGTCGCCATCTAATTGTCATCTGCATTTCAACAGCCTGTGGATCTATAGCAGGGGTGTGTTCTACTTACATATACTACGGGTTCTCAATGGAATCGCGTGCGAAGTTTCTGCTTCTGATGACATCCAGGGCAGTGGGCAGGGTCTCTAACCCTAACCCGCCAGTTTTACTACCGGTTCTTGCGAACCGGTCTGAACTGGGGGCAACCCACCACTGATCTATAGCTCCACAGGAGCTATAAATATAGACAGTGGTGGAATTCAATTTTTTTTACTACCAGTTCTGTGGGCGTGGCTTGGTGGGCATGGCAGGGGAGGATACTACAAAATCTCCATTCCCACCCCATTCCAGGGGAAGGGTACTGCAAAATCCCCATTCCCTCCCCACTCCTGGGGGAAGGATATTGCAAAATCTCTATTCCCACCCCACTCTGGGGCCAGCCAGAGGTGGTTTTTGCCAGTTCTCTGAACTACTCAAAATTTCCACTATTGGTTCTCCAGAACCTGTCAGAACCTGCTGAATAGCACCCTGGATATAGATATCCTATAGAACTGTGGAGTCCTCTCTGAGCTTGGTTGTTTTCTTGCAGCATTTTATTACCTAACTAGGTAACATCATCATCATTAGGTAATAAAATGTCTGCAAGAAAACAACTAAGCTCAGAGAGGACTTCACAGTTCAACCAGGAGCTATAGATATTCAACCACAAAATAGAGCATTATGAAGTCCTTGGTGCTCTCTGATCTTGGTTGTCACAGATGTTTAATTACCTAACTAGGTAACAGCAGTGTATCTAGTTAGGTAATTAAACATCTGCAATAACCAAGCTCAGAGAGCACCAAGGACTCCACAATTCAACATGGAGCTACAAATATTCTCTTCTATTAGTTACAGCAGAGGTGTCAAACTCACGGCCCGCAGGCCAGATGTGTCACATGCTGGCCACACCCACCCCTGTTTTAGTGAAGGGGGAAAGTCGCGATACATCATGTGACAACAATGTGACGCCGTGAATTTGACACCCCTGCTCTACAGTATTTGTCTGCTTTCTCCATGTCAGCTCTTGTTCTAAGTACTTTTCATAACAAGACCATCTGCTGCAGGGCTCCCTTCTTTCTCAAGATACTGGAAAATGTATTACAGAAAGAACACAAACATTTTAATACAATGTGGGAGGTTTGAATTATGCCAGCAAAATCCTCTTGGGGCTTATGCATAGGTTTAGCATCTGCAAAAGCGCTAAGTCCCTTCATTTCACATGCAATTTTGGCCCCAGGAATTCTGGTATCCTTCTGTTTGGGGATTGTGGTACAGAATGAATGACACCACAGGGTAAACAAATGGAGAATAAATTTCCTCCTTGCCCCACTCCTTTTTTTCTCTAGCCTGTCACAAACAAAGCAGCATGCATTACTTCCAATGCAAGGTTGCCCGGCAACAGGTTAGTTCTGTCTATATTGAGCAATGGACATTAATCTTTCTTTTCTTTTTTTTTCCAGTGTGAAAACTCTGTTTTGAAGGCAAAAGGCAAGGTAGCCAGGTTGCCACCCACCCACCCACCCAAAAAAATCCTCAGCTGCTTTTTAAGACTGTTAATGTTTGCTTATTTCTTCATCGCAGCAAACCTTGGGAGAGTCCAGGTGCAGCTGGACATTATTTTGTAAGCGACAGGATCAAATGTGTAGGTTAGCATGACTCATTCGCTCCCACTATTAAAGACTGCAGTAAATGCAGGCACAGATTGAATATCAGGTCCTTTTTCTCCTCATCTCTTCTGCCTATCCCTTCTTCTTCCTTTTCTTTTTTTAAAATACCATTTTGCATCATGAAGCATTCTTCAGCACTCAAAAGTTTGCATGCTTTAGTCACTTAGTCAGCCTAATCAAAGTATTGCTTTAATCTGAATATTGGACATTTCACCAGTTTCGTGACATGATTCCCATTACATTTAAGATGCCCAAAAGACCTTTGCTGCCCAGGTGCAACCTCTTGGGCTGAGGGGAAGATTTAGCTACCAGTTGAATTAGCTGCTATGTGCAAAAATAAAGATAGAGCACCATTTTGTCTTTATTTGAAAGCAAAGTAATTTGTTTTGGTCATGACATTATGTCTTACTTTTGAACAGGTACGCACCAGTGGGTGTACCAATCTGAATCTCATTTTAGAAATGAACAACTGGCTAATAAATTAATTCCTTTATACTAAATGAACTTTTAATCATATTTTTCTTATGTAAATAAACTTTCTTCTGACATTTTTTTTTAAAATTTGATTTATATGCCGCCCTTCTCCGGAGACTCAGGGCGGCTTACAATGCGTTAAGCAATAGCCTTCATACTTTTGTATATTTTATACAAAGTCAGCTTATTGCCCCCACAAACTGGGTCCTCATTTCACCTACCTTAGAAAGGATGGAAGGCTGAATCAACCTTGAGCCTTGGAGAGATTCGAACCAGCAGAAATTGCAGGCAGCTGTGTTAATAACAGGGTGCGTAGACCACTGTACTTACCAATGTTTGGGGGTAGGATTATCCAAAAGTCAAAAGCCATTCATAAATTGCTACATAAACCCTGCTCCTTCACTTGTGGGCAGGGAAGGGAGGCCACCTGTCTAATCATTTGATAGGTTCCTACTATTATTGTGTATTTCTATAATAAAGGTGTTGATGGACCTAACGCCCTTTGCAAAGAACATCTAAAAATATAAGTCTGAGGGTTCCAGCAAATGCTTATAGTCCCAAAAATATTCATGAGAGTTCTTGGTCTCTTTTACATTGAGACCAGTGGTGGTATTCAGTCGGTTCTATCCGGTTTGGGCCAACTGGTAGTGGCGGCTGCGGGAGGCTCCGCCCACCCACCCAAACATCATCATGTCCCATTTTTGACACTCTGTGCATGCACGGAAGGCTCTGCGCATGCGTGGAGGTGACAAATGCACGGAGATGGTGCATGCACGGAGGTGGCGCATGCGTGGAGGTGGCGCATGCGTGGAGGTGGCGCATATGAGCGAAGACAGAGAGAGAGCGTGCGTGCTCACATTTGCGAACCAGTAGTGAAGGTGGTGTGGTCCACCAGCAGCCTGCGGAGCTGGCAGCAGAGTCGGACAGCAATGAGGCTGAGGAAGAACATGGGCCAGTCCTGGAGGCTGGGGAAGGCCCGGATGAGGGCTCTGTGTCGGAGGCAGAGATGGGGCCAGGGCCATCGGGGAGTGATGTGTGGACTCCGGAGCCTCCAGAGGCTGACAGTAGAGAGGCAGAGGAACAGGAGGAGCCTGTTCCTAGTGCACATATGAGAAGAGCTTCCAGAAGGCAAGAGCAGCTACAGCAAAGAGGAAGACTCAGGAGTAGGGCCAAGAGATTAATGGCCCCTCCCATAAGGCTTAAAAATCCAGCAACGGCTCGTGGGCTCTTTGTCGGAAAACAACATTGATAGACTTGTTCTTGTCTTGCTGCACTTATCTCTGGTCGGCGTCTTCTGCTTCTGAACTTTTGCCAAGAGAAGCCTTTGGCAGTTTGCCTAATTATACCAAGGTTGGTGATTAGACTGAAGAATGTGTGTTATGAAGAGTTTGTTTTGACTTAGTTTGGACTACACTGAGAATGAGTTAATTCTCAGCTGTTATAATAAAGTCTGTTTGTTTTGGAACTGTTTGCGTCGAATACTACCTACTTGGGCCTGGGTCACAACAGAAGGTAAGTGAATACCACCCCTGATTGAGACTGAGAAATTGCTCCCAGTGAATTAGATTTTCTTCTGAAATACAAAACATAACATGATTAATTAAATAATTAGTAACCTAAACCCCGGATGGGCCCTGAAAATTAATTGGCTAACCACTGCAGAGAACAAAGCAGTGAACCCTTGTACTCTGCCAGCAGTATCACACCCAATGGAAACTTCCGAGCTCCTTGCGAAGAAAACTTTCTGCTTTCAAACATGTAGGCAATATTTTCTGGATCCTATAGGCTCCCGCAGCCTTTTTCAGCCTGGTTCTTTCCTGGAAGAAGTTAATTTGGATGTTTCATAGAAATCCTTGCCGAGAGAGTTACAATATGCACAGCTGCTGAAAACTTAGAGTAATTGAGGCAAACTAAATAAATTGTTTGGCTCTGCCTAATTAAGAAATATTATAAAGGAAGGCAAGAGGCTTAGAGGAAGCAAAGAGCTAAAGTAGAAAATATCACACAAAAGGCCTGACCTAAACGAAAGCTTTTCTCTCGCTTGGCTAGCTGTTGAGAGACCCAACGGTTATCCTGAATTATTGTAGTCACATTAGTGCTTGAGAAAAAGAGCTCCCATTTTATAACTTAATGATTCATCGGGAAGAGGCACTTGTATGAAACTGTAATTTTCTAGCTTGAGCTCCTCTATCCATCTAGCCCTTAAAATAATTATTGGGTATTATTACTATGATTATTTATTATACTGTACCTAACAGATACCCTGCTTTTCATTTCAAATGATTGCTCAAAGCAACTAACAAAATTTTAAAATAAACCCACAATGTCAAACAATGTATGAAGCAGGGGTGAAATGCTCCCAGTTCGGACCGGATCGCCCGATCCAATAGCGATGGCGGTGGGTGGTTCAGAAAACCGGTAGCAAAAATCCCTGCCCCCCCCCCAACATGCCCAGCTGAGCTGCGCGATCATCAGAGGCTTTCTTTTTTACTTTTAAAAGCATTTTTTCTACAACCTCTTCGGCTGAAAAAATGCTTTTAAAAGTTAAAAAAAAAAGCCTCTGATGATCGCGCAGCTCAGCTGGGATCGTCAGAGGCTTTTAAAAGTATTTTTTTTACAACCTCTTCAGCTGAAGAGCTTGTAGGGAAAAAAATGCCTTTAAAAGCCTCTGACGATTCCAGCTGAGTTGCCTGATCGTCAAAGGCTTTTAAAAGCATTTTTTTCTGCAACCTCTTAAGGTTGTAGAAAAAATGCTTTTAAAAGTTAAAAATAAAAAGTTGGCCACACCCACCCAGTCACATTACACATACCCCACAGAACCGGTAGTAAGAAATTTTACATTTCACCACTGGTGTGAAGCTCACTATTGCTACTAGTAAACTGTCCTACCTTAATAAAAGGTTCCTTAATATTTAGTAAAGGTACCTTTAAAAGTGGCAATAGACTAAAAGCCTATGAAAACCTTTTGGAGCCACAGTGGTGCAGTGGTCAGAATGCAGAACTGCAGGCTACTTCTGCTGCCTGCCGGCTGCCTGCAGTTCAGCAGTTCGAGTCTCACCAGGCTCAAGGCTCATTCAGCTTTCTATCCTTCCGAGGTGGGCAATATGAGGACCCAGATTGTTAGGGGCAATACGCTGACTCTGTAAACTGCTTAGAGAGGGCTTTGAAAGCACTGTAAAGTGGTATATAAGTCTGAGTGCTATTGCTATGTTGTAAGGCAAAAACAGGTGGCCTGTGTTCTTTCAGATCTTGCTGAATTCTCACCTGCCTATTGACCAATGGAGACAGGTCGTACTTTTCCACCCTCCAGACTACTAAGTATTGATTGTCTGCTGCAAGTTTTTTTTTTTCCACTCAGTTCTCATCACAACCTACTTTGTAATATCTTCTGATTGTTCAGGAAAGGTAGAAGCAAGAGACAAAATCCAGAGCTTTGCATGCATTTCTCTTCATGGAAGACTATCTCTAGTAGGGATTGAAAATCCAGTACATTTAACCCAAGGACACAGAAGTTGCTTGGCTTGTAAAAATCTATGCTTGCAACACAAATGTACACTGGAATGTAAAGATGGGGCTATGTTTGAAGTGCAAACAGTCTTGAGTGCCCCGTTGATTAAAGAAGCTGTATCCTTAGCTCCATCGACCTCCAGTTATCAAAAGTTGTGCAAATCTGACTATGTAATCTGGTGAACAGCTGATTAAAGCAAATGCTGATTAGGCAAGCATAGTAGCTAGGATCAGACAAAGGACTAACTGTAGTAGTGGGTTATATGCAGAAAAGCAGAAGCATGCAATGATCGTTATTGCTTAACGCATTGTAAGCTGCCCTGAGTCTCCGGAGAAGGGCTGCATATAAATCAAATTAAAATTAAAATTAAAATTAAAAAATCCACTGAGCAAGTCCTTTTTCTAGGTTAATTAATTTTTTTATTAAAATTATCATAATGTAAAATACAAATAAAATGAAGATGATGGGAAAATGGGAAAGGATTAGGGTTAGGACACCCAAGAAAGGAAAAGAGAGAGGTCAAGGTAAGGGGAAAAGAAGAAAAAAGCATGGACTTCCAACATTTTTCAGTGCAGTAAAGTACAGAATGAAATTACAGCCTCAAAGTTTTTTTTACTTTATCTTATTAAAATACTAGTCAACAAACTATATTTATTCAGCAAAACCCAACATCAAAAGTTCAATTTTTTAATGTGCTGAGCACTCTACTGAACAAATGATGAGGTTATTCAAAAATAAAAATAATAATAAAATTCATTCACCATAATAGAGGTTTCCCCTAAACCCAGACAAAGTTACAATTGCTTTGCATATGACTATTGAAAGCATACTCTGGAATCTTCAAAGATTTTCCCTCGGCAATATGTTTTTTGCTTTAAAAACAGGTCAGGTGGTTCTGAGTCTTTTGAGTAACATCAAAAAAATATATACAATAAGATAAAAAAATAAGCAGATCTTTGACATCATGGCTGATTGCAGATCATTTTTAGGAAGATAAAATATTAAGCTTTTATTTCCCAGCTGTCATTCCTGTCTCAAGTGGATCTCCGAAAAAGTTAGTTACAGAACCCTGCTCTGAGGGAGGGGTGTAAAAGGCAGCATTGATCACTGATCATAACAGCACAAGAACAGGCATTAACCACCAGATCCATAGAAGCGGGGATTTATCACACTAGGTAGAACACAAGGGGTAAATCAGTGTCTCTCAGCTGAAAGATGAATGGACTTTAACTCCCAGAATTCCCTAGCCATCCATCAAGGAGTTTCCACAGAAGATCATGGAGAATAATAGAGCTAAGAATCTCTGGGAGTTCCAGATCCAGAAGGACAGGCAGGCATTAGATAATCAACCAGACACTGTAGTAGTAGACAAATTAATAGACAAAGATCAGAAGAGCTCAGGAGGCCAGGCAAGCAGGGCAAGGCGAGGTACTCCTCGACATAAGTGATGTCAAGTTGGCCATGCCCACCCAGTCACATGACCACCCAGCCATGACCACCCAGCCAGTCATTAGGGCAGAGAACCGGTTGTTAAATGATTTGAATCCCACCACTGAGTAAATTGGAAAGAATAGCAATGCTAACACAAGTGATTTGATCAAATGAAGTCAGCATGTAGATAATAATGAGAAGATCCAATAAATATTGGAAAGCACAACTAACTATGAAGCAGTTGTTATTCAATAATAGTTTATGATGAATGACTAAGCATATGACTATTATCAGATGAAAAAATATCATATTGGCTTTAACATATTGATACATGGATGATCTTCATAGTAGATAAATTATCGTGATTATTCTGCTTAGTCATTCCTTAACATTACAGATGTCTGTGAATAAACGCTATTCCATTGGGCCCTTGTCTCTGGTGGCCAAAACCATTTTTTTGAAATTGTTATTTCTTATTTGTATTTACAATGTGCTTTTCTATCCATAGGGCACTGAAGGATTTGCTAGGATGTAATGGAAAGTGTAGAGAAAGCTGAATCTCTCTGGACTTTTTTTTTTTAACCTTTTTTTATTTTTTACACAAACAAACATACAATGTATTTTTTTCTGAACAGAGTATTGGCCAGTTCACAAATGTAAACAATTTTTAGTCATTTCCAACATAATTTCTATATATTTATATATTCCCTTTTTGCCATAGTATTTAGTCTCTCTAATTTTTATAGACTAATATTACCCTTCATTCTAACCTCTGATCTTAATAAAATTCAATCTTTGCAGTGGTGGGTTGCCCCCGGTTCGCACCGGTTCTATAGAACCTGTAGTAAAACTGGTGGGAAGCTCCGCCCACTGATCCCGACGTCATCAAAACACTTCTGCGCGTGGCTCTGCTGCGAACCGATAGTAAATGTAAGTAGAACCCACCCCTGAATCTTTCCCTTTTCATCTCTAAATTAAACCCCTTAAATTTAAAATCTCACAACATAATATAATTCCTAATATTTCCTTATATTCCCTTACTATAATCACAAATATTTTTCATTGTCAACTATTCAAAATATTACAATCCAACATTTTAATAAAAATCAATTAATTATGTAGCATTACAATCATTCATTTCTTTTAGCAATAATAAGCCAAATTATTTTATACAATATATTTCCTTAAATCTTAACTCTAATTTTCAATCTCTCTGGACTTCTAAAAGTCATTTTAAAATCTGTGTGTTTTTTATTCTTTCAGCAAAGCTTCCCCAGTTGGTACCTTTTCACTAGAGTGCCATTGCCTCATCCAGTTTGAACAGATGTTGTTTGGGGAACGTTTTTTGTTGATCATCCTGAATTCTTTGTTATTCTAGTCTTCACATGCTGTGTAAATTCAATTCTTTCTCAGTAAAACTTCCCCTTTTTGCTCTGATTTCAGTTATCTGATTTTGGTCTACTTTGATTTGTCAATTCACACATGGTCATAAACACAAATAAAACTACAAATTATCAGTAACCAGGGCATTATATAATGAGTGGAATTATGTGCTAGCAAGTGTAAACTGGCATTAATATACTGATGTATATTAATTCATTAATTAACATATTTATGCATTGTGAATATTACAGAGTCATTATCAACACTATATATATGCCATAGTTTCTGATTCAAGACCAAGCTATTATTATTATTATCTCTTTTATTCATTAAATATGAAACTCAGTCAAGTGAACATTTAATATTGTGTCACAAATATGTTTGACTGGTGCTAATGGTTGATACGGATTGCTGCCAGTGTCCTAGGTATCAACCAAGTATCTTCTTAAAATATATGATGTTCTGAGTTGCAGGTTTTTGCAGTTCCGCTGGGGTTATTGCAGGAAGCTGCAATTTATTTATGTGTTTTGTAAAATTCTTGGACATGGTGCCAAGCGCCCCAATGACAATGGGTATCACTGTTACATGTTTCATCCATAACCGTGTAGTTTCAATGGGCAGGTCACAATATTTTGTGATTTTTTGCAGTTCTTTTTCTACAAATCTGGCGTCTCCTGGTACAGCAATATCAATTAACTGTATGCTTCAGCCCTTGACAACTGTGATACCTGGTGTGTTATGTTCCAAATGACGATCCGTCTGTATTCGAAAATCCCACAAGATCTTCACCATATCATTTTTGATAACTATTATTATTATTATTGTTGTTGTTGTTGTTATTATTATTATTAAAATGTGCATGCTTCTAACTCATTCTGCCATGATAGCATGCAACAATATAAAATATCACAAAATGTCTTCAATAGGGGTGAAAAGTAACTCCACAAGCAGATTAGTAGTCAATCTACAAAGACAGATTAGTAGTCAATTAAAAACACTGAACAGCGTTGATACAGACCTTTTAATATATAAATAGTTTCGAACTAATTTACCCAGACTCCCATGTCTTCCTGTATCCAACGTAAATCTGGTGTTCCATTTATTACTCATTTAAAAGCTGCAGCATCTCTCCCTTGTTTTCTGCAGCAATAAAGAAAGATCTGTCTTCAATTTGAAAAACCTCCTCCCTTCCAAGTGCTCTAATAACAGAGATAGTGGGTGGCAAAATTCTTGAGAATTTTGACTCAAAGAGACGAATAAGGTCAATAGTCCAGGTTGCACAATTATGTCAAGTGCAGACCTTCCAGACATAGGCACAGGTTTTTCAATGGCCAGCTGCTATGTAGGATACAAAGTACATACTGAATTACTAACACTAGCATTAACAGCACGGTCTACTACAGTTTCAACTCTAAGAAACATAACACACTTGTCTGTTCATATTCATCTAGGACTTTGAGCACAAAACCACAAGGGCGCAGGGCACAGATCAGGCGATGCTGTGCTTGTTCGAAAACCAATGCAATTATTTTATCTCATAAGTTACTGTTTTTTGTGAGCTTAATTGTATCTTCTTACAGTTTGGGACCAAGGTTTTCTAGCACTGTGCAAATGTGCACAAGCATTAAGGTAATCTATTCTGTACATTGTAATCAGGAGAGTGCCAATTCTATCAGCTTTAGGAGGTTGCACCAAGCTAAGCCAAAGTTCTTCAGGGGAGCATTTAAAGGGGTTCCATGGATGTCTCATATATTTGCATCCTTTTGCTCCTTAAACTCTCGTTTAACCACTCCCAAAGAGCAAAACATAAAACTAAACCCTCAAAACAAATTTTGGCTTTATCCATTTTCAGGGTCTAGCAGTCATGAGAGGAAGGTTAATAGGTCACATGTGTCCCCTGATCCTCACTGTTCTGGATCCTGCAGTATGTTGAAGTGTCAAGTGTCTACATAGAATCAACTCACATACCAAGCAGTTGAAAGTGTTGAATGCCAAACCCAGGAAATAATCTTCTTGGCTATAACCCTACATAGAAGCTTTGAGGAAGGTTAGGGGTGAGGATGAAAACAGCATCATGTCATTACACTGTAAGCTTTTCTCCTTTTCTATTTGCGCTGTGATATCTCAAGCACATACAACAAGTTAGTGTTATTCTGTTCTTTGGTTTTTTATGTGGCTTAGATCAGTGGTGAAATCCAATTTTTTTTACTACTGGTTCTGTGGGCGTGGCTTGGTGGGCATGGTGTGGCTTGGTGGGTGTGGCTTGGTGAGTGTGGCAGGGGAAGGATACTGCAAAATCCCTATTTCCTCCCCACTCCTGGAGAAAGGATATTGCAAAATCTTCATTCCCACCCCACTCTGGGGCCAGTCAGAGGTGGTATTTGCCAGTTCTCCGAACTACTCAAAATTTCTGCTACCGGTTCCCCGAACTGCTCAAAACATCCGCTACCGGTTCTCCAGAATCTATCAGGACCTTCTAGATTTCACCCTTGGCTTGGATGATTGTTATAAATATTATATTTCATGGAAAAATATTTTTATTTTGCATGGGCTTTTAAATACATTGTCAATGCAAATTCTGTATTTACATTTATTGTTGGACTGATTTTTCTTCTGGATTCTGAGTTTTAAGGTAATCTCTCTCCTTTTCCACCTCTCTCCCAAATCCTTTAAATATTTGTTTCAAAAGCAAAGAGATAAGGAGAAATATTTGTATGACTGATTTCTCCCCTATTTTGTTAAAAAGACTGGTTTGGGCTTTTTAAGTGGAGCTACAGCGAAGGAGATAGGAAATCAATAATGCATTCTTGTCTATAGTGAAAAGTTGACTTCATTTATACTGAATTTTATTAAAGTTCAGCATTCTGCTGAGATCCAGCTTGTTCAGAGCTTCAGATAGGAAAGAGAAACAGTGATATATCCCACCTGGATAAGATTAGAAAAAAAAAACATTGGTATCTCAACCTTAGAAGCATTTATTTTGAATCCAGTACTAGTGATATTTGATTGTTTGCTGCTACCCACCTTGATATTCTAGGCTTGGTATGGTAGTCCTCAATTTATGACCACAATTGAGCCCAAAATTTCTGTTGCTAAGTGAGGCAGTTATTAACTGAGTTTAGCCCCATTTTACGACCTTTCTTCCCTACAGCTGCTAAGTGAACCACTGCAGTTGTTAAGTTAGTATCCCAGTTGTTAAGTGAATCTGTCTTCCTCATTGACTTTGCTTGTCGGAGGGTCATAAAAGATGATACATGACCCTGGGACATTGCAACCGTCATAAATATTAGTCAGTTGCCAAGTATCTGAATTTTGTTCACATGACCATGGGGAAAGTTGCAATGGTCGAAAGGATGAAAAACATCCATAAGTCACTTTTTTCAGTGCCATTGTAACTTTGAACAGTCACTAAATGAATTGTTGTAAGTCAGAGACTACGTATATTCAGTTATCATACTGAAGTATTATTATTAAAGAACTCTTCCAGAGAATTCCATTAATCAAACAAATGTTCTGTTCTACATTAAGCTATCCATTCCAGAATTCAAAAATAAAGTTTTTGTATTATTGAACCACAGTCTAAATTTGATATGTATAATTGCAGGAACTATATTTGGAGGAAAATGAAGTTATTTTTCAACTTCTCCAGGAACATATTAAGCAACCTAGTCAAGGTTTAAACATATGTTAAAAATGAGCTAGGAAAGTTATATTCGGCCAGATTTATCCAATGAAAGCATGGGTGTTTCAGCCTTAAATATCTTCTTTGTATACAGTAGTTATATTTTTGTACACGGTGCCATATTTTAAATATAGAAATACCCATTAATGGAGTGGGTGTACAAGTATGTGCATTTATGGGTTCAAAAGGTTTCTACAGGTTGCAGAGCCGAAGTTTCATATCCCATAAGAAAAAAATATATTTTATTTTAAGATCTTTGAGAACAATCAACAGCCAACTCTGTAATTAAAGGTAAACAGAGACAATCATTCTGTATAATATATATAACTTCTTAAGAGTAGCAATAGATAATCTAGCATTCAGCAATGTGCATATCAGACTAATGAAAGCAGTGTCACATCACTGTGATGGAGCCCAATTCCTTTTTTGTATATATTGTGAAGTTGAAAACATGCCCCAAAGATTAATGGGCATTGTGAAAGTTATATCCAAGATATAATTTGAAGGAATCAGAGCAGATTTTTCCAACTTTCGTGTTCTATAGATATATGAATTTCAATTCCCCAAATTTCCAATCAAGCATAGACACTCTAAGCTTTCTGGGATTGAAATTTATATTTCTGAAACTAGCAAGCTTGATAAAATGTACACAGTATAGTGTAGTGGTTAAGGTGTCGGACCAGCACTGGATAAGCAAGCTTCAAATCTACCTTCAGCCATAAAAACTCACTGCCTGACCTTTGAGCAATCTGCATCTCTCAGCTGCAGAAGTTCAAGTGACCAATTGATGGCAGCAAAGAGAAATAGAAACTTCTGAAGTTTTGCTGCCATCTATGGCTAATTTGGATTTCTGTGGTTCTACACTAAATGGATGTGTGGAGTCCAACCTGGTTAAATTAGGCTTTTCTCCATCCTTAATTTTCAAGTTGGACTATAATCAGGCAAAATGAACCCTGAGATAAAGGGTAGAGGATATAAAGAACAAGCGGATTTCGAGAGGCCCCATTGTTTCTGGCTCCAGATTCTGGCCATTCGGACACGGTTATCTTCAGTTAACTAGCCATTGGTAAAATGAATCCCATGTTAAAAAGTATTCTGTTTCTTCCTTCTCCTTTATTTTAAATGTTAATCTATCCATCTCTGTGCATTCTAAAAAATTTTATTACACTTTCATCTTGTAGGAATCTCTTCATTTTTCCATTGTTGTGTAAAAACAATTCTTGCTGCTGTTAACACATGTAAAATTAAATATACATTCCCTTTATTGTACTTCTCTGGTAAAATACCTAACAAGAATATTTCTGGTTTTAAATCAATATGTTGCTTTATCATTTTTTCTAACCATGTATGTACTTTTGTCCTATAGTTTTTTGCCTTTGGACATGTCTGCCACATATGATAATATGAACCCATTATCTGATTACATTTCCAACATTTGGCAGACATGTTTTTAAACATCTTTGCCATTCTTGCTGGTGGTAGATGCCACCTATAAAACATTTTATATAAATTTTCCTAATGGCTAAGGACTAATACTATTATAGCTTAGGCTGCATTCTTGTTTATATGCAATTGATAGATAGAATGCCAAGTTATATTTTTAACCTAGATTTTATTTGTTATCTGTCATTATTTTATTCTAGAACTTTTAACTTTTTGAGTATTTTTAATTGTAAAAGATACATTCGTCAAGAATCACAAGGCACAACACTTAATGATAGTCATAGGGAACAAATAAGCAATCAAATCCTATTAGGAAACGGTTAATATAAATCTTAAGGATACCACCAACAAGGTTACAGTCATACAGTCATAAGTGGGAGGAGTTGGGTGATAGGAACGATGAGGAGATTAATAGTAATGCAGACTTAGTAACTAGTTTGACAGTGTTGAGGGAATTATTTGTTTAGCAGAGTGATGGCGTTCAGGAAAAAACTGTTCTTGTGTCTAGTTTTTCTGGTATGCAGTGCTCTATAGCGTCGCTTTGAGGGTAGGAGTTGAAACAGTTTATGTCCAGGGTGCGAGGGGTTATGTCATTTATATTATGTTATTTTTAGAAAAAAGGAAGCATTAGACAGCCAATCACTTTTCAAATGGTTGGGACGCTAATCAACATGGGAAATTACCAGCGAACTGCTTGCCCTTAATTTGCTCTATCATTAATCCGTGAAAAAAAAACAACATGGCTGCAATGTCAGGTTAACCTGCTCTTACTGGAAATGTTGTTATTTTCCAGTAAGATCATGTGAGGGTCAAGGTATGGCAGCTGCCCCATAATATATAAATCAGCTTGTTTTTGAGATTGCTATAAGTATTTGTAGTTACATGTTCCAAAATGAATTCCTATAGGAACACACATCATAGGATGGTGCTGATATTTCACAGTAGAGAATCACTGTGCTAAATTCAGAATCAAAACACAGCTCAGGTTGTGATCAAACATATATTTTCTAACCAGAGTGGCAAGAAGAAATAATTGAGTGTTTCTTAATTTGAAACTTCAATGAGACCAAAATATGGTGTGTGTGGGGGGGGGAATAAACATGTTTTCAGGCCTAATATCAGCTAATACAGCATCCAAAGCAAATCATGGCATCTGAGACAAAGCCTCTAGTGTTTGTTTCCTACATAATAGCAATATTAAAAAATATAAATCAAAAAAACATTGAATTCATATTTCATCTAATACATTTTTAAGAAGATGCTTAAAACCTGAAACAATAGATGTGGGTGAGTCTCAAAAAAAGCATAGCTGTGGTGCATAGCTTAAAACAAAAAATGTAAAAAAAAAAAAAAAACACCAGGAAATTTTGCATACAAACACAAAAACTCCTTGAGAAGATTTGAAAGATTAACATACAATTGAAATTGGAGGGTTTTCTTTTGGAAGTAATGGGCAAATATCTGGAAAAAGTCGTGGAACCTTATTTTTAAATATCTCCAACTGTAGCAAGATTGTTATATGCACAATAGTGGATAGATTTGACATTACCTGCAAAGAAGGAATGGTTGGTGAAGCTGATGGAATTTGCAAAGATATCTAAATTGATTTTCTTAATTAGAGAAGAGATCTTGTCTCTGTTTGTTACTGACTGGAAGCTACTAATAGCCTTTTCTGAGAAACAGAAAAAATATGAAGTTATGACTTACTTTTGATGATTAAAAATAGATCCTAGAAAAAAGAGAAACTATTTTTCTAATCATAGAGTAAGAGATAATTTTGTATTTGTAATTATACTTGCCATAAAGGAAATCAGAAACTTCTATTTCTTTCTATTAGTTCTTTTTACACGTTTGGCTTTTTCATTGTTCTTTCTCTTTTCATTTTACTTTATATCATTTCTTGTATTTATTTTTTCTTTAAAATTCTTAATAAAAATTATATAAAAACAACCCCCCCAACATTGATGTAGTGCATTCTTGCTATTAAAATGATGCATTCCCTGTTGAAAAGGAATCTAATGTAAAGCGACAAACATCATTATATATTTATAAAAATGTGTGTACATTTTTCTATTCTCTGCGTGTGAAAAAAAGGATATTACAGGGAAGATATGAAAAAAATACAATTGAGATGGCCAAGGGCAATTGCAAAATCTGCATGATGAAAGGTATGTTTTTTAAGCTTCAAGAGGAATAACAAAATAACAGAGTTGGAAGGGACCCAAACTATATAAAATGATTACTTTGGGCTTGAGCTTGTAATGAATGGGTAGTTGAATCAGGAGAGGACTTGAGAGGTGCAGGTGGAAGGTGAGATCCCCACTCTCAGGGAGACAGGGTTAAGAATAATTTATTGTTCTGCCCCAGCTCCGGATTCCCGAGGATATTGACACACACCAATGGTCCTTATCAAATTTATTAAGTAGCAAGAATAAACCAAAGTCGGGCAAAGGTTGGCAACCAGCCCAGAAAACAAGATATGATAAGACTTTTCCAAAAATGCTCTGATGATAATTACAAGTTGTTTTCAGCAAGAAACTTACTAAAGGTGTGTGACTTAAATAGGCTAAGGGAGTGGCCAATTATCCTCAAGCCTTACTCTCGAGGAGACCTCCTCCTCCTGAGTAGCCACTCCTGCCTTTTGGCAGCCCTGCGAGCATTGAGAAGAGGCTCCTCCACTTTGCTCTCTCCACTTGAAGGAGCTTCTGGAGGTTCTGAAGGCCCTGGCTGAGTCTCTGCCTCTGGCACCACATCCTCTTCAGCCTCCTTGCTGTCCGAAGTGAGCGCCGGCTGCTCAGGCTGCTGGTGCAACACCACACCAGCCTCCTCATCGTCAGGATCAGCCACGATCCGCGCAGGCTGCTGGCGGGTCACAACATTTATAGGGCTGGGATAGGCCTATAACAGGATACAGATAATTGGTGTAATTAGGTAAAGAAAACCACCATTTTTTGTTACTTAATATAGGATCACATGGTCTTTTGTTCCCATGTTAACCAAGTGTCTGTAAGGTCCTGCCTCACCAGCCTTCTCAAGAAGTCTTGAAATGAACAGCATTTCAAAAGGAACTTTTATTGGAAGACAGTGATAGCAGAGAGAGTGTAGGCAGAATCTGAATGTTGCGCACTGGAGTGTTAGGTTAAACCGCTCTGTTCGAGGCCCCTCCTCATGTCTAGTATATCTTTGAGCCAATCCCAAGGTGTGAAGATGTTGTGAGAACTTCAGGTTGAGAAGGTGATAATAGGCAGTTCCCAGACGCCACGATCTCACTCCTCCAGTGATGAGACAAAACAGTTGGCCCAAGGCACATTCTTTCCCTTAACTTAGTTCTTAATTAACTTAATTAACTTAGTCCTTAATGGGTCTAAGTCTACATGGAGAGAAGTAAGCCACAAGGTTCCGTCTTAAGCCTAGTACTCTTCAATATCTTAATAAATGACTTAGATGGGGGAATATAAGGGGAATTTACCAAATTTGCAGATGATACTAAGATGGCAGGAATAGCTAACAGCCTAGAAGATAGGCTCAAGATCTAGATGAATCTTGACAGACTTGAACACTGGGCCCTATCTAACAAAATGAAATTCAAAGTCAAGAAAAGTAAAGACCTACACTTAGGTAAGAAAAACCAAACGTACACATATAAACTGGGTGAAACCAGGCTTAATAGCAGTGACTATGAGAGGGATCTTGGAGTCTTAGTGGACAACCAGCTTAATAGGAGCCAGCAGCCAAAAAAGCCAATGCAATCCTAAATTGCATTAAGAGAGAGATACAATCAAGATCAAATGAGATACTAATACCACTCTATAAAGCCCTAGTAAGACCACACCTAGAGTACTTCATCCAGTTTTGGTCACTACACCTAAGGAACAGCTTGTCTTTGGAAGTTGTGGGAACTTCATCACTTGAGACGTTCAAGAAAAGATTGGACTGCCATTTGTCAGAAATGGTGTAGGGTCTCCTGCTTGGGGGGGGTTGAACTAAATGACCTATAAGGTTCCTTCTGTTAACCTAATCTAAAAATGTAATCCCAAAGGTACATCAAAGCGAAGAAAAAGAACAAAGAAAACCCCATGTAAGCAGTAGTCCCAAATCCTCCCACCACCACCACAATGGCAAGGTCGCTATAGAGATCAATGGGACCTGACATTGTCTCTCCTGTTTTTTATTTTCCCCAAGTTCAATTCAGCAATGTAAGGTTCTAACCACTTGAAGGGATTAAAATGTAGCAGCAAAACACAGGCATAATAAAGAAAATACCACCCTATGTCCAGGGTGCCAAGGAGCACATGAAATGTAGGTAATAGAAAACCTTTCCCCTCAGTTGTAATGTTGGAAGATGGGGTCATTTGATGAAACTGAGTAATGACAGGTGCAAGGCAGAAAAACTCCAGCAATCTTGATAAAGCAAGGTTGAACTATGGAATCTGCTTCACAAAATGCATTGGTGTAACTGAATTTGGAGGACTGTGGAAGTATCATCAGATGAATCCTTGGAGGACACAATCTACATGACTTTTCATTTAATCTAACATTTGGGAAGTGAAGGTGCACTAGAATCATGATGTCATGGCTGTGTTCATATTACAAGGCCAGTCTTAAATTAGCTGAACATAGTTTAGTGTTTTGTGCAAACTTAGTAATTACTGTATGCATCAGTGTCATGGGAAACTAAAAATTGCCCTAATTTAGTAACAATTGTTAACCATTCTCAATTGTCACAAAGAGAATGGAGTGGAGTGGAGTGGAGTGGAGTGGAGTGGAGTGGAGTGGAGTGGAGTGGAATGGAACGGAACGGAACGGAACGGAACGGAACGGAACGGAACAGAACAGAACAGAAGAGTTGGAAGGGATCTTGGAGGTCTTCTAGTCCAACCCCCTGCTCAGGCAGGAAACCCTATACCATTTCAGGCAAATGGTTGTCCAATCTCTTCTTTAAAACTTCCAGTGTTGGAGCATTCACAACTTCTGGAGGCAAGTTGTTCCATTGATTCATTGTTCTTACGGTCAGGAAATTTCTCCTTAGTTCTAAGTTGCTTTTCTCCTTGATTAGTTTCCATCTATTGTTTCTTGTCCTTCTCTCAGGTGCCTTGGAAAATAGCTTGACTCCCTCTTCTTTGTCGCAACCCCGGAAATATTGAAGCACTGTTAGAAGGACCCCTAGACCTTCTTTTCATGAAAGTAGACACACCGAATTCCAGCAACCGTTCTTCATGTTTTAGCCTACAGTCCCCTAATCATCTTTGTTGCTCTTCTTTGCATTCTTTCTAGAGTCTCAACATCTTTTTTACATTGTGGTGACCAAAACTGGATTCAAAGTTTGGCCTTACCAAGCCATTATAAAGTTGTATTAATACTTCACAGTTGTCATTTCACACAGAAAAGGCTGGTTTAATGTTGGAAAGGGGGAGTTGTCATTGAATCTTATGCTCTGCTTAATGTCAGATCCAAATTAAACCTTTTCTAACAAATAGCTCACTATCTAGCTTCTGCTTCAAAACAGACGGTGAAGAGGAGCCAACCCTGTATCTGGGTTATTGGTTTCACTGTCAAACTGGTCTTATTGTAGGGAGGTTTTCTTTAAATTTAACCAGAATATCCCTCCCCGTCATTTAAAAGCATTTTTCCAGATCCTACACAGTGGGATGACAGAGAGTGGGTTTTTATTCCTCTGTTTCCAGAACTCCCTCAGGCATCTGAATAGTGCTGTCATATCCCCCACTCAGTCTTTTCTTCTCAAAATATACCAGTTCTCTTAATATTCCTTCATAGCTCTTTATTTTCCCATTCTTGAGCATAATTGTAGTCTTTTCTCTCCGACCGTTCACAGTTTGTGTTGGCAGGGGGGCAGAGGTCGATCTTGAGGCGCCTCGCATGGGGAGTGCCGCAAGGGTTGGTTCTCTCGCCCCTTCTGTTCAACATTTATGTGAAGCCGCTGGGTGATTTTGGGGTGAGAGTCCATCAGTACGCTGATGACACTCAGCTGTACATCTCCACCCCAGACCACCCCAACGATGCCCTTGATGTGATGTCTTGCTGCCTGGAGGCCATGCGTGTCTGGATGGGGAGAAATAGGCTCAGACTCAACCCGTCCAAGACCGAGTGGCTGTGGCTTCCGGCGTCCCGATATAGTCAGCTGGTGCCATCGCTGACAATTAGGGGTGAATCTCTGTCCTCCACAGAGAGGGCTCGCAATCTGGGCGTCCTCCTAGATGCACGGCTGTCTTTAGAAGAGCATATGACTGCCGTGGCCAGGGGGGCTTTTTACCAGGTTTGCCTGATTCGCCAGTTGCAGCCCTTTCTGGACCGGGACGCCTTGCGCACGGTCACTCACGCCCTTGTCACCTCCCGGCTGGACTATTGTAATGCTCTCTACATGGGGCTCCCCTTGAAGAGCACTCGGAGGCTCCAACTGGTCCAGAATGCGGCCGCATGGGTGGTTATGGGCGCAACCCGTTGTGACCACATGACACCCCTCCTGCGCGAGCTACACTGGCTCCCAGTGGTCTTCCGGGTGCGATTCAAGGTGCTGGTTACCACCTTTAAAGCGCTCCATGGCATAGGACTCAGGTACCTTCGAGACCGACTTCTGCTACCAATAGCCTCCCACCGGCCAGTCCGCTCCCACAGAGAGGGTCTCCTCAGGGTGCCATCGGCCAAGTTATGTTGGCTGGCAACACCCAGGGGGAGGGGCTTCTCTGTGGGAGCCCCTGCCCTGTGGAATGAACTGCCCCCGGAAATGCGTAAGATCTCCAACCTCTGTGTATTTCGCTGTGCCCTCAAGACCCTGCTGTTCCGCCAGGCCGGGCTATCAATATAATGATTTTAAATTAGGTGTTTTAAATTTGGGGTTTTTTAAATTTGAGCCGAAACTATTTAATAATTTTAATAATTTTAATTGATGTTTGTCTTTGTGCTTTTAATAGGCTGTACACCGCCCTGAGTCCTCCAGGAGAAGGGCGGTGTAGAAATAAAATTATATTATTATTATTATTATTATTATTATTATTATTATTATTATTATTATTATTAATTTTCTGAAGATGTTCCAATTTTTGGTTTCCAAATTTGGATTCAGTACATACAAAAGGGGTTGAACTAATACAGAACAGAGTATGGCCATCCATGGTTTGAAAAATGTATTTCTGTTTGTATCCCCCAAACTAGATAAACTGTGTTCATCTAACAGGGGTGAAATCCAGCAGGTTCTGACAGGTTCTGGAGAACCGGTAGCAGAAATTTTGAGCAGTTCGGAGAATACCACCTCTGGCTGCCCCAGAACGGGGAGGGAATGGAAATTTTGCAGTATTCTTTCCCTGGAGTGGGAATGGGGATTTTGCAGTATCCATCCCCTGGAGTGGGGTGGGAATGGAGATTTTGCAGTATCCTTCCCCTGCCATGCCTACCAAGCCACACCCACCAAGCCAAACCTCGCCCACCAAGCCACACCCACAGAACCGGTAGTAAAAAAATTTGGATTTCACCACTGTCATCTAACATACACTGCTCAAAAAAATAAAGGGAACACAAGCAGAAGACATCCGAGATCTGAATGAATGAAATAGCCTTATTAAATACTTCGTTCATTACATACAGTAGTTTTGTGTTCCCTTTAGTTGTTTGAGCAGTGTATAAACTACTGTATGTAACAAACAAAGTATTTAATAAGGCTATTTCATTCATTCAGATCTACGGATGTCTTCTGCTTGTGTTCCCTTTATTTTTTTGAGCAGTATATTTTTTCAAGTGGTCTTGTGAGGTCTTGTGAGGAAAGGGGTCAACCTATTCTCTAAAGCACCAGAAGGCAAGAAAAGAAGCAATGGATGGAAACCAATCAAGGAGAGATTCAACTTAGAACTAAAGAGAAATTTCCTGTGACAGTTAGAACAATTAATCATTGGAACAAGTTGCCTCCAGAAGTTGTGAGCGCTCCAACACTGTAGACTTTTCAGAAAACACTGGACAACCATTTTGTCTAAAATGGTAAAAGGTTTCCTGCCCAAGCAGGGGGCTGGATTAGAAGACGCCCAAGGTTCCTTCCAACTCTGTTATTCTGGCAACATCTGAGTCCATACAATGTTTAATCATAGCTAGATGAACTGATTGAGTTCATATATTGTGCTAAATCCTAAACTTTGAATAACAAGGAAGAGTCCTGAGCTTGTGCTAAGGCAAAACTAAACAGAACACATCAAGATTTAGTGCAATATGTTAAGTATACCTATTGGTTTTACTGCTGCACAACTCTTTCCAGGATCAAGAGCCTTAACATTACCATTCTTTAGTTATTTGTTGTTGTTGTTGTTGTTGTTGTTGTTGTTGTTGTTGTTGTTATTATTATTATTATTTATTGGTTAACCTTTAGTGAGATTCACAGCCTTTGAGGCTGGTTAATAGCTCAGCAGCTCGAGTCCTAACCAAGGACCTAGGAACTGTTAAGGTATCGTCGGAGGATGTAAGCTGTTCCGACTAAGGTGGTTTTTTGTAGAGTCAAAATGTTCAAGTCCGGCAAATTTAGAATTTCTAAATAGCGGGGTAGCCCTTTGGGTATTGCTCCGAGGGCTCCAATTACAATCGGGACAACACACGATTTCTTTTTCCACAGTCGCTCAACTTCAATTTGTAAGTCCCGGTACTTTGTGATTTTTTCTTGCTGCTTATCTTCAATTCGTGCATCACCAGGTATTGCAATGTCAATGAACCATACTTTTTTCTTTTCAACTATTGTTATGTCAGGTGTGTTGTGGACCAAGTGCCTGTCAGTCTGAATCCTAAAGTCCCACAAGATCCCACAAAATATTATTATTATTATTATTATTATTATTATTATTATTATTATTATTAATAATAATAATAATAATAATAATAATAATTAAATTTATATCCCGCCCTTCTCCCCGAAGGGACTCAGGGCGGTGAACAGCTGAGAATGAAAATAACATGCAATATAAAAGTTAAAATAATTAAGAATAAATTAAATTAAACGGCCACCCCAATTTAAAACCCCTAGCAATACAATTAAAAACCCCTAAAACCTATTCAGGCCAGGCCGGCTTGCTGAAATAAAAACGTCTTCAGGGCCTTACGGAAAGTGCGGAGATCTGGAATCAGCCGTATTCCAGGAGGTAGCTCGTTCCAGAGGCAGGTGCTCCCACAGAGAAGGCCCTCCCCCTGGGGGCCGCCAGCCGACATTGCTTGACCGATGGCACCCTGAGGAGGCCCTCTCTGTAACAGCTGTAACAGCTAGTAAATCTGTTATATCCTTTGTGTAACAACTGCTCAAATCTGTTTCTTCTGCAGACTAAATATATCCAACCCTTTAAATCCTAAAATTGGATTGGTTAACCAGGTTTTCTCCCACGTAAAATTGGAAGTGTCTTGGCGACATTTCGACGAAGTCTCATTCGTCATCTTCAGGCTGGTGTTTTCGGCTTCGTGCTTCTAGGAGCAATGTGTGATTGCAGCTGTTTCTTCCTTTAACTGCCAGTGGGGGTGTGAACTGATTGGGTGGAGCTTGGCTGTGTTCTGATTGGGTGGAGGTGTGTTCTGATTGGTTGGGGGTTTGGCTGTGCTCTGATTGGATGGGGGGTTGGCTGTGCTCTGATTGGATGGGGGTGTGTTCTGTTTAGGTGGGGGCTTGGTTGTGCTCGGGTTAGTCTGAGTTGCAGGGGGATTTGAGCTGGTGAGCTGCGTTGCTGTTGTTTGGCTTCGCGTTCATGGTCGTGCCACCTTCATGGTGGGTGTCAGTTCGCTTCATGTATGGATTGGAGGGGTTTAAAGTGGCTAATGATGCAGCTTTGGTCTGGCTTCTGGTTTGTGGTCATGCCTCATCGGTGTGGGTTTGCTTTTTGCGTGGATGTGTGGTGGTGACATCCACCACTCACGAAAACCACACAGGTGGTAGCTCTCAACACCGACTTTGTGCAACTCGTACTCGACTTTAGCTGATACCCATTTGTAGCAAAAATAAAATGATCATTGGTGTAGCTAACAAGACCAACTTTGATTGATGATTCAATCAAAGGGTCAGGGTGTTTCAACACTGGCTCTCATGCAAACATTCTTTTCAATCTTTCAAAGGCTTTTTGACACTCAGGTGTCCATGCAATCAACTGTCCCGGTCGTGGTTTTGTTGTGTTGGGTTTTGTACATAAAAGATCCGTCAAGGGCAATGCTACCTGTGCAAAGGACGGGATAAATTGCCTATAAAAATTGGCAAATCTGAGGAAACTCTGTAACTGCTTCCTCGTTTTGGGAGCCTGCCACTCAATCACTGCCTGTACTTTTCTGGGCTAAGAATCCACAATATTCTCTTGGAATCGTTTCAGTCAGAAACCTTGAGAAAACCACTGAAGGGATCA
The DNA here is from genome assembly GCF_059756535.1 of Pantherophis guttatus. NCBI lineage: Eukaryota > Metazoa > Chordata > Lepidosauria > Squamata > Colubridae > Pantherophis > Pantherophis guttatus. The sequence goes on along the minus strand of NC_142070.1, from coordinate 20,768,433 downwards.
GTCAACAAGATATTTTGAAGGGGAGAAAAGTCCCTCAACACCAAACTTTCTTTTAGTGCTTGCTATTAAACAAAAATAATTATAATAGCACGAATAGCACATCAGTTTATCAACAAAAAAGGATTTGATTATGAGGATTACTGGGCAATCTCCCAGGGGGCAAATATTTTCAGTTCTGCTCATTGCAATCAGGAGTGGTATTCAGCAGGGCCTTCCACGCATGCACAGAGTCTCAAAAATTTGCATTAATGGGACGTGATGATGTCCAGGCGGGTGAGCGGAGCCTCCCACAGCCGCCGCTACTGATTCACCCGAACCTGATAGAACCAGCTGAATACCACCACTGATTGTTATGGTTCGTCACATAATCAGACAGACATTTAGACTGGATTTGGCATTTTTGTCCACCTATCAAGACTTTCTCGAGAACCTGGGATATGCAGATGTTGTTTAATAATATCAAAGGTATTGTTTTTATATACACAACAATGTGAAATCACAGCTTCCAATTCTTTAGCTCGTATTGGCCTTCGCATGTATCAAATTATTCCCATGAACCCAGGATGTTGTAATGCATTGACCAGTGTATTTGGATACAAGCAGTGCAGCCTTACAGATGTAATTGACAGTTGTAATTGACAAATGGAAAGTTTATCAATGATGAGCAGATTTTCTAAGTGCTTTCCAAGATTTTTTTTGGTATAGCACTCAGTGTGCCAATAACTACTGGGATCACCACAACCAGTTTATGCCATAATCTTTTAATTTAGAATTATGATGGTTCATCACAGTCACAGACTGGATTTGATGATTCTTAATTAGATCAGTTTGGGTATTTGCCTGATGACTGCACGCAACTCATCCTTCAACAATCCAGCACTATTACGGGGCAAAAGGCATACCTTGATGTCCTAGTCTAGTGGACAATCATTTAAATATGAGCCAGCAGTGTGCTGCAGCTGCCAAAAAAAGGCAACACAGTTCTAGGCTGCATAAACAGAGGGATAGAATCAAGATCATGTGAAGTGTTCATACCACTTTATAATGCCTTGGTAAGGCCACATTTGGAATACTGCATTCAGTTTTGGTCGCCATGATGTAAAAAAGATGTTGAGACTCTAGAAAGAGTGCAGAAAAGAGCAACAAAGATGATTAGGGGACTGGAAGCTAAACCATATGAAGAACGGTTGCTGGAACTGGGTATGTCTAGTTTGATGAAAAGAAGGACTAGGGGAGACATGATAGCAGTGTTTCAATATCTCAGGGGCTGCCACAAAGGAGAGGGGGTCAAGCTATTCTCCAAAGCACCTGAAGGTAGGACAAGAAGCCCTGGTAGTGCAGCAGACTAAAGCACTGTTATTAACATCAGCTGCCTGCAATTACTGCAAGTTCAAATCTCACCAGGCTCAAGGTTGACTCAACCTTCCATCCTTTCTAAGGTAGGTAAAATGAGGACCCAGATTGTGGGGGCAATAAACTGACTTTGTATAAAATATACAAAAGTATGAAGGCTATTGCTTAATGCATTGTAAGCCACCCTGAGTCTCTGGAGAAGGGCGACATATTAATCAAATCAAGAAGAAGGAGAAGGAGAAGGAGAAGGAGAAGGAGAAGGAGAAGGAGAAGGAGAAGGAGAAGGAGAAGGAGAAGGAGAAGAAGCAGCAGCAATGGGTGGGAACTAATCAAGGAGAGAAGCAACTTAGAACTAAGGAGAAATTTCCTGACAGTTAGAACAATTAATCAGGGGAACAACCTGCCTCCAGAAGTTGTGAATGCTCCAACACCGGAAGTTTTTAAGAAGAGAGTGGATAACCATTTGTCTGAAATGGCATAGGGCAGTGATGGTTAACCTTTTTGACACCGAGTGCTGAAACTGGACTGTGCCCCGGAGTGCCAGAACCCGGAAGAGCACAGCTGGCTGGTGCACGTGCGTGCGGCGGCCAACTGCTCTTCCGGGTTCCGTTGTGTGCATGCACGCAGGCCAACTGCTCTCTTCTTGGTTCCAGCGCACACATGTGCTCCAGCCTACTGATCTTCCCACGAACCTGGAAGAGAGCTGGCCGGTGCGCATGCGCGCAACAGAACCCAGAAGAGCAGCTGGCGATGGCTCACATGCCCAAATAGAGTGTTCTTTGTGCCACCTCTGGTACGCATGCCATAGGTTCACCATCACGGGTATAGGGTTTGTTGCCTGAGCAGGGGGTTGGACTAGAAGACCTCCAGTCCTTTCCAACTCGGTTATTCTATTCTAATATATAGACTCAAATAAGTCTGTTCTTCCTGACTTGGAGCGAGCCAAAAATAGTCAGGTTTGAGTCATAAAGTAACACAACCAGCACCTTCACTTGTACCTGGATATCTACCTGATATCCAGTGTAGATGTCAGAGTAGAGGTGTCATATGGCCAAACCAAGACATGTCCATAACTTTGGGCTATAGCTTCCAACTGACCTTCAAGGACAGTCCAACATAAAAACTGGAAGATGACTTATGCTAAATCATAGTTTATATGCACTTAAGACATCCACGCAAAAGAAAATTCAGAGTTACAAAGAAGTGAATAATCTGTTATAAACGGTGATTCACAAACAACCAGAGAAATCTCATTACTGTATTAAACAGGTACAACTGCCCGGAGCTAAGCTTTATTGAATTTGTGATAATTACTTCTTCTTCCATATGTTCAGGTTTTTAAAAACACAGGTTGATCCGTTGGTCAAAACATCTTTGACGAGATTGAAATGGATTGGATAATCTATCATTCAGCATGTTATAGGACTCTAGCTATTAGCATGTTTGTGTGAATTAAGACATTAGCTTCAATCATAACATGTTTTATTTAGGCATAACATTTCACGTGAACACAAGAACTGTATTGTGTAACCTCAATTTAAGGGTTTACTTTAAACTCTTTGGCTTTTGCACAGAAAATACGAAGTATCTTGCAAGGATTTAGGATTTCGACTGGTAGTCTGAAACAGAAACTCAAATAAAGGGGGGAATCACAAAATCTCTGTTGAGGACTTTTCTGAATCTGAGCACTTCTGCAGTAGTATTTTGCATTTCAAGATCACCTTCCAGTGTAACTGACACCATGTTGTTGACGGTGTTTGGAAGCATGTTGATCTATTTCTGAATTTTGTGGACGGTCTGTTTTGTCATGAGTGGAAGTATTGCCTTGTCCTGGCTCCTGGATGTGAGCCAGCCATTGCTAAAGCCCCTGCTTCCAAGGTGTAGCGTTCTGTTCCGGGAACAGTGTGTGTCTTACATACACTGGAACATCTCTCTTTCTCCCTATACAGTTGTCACAGTTTTTTTTTTTTTTTTTTAATTTGATTTATATGCCGCCCTTCTCCGGAGACTCAGGGCGGCTTACAGTGCGTTAAGCAATAGCCTTCATACTTTTGTATATTTATACAAAGTCAGCTTATTGCCCCCACAATCTGGGTCCTCATTTTACCGACCTTAGAAAGGATGGAAGGCTGAGTCAACCTTGAGCCTTGGAGAGATTCGAACCAGCAGTAAATTGCAGGCAGCTGTGTTAATAACAGGGTGCTTTAAACCACTGTAGTACCAAGGCTCTTGGTACTACTACTACTTGGTACTACTACTACTACAGTAACATGCAACCATGGCCAGCACTATGGAGAAAGTGTTTATTTGCAAAATTGGTGGCATTTTATCTTCACGCTTCTGAGGGGCTTTTAAATGTAGCAAAGAAAGAGAGCAAGTCAGGTGGGAACCCTTTAAAACATTTGTTTACACTTCTTAGAGTTAAGGGCCCTGCCTTATAAATCATTCCTTACAGCATCTTTTCAAATTTTCTTTGCCAATACCTAGAGAAATGTATGCAAAAATATGTTCTAAAGCAGCGGTCACCAACTGGTGGTCCGTGGACCACTGGTGGTCTGTGAGAAAATTTTGGTGGTCCGCAGAAAAATTATTTGCATTTTTTATATTGCACTAAATCAGGGGCCATCAAACTACGGTCCCTGGGCCGGATACGTGCAATGAATGTTTGTGTTGCTGCAAAGAGTCTCCCCCTTTGGGGTCTTTTTGTGTGGGGCAGAGGGGGGCAGAAATTTCGACTTGGGGTCTGCTTTAGCCTCCTAGTGCTGGGGCTTTAGGCGAAGGCCGGGGGAAGTGCAAAGGTTCTTTGCTGGTGACAAAGAACCGGAGGGCCTTGTTCCAGTGGGACAGCATCATGGCCTGGAACTGGCTAACCATCTCAGCCCACTGAGCCTCCAGGCACTGGTACCTGGCCTTGCACTCTCGCAGGTCTTCCCTCTGCTTGGAAAGCCTATGCTCCTAGTCCTCAGTGAGGTGCTTCTGCTGAGCCTCCTTCTCAGTCAGATCCAATTCGAACTGAGCCAGCTGTTTTGCCAACTTTTTCTCTTGGTGGCTGCTTAGCTCCAACAACTGCTTCTTATTGGGGCCCTAAGGAGCCCCGGCGGGCAGGCGAGGAGAGGCTGGCAAGGAGCCTCACGATGTGAGTGACATCGCGTTGGCCATGCCCACCCAGTCATAGGACCACTTTGCGATGCCCACCCAGCTGGTCATTAGGCAGATCGTATTAGTGGTATGTGGGATTTAAAATTATGAATTTAGTGGTCCCTGAGGTCCGAAAGTTTGGGGACCCCTGTTCTAAAGAACACAGAGAATGACACAATACTTCATTCTCCCTGTAAGACATACAGTGGGACATTTTCTTTACTCTGTGACAGTTGGTAGCCCAAAGAGTGGGAATCCAATTGGATTATATTCCATGCATTCCTCCTCCTGGAATCGAAGAAAGTAAGAACTGATTGAATCAGTCATGGTGTTCTCACTTCTCCAATCTGGTTCTTTCCAAATGTTTGGACTAGAGCTCCCAGATTCCCAGCTACATGGGCAATGTTTAACTGGGAATTATTTATCTGGAAATTGACAGGGGATTGTGGGAAATGCAGGCATCTAGAAAACAGTATAACGTCTTTGATTGGACTCATACTTAACCTAGCCAATGTTTTCCAAATCAATTCAGATTTGAATAGTTGCTGAACTCACAGGTTATGTCTATATAGTACAGCAATTTAAATGCATGAGATTAGTCTGTCAATGCAAGATAAATGCAACATGTTAATTTATCAAAGAGATTCCAACCTAGAACTAAGGAGAAATTTCCTGACAATGAGAACAATTAATCAGTGGAACAGCTAGCCTTCAGAAACTCCAGGGCTCTAGAGCTCAATCTCTAGAGGCTTTGAAGAAGAGATTTGTCCACAATGGTATAAGCCTGTGATGGCGAACCTATACCACACGTGCTAGAGGTGGCACGCAGCACCCTCTCTGTGGGCACGTGAGCCCACAGAGTTCCGCCACGTGAGCCCAGTTCAGTTCCGCCACGCAGGTGCGTGCCTCCCGCCATCCAGCTGGTCTTTGGGTCTCTGTCATGCATGCGGAGGGCAGGGTGCATGCGGGGGGCATGCATGCATGAGGAAGCGGGGCGCATGTGGGGTGCACATGCATGCATGGGGGCAGGGTACATGCAGGGTGCACATGCATCAGGGGCCGCATGCGTGGGAGCCACATGCACTGCATTTTGGGGCTACTCGCACGTGCATTCATGCATGCATGCACGCTCTTTGGGCACTCGGTCCGGAAAAGGTTACCCATCACTGGTATAGGCTGTTCTGCTTGGGCAGGAGGTTGGATTAGAAAACTTCCAATATTCCTTCCAGCTCTGTTATTCTGTGTTCTGTATATTGAGCCAACACTAAACAACACATGTTATTGTTTATCATAGGAATGATGGGCAGGCAGTAGCTCCTGTTCCTTTTCCGTGTGCAAAAAAGCCTGCACACCAATTGATTACATCCAATTATTTACCCCGCCCCCAAATGGCTAACACATTGATGTCAGTCAATGGTTGACAGGTGCCTTTGCAAATGTATGGAGCAGTGGTGAGTTTCAAAATTTTTTACTACTGCTTCTGTGGGTGTAGTTTGGTGGGTATGGCAGGGGAAGGATACTGTAAAATCTCCATTCCCACCCCACTCCAGGGGAAGGATATTGTAAAATCTCCATTCCCTCCACACTCCAGGGGAAGGTTACTGCAAAATCCCCATTTCCTAACGATCAGGTGGGACTCGGGAGGCAGAGAATAGATGGGGGCAGGGCCAGTCAGAGGTGGTATTTACCGGTTCTCTGAACTATTCAAAATTTCCGCTACCGGTTCTCCAGAACTGGTCAGAACCTGCTAAAACCCACCTCTGGTATGTACCCAATAAACAAAAATAATACCCCTAACAATTACATCAAGAGCAGGAAAAACTTTTTGGACATGAGATTTTAACACTAGTGGTAGTGAAGGAAAGGGACAAGAGCTGGTGGCAACTAGGAGAACTTTTACATACCTTCATTTTGTGCATCTTCTGAAACCAGAGACACTTTTTCAAGGCAAGTCCTGCCTTGGCTAGCTCCAATGGATTACTGCAATGTGCTCTACATGAAGCATGTTCTGCTCTGGATACCTTGATACACCTATGTTGCACCTTTGCTCTGCAAACTGTACCGTACTGCTTGCCAGGTGCAATTCAAGATGCTGATTGTCACCTATAAAGTCCTTCATGGTAACCAAGATAATGGTCAGATAAAAGCTATTTGAGTCTGAGGCAGATATGTAATTTGAGAAAACCTCTCTGACTTGACCTCCCTTAGTTCTCTAGAAAATGAAGGGCGGGAATGGGGAGATTAAAGATTTTTAATATTGTTAAGTGGTGTTGGCATCCTAACTTTGGTTTCCTAGTCTGATCTATCTCAAAAAGTGGGGGGGGGGGTTTCCTGTTCCAAATACCTGACTTTTAAAATTTTGTAAAGCTTTAAAACAGAACTGTTATCCTAGCTATGGGGATTGAGAGGCTAATTGGGCCCAGGAGACTGAGAGGCCATTTGCAGATGGCTGTTGTCCTCTTTTGTCTTTATGCATGTTTATTATTCTAAATAGCTGAATCTGAGTTTTAATGCCATTATTACGGTAGTAACCCTAAATCACTGTTTTGAGATAAGCAGCAGTACAAGTTGATTAGAGAAAATAAATAAGTCAGCTTATAAATAAACCAGAAAGAGTTCAGAGAAGAGGTTTCTCTACCATATATTTTTTTCTCAACCAGTAGTTTTGAAGCAGTCCAGATGGGCTAAACCACAACTTCTCCAGAGCATTTGACCCAGCAGCATAATTGTGCAGACTTTTTGCTCACACAGCACAGCTATTTCAGATCTGGGAGAAGCCACTGGATCAGTTTTCCCCTTTAACTCTCAAATCTCGTTTTAAGCACAGAGTAGAGTAGGGCTTACACTACTCTAAGCACGTACAAGATTAAAGTTTTGCTTCAGGGATTGGATCACTTCTGGAATGCAGGATATATGTCAGGTTGAACATCCTTTTGCAACTGGCATTGTTCAAAACGTCCCTCGGCTTTTCTTCCATCCACCTCAAAAACCTAAACGGTGCACCTTGAAAACTCACTCTGGCTCAGCTCAGCTGTATTAACCACATGGCGAATTAGCAGCACTTTGGCGTTATAACCTCTTTTATTCGGTGGGGTCCTTGGTAATCTCTGACCTCGATCATTTGCGTGCAGGCGTTTCGTTACCCGAGTAGGTAACATCTGCAAGCAATCAACTCATTCTCTTCTGTAGGCTAATTTAGAGGAGGAGGAGGAGGAGGAGGAGGAGAAAGAGAAGGAGGAGGAGGAGGAGGAGAAAGAAGAGGAGAAGGAGAAAAAGGAGAAGGAGAAAGAGGAGGAGGAGGAGAAGGAGAAAGAGAAATAAAAAGAGAAGGAGAAAGAGAAGGAGAAAGGAGAAAGAGAAGGAGAAAAAGGAGAAGTAGAAAGAGAAAGAGAAAGAAGAGAAGAAAAAGAAGGAGAAGAAGGAGAAGGAGAAAGAGGAGGAGAAGGAGAAAGAAAAAGAGAAGGAGGAGGAGAAAAAGGAGAAGGAGAAAGAGGAGGAGGAGAAGGAGAAGGGGGAGAAAAAGGAGGAGAAAGAGGAGGAGAAAGAGAAGAAGGAGGAGAAGGAGAAGGAGAAAGAGAAGAAGGAGAAAGAAGAAAGGAGAAGGAGAAAGAGGAGAAGGAGAAAGAAAAAGAGAAGGAGGAGGAGAAGGAGAAGAAGGAGGAGAAGGAGAAGGAGAAAGAGAAGAAGGAGAAAGAAGAAAGGAGAAGGAGAAAGAGGAGAAGGAGAAAGAAAAAGAGAAGGAGGAGGAGAAAAAGGAGAAGGAGAAAGAGGAGGAGGAGAAGGAGAAGGGGGAGAAAAAGGAGGAGAAAGAGAAGAAGGAGAAAAAGGAGGAGAAGGAGAAGGAGAAGAAGGAGGAGAAGGAGAAGGAGAAAGAGAAGAAGGAGAAAGAAGAAAGGAGAAGGAGAAAGAGGAGAAGGAGAAAGAAAAAGAGAAGGAGGAGGAGAAAAAGGAGAAGGAGAAAGAGGAGGAGGAGAAGGAGAAGGGGGAGAAAAAGGAGGAGAAAGAGAAGAAGGAGAAAAAGGAGGAGAAGGAGAAAGAGAAGAAGGAGAAAGGAGAAGGAGAAAGAGGAGAAGGAGAAGGAGAAAGAAGATACCGGAGGATTCGCCCCTCTCCCTTTCTGACCCCAGAAGTTTACCGCTTCGGGAACTGGACCACCCTGGACCTTAGGAGCCCTGCGGCCGCCCACCTAAACTTTTCCCAGCCATTTCAAGGACGCGCCGAGAGCTGAAAAGGAGCAAAGAAGCCGCTCCGAACGGGTCAAACGCTCCGGCAGAAGTGAATCGGGTGACTTTGAATGCCTCTCCTCCCCCCGACAAACAAAGTCACCCGCTCGGCCCCTCCGCCCCCCCCCCCGGGGGCTTCTCTTCTTTCCGATTCAAACCCCTCGCTCTGCTGGCCACCGCCCGCCCTAAAAGAGCAGCGACCAATGAGAAGAGAGCTTGCCTACCAAATCGTGGGGGGGGGGGGCTGGCCAGCAATAGGGTGGGGCTGGGCCGTGGCGGAGGGAGCGTGAGCGGGTTACGGTCTATAAATGTCTAAGCAGGCATTTAAAAAAGGACAGGAGGCTCATTGGTGGCCAGAAGTTCGTATCTATAATTTCTCTCTCTCTCTTTTTCTTTCTTTCTTTCTTTCAATAAGTGCTTTGTGATGACACGAGAGTCCCTGTTCTAACAAAGTTTCCCTCCTTTACTTTTTCGCAGGTAAGAGCTTGTGCTGGAGATTGTATTAATAAACAAAAGCTAACTCGAATAACCCTTTTCCATTTCCTTTTTAAGATTGATTGGGGTTTTTTTTTTTTTTTTTTGGCATTTACACTCAAAAGACGTTTTAAAATGTTCTTAATGAATTTTTAAAATGGGTTTGCGAATGGACTTAAAACGGCAATCCCCCCCCATGGACACAAGATTCGTTGGGGTGTAATTCATTTACCCAGGAGTAGCCCCTATTAAAAAGCTGGTGGAATTTACTCCTGGTAGATGTCTGTGGCTGACCAGGTGTGGGACATTGACTGGTATTATCTTGAAAAATTGGTACTTCCTCTACTTTGTGGGTTTGTTTCCCTTGGGGACGGGGAGAGAGACTGCCAGGTAATTTCACAGCTTTTTGGCTAGGTTGGGGAGTCAAAAAAACAAACATTTTAGAATTGGGCATGTCTGTATCCTTGCTAAGAACATTGCAGGATTGGCTTAGGCCTCTGGGCATGGCCCTTATTTTCCCACTGCTCCTTCATAGTGTTCACCTGCCTTATCTTCTAACAATCTCTCAGTCAATTGGATTTGCTTCCTCACACAGTAGTCCTAATTGTAAGGTGCACCCAGGACTTGTTGAAGGTGAATGCACTTCTTCAGAATGGTTGCAACCAACAACTTAAATAATAAAAATACTGAACTGATACAGCAGCGATTTCAGCAGGCATCCTTCTCTGGTAAGTAAGATAGGATGACTGGGATGGGGCCAGGTGTGAAAAGGAAGCAATCCAGATTTTAGTAAATTAGAAATGTCCCATCTGGTACCATGAGACCATGTTTAGCCTCTGAAGACTCAAATTTCATTGACAAATAATGCCTTTTAATAAAAGATAATGTTAAATTTTCATCTGGGCTCATCCACTACTTTTGGAAGTCATATCTATTAGTGTCATGCAAGCGCCAAGTGTGCCCTTCGCTCAGGATTGCTGCATACAGTATTATTGTGTGAAAACATGAGGTGTATCCTAATACTATATTTAGCGAAGACAGTTTTGAATATTTTCTCTAATTTGTAGATACCTATCTTTTGTAGACAGAAAAACAAAAGCACACAAGTGAAGCTTGGCTTAAAAGTTATCTGCAAAATTCCATACATTTTTTGGATGGAGTAAATTTAAATAAATAGCCTAATATTGAAAAGTGTACTTGATTCATGGATTAAGGGTATAACTTTTATACTTTCTACCGAACTTAGAAGTCTCAGCATACTTTGTCAATATGATTAATAGTTTGCATCATAAAAAATGACGGGGAATAAACAGCACAAACTAGCATTAGGCTACAAATATACGTCTTTTTCAGGTTTTGCTGAAAGAAGGAATAGCTCCTTCAATGCTAAGCATTAGCATTTCAGAAGCATATTGGCGTACTCCAGAACTTTTAGTCTTAATTAGAAACTACAATTATAGATTTGATGCTTCACTGGCATGCAAGCCAGCTGGAGGATCAGAACCTAGATATTTAAATATAATTTCTTTATACATAATGACAACTTATTTGTTTTCTATGGGAATATAGTCTTTCTTTAAAAAAAAATGGCAGAAATAAAGATAATTTGTATAATATCTAGTTAATGAAATATAAGTAAATTGAATGCATTACTAGTTTTTCCAAAACTGAAGCTTGAAGGATATGTAGCAAGACCTAAAGATGTTTGCTTGGAATTAACCATTAAGACATGAGCTCCCTGATGTTTCTCTGAAGTGTGAACAATGTGTGAAAACTGCTTCATTTCTCATATCAATTCCAATTGTGGGGTGCATCTATGTCCAGGGCTCTCTTAATTTAGCAAAGTAAACAAGTTGATTCTTTTTTGGCATGCAGCGTGGAACAACTTGGCTCTATTCTTGACAGCCTGCCAAAATTGTAATCTTTAGAAAAACATAGTTGGATCTCCTTTTTTTTTTTTTTTTGGAGTCTATTGTGCTGTGTGTGTGTTTTTCTGCATTTTCTGTTCCATCTGGCAAGCTGTCTGTCCTGTGTAGTGGCATTCTGGCTTTAGTCTGATGACCCACAGCTGTTTGTGATGGTATGTTTGTGCGTATGATACTTGCAATGAACTTCAGTGTAATAGTTGGATGCTAGAAGTGGTGGGCGGCTAATTTCTTCATATGGAGAATCTCTTCTAATTTTCACTTTTTTCTTTGCAGACTTTGACTATTGGGATTTTGTAGCGCCTGAACCCAACTTTAATGAGATGGTGTTTGAGGAACGAACGTGTCAGAATCTAATTAGAATGCTGGAGAACTGCCTCTCTAAATCAAAACAGACTAGACTGCATTGCTCAAAGGTCTTGGTCCCTGAGAAATTAACTCGGAGGATAGCTCAAGATGTCTTGCGTCTCTCTTCTACGGAGCCTTGTGGTTTGCGGGGCTGCATTATTCATGTCAACTTGGAAACTGGAAATGTATGTAAAAGGCTGGATAAGATTGTTTGTGAGCCCAGCGTCATTCCTACTTTTGAACTGACACTGGTGTTCAAGCAAGACAATTGTTCATGGCCCAGCTTCAGGAGTTTATTCCCCAGAGTTTGTTTTACTTCTAGCTATAAACAGACTCTGATCTTGAGCCCTGGGTTTCGTTTAATTAAGAAAAAATTATACTCCTTGATTGGGACTGTGGTTGAAGAATGCTGAAAAGTGTACTAAAAAGTGTACTGGAAAAGAGAGCTGAGCTTACAGCCCTTAGAAATAGAAGGGATATTTGCACAATAAACCATTGATGGTCTCAAAACTATCTGGTGCTATGTAAAATAAGGAGTGCAGTTCCTTGATACTTGAAACATTCCTTGGTTAGCAAAGATATGGCAAGCCCAATAGCCATCCTGATTGCTATTTATTGCTAGTAGTTGAACTAAATGGTTTGGCATTCTTTGATATTTATTTTTAATGAGAGTTTCCTGGATTCACATTGTTTTTAATCCAAATTGGGGGGAAATTTCTCATAAGCTTTCAAGAAACAAACTGGTCTCTAGAACTAAATAGATCAAAGAGGTAGGAATGATGCTTCCAAAATGCTGCTCATAGCTGCATTGGTAGTATCAAATAAAAGAGGCAGGACATAAGATAATTAGGAGAGATTTTGAAGCTGCTGTTGCTTTTTCTTCAAGGTCATCTTAACTAACAACATTTGTCATAATTCCTCTACGTTCAGAAGCCTTACCTTGACTTCCTGCAACCTGGTATCTTCTTGATGTATTGCCTCTACAACTATTGGCACGCCTATCCAGCATGACCAAAGGCCGGAAATTTTAAGTCCCAACAATTGTAAGGAGTGCCATCTTGAAGAACATCATCTTACCTGCCATGATTGACTTGCCTTCCATGCTAAAAGATTTGCAGGGAGTTAGCTTACCCAAATAATCATGAATAATTGCATTAAGAGTTCTACACTTTGTTTTATAAATACAATAGTGCTGAAGTGTACAAAACACTTGATGTACACTTGGCCTTGAACAGTTTGTGTTGCTTTATAGTCAATTTATTAGAATACTTATTATTGTCATGCTATATTTTAGTTAGCATGCTCAATTTGGGGGGTAAAAGCAGTCTATGGATTTTTTTTGCCAATTGTAACTGAAGAGCAATAATCTGGAATCTACATGTCATAGATGATGTCAGAAGCCGTTGCTTCACGATAAACTTTGAAGCTCTTATTAAACTGATTCCCGCAAAGAATCAATGAAATACCACTCCAGTGATTTTTGGTTGAGTTATGGAAAATATAAAGATAACATAAGAAAGGTTTGGGTATCCAGCTTTCTTCTAGACACACATATACACTGCAGATATCCATAATCCAAGAAGCAAACTCTATAATTATTAGCATATTCATACACAAATATAGATGAATTCTCACTTCAGCAGGATTGGGAACAAGTCCCAGATCTTGTCTCTTTTTGATACTTGCAAAGCTGGGAATCCTAATTCTTCTCAAACCATTTAGATAGACGGGACCAGAATTTCAATCTTTTTGGCCTGATGACTATGAATTTGAGAACTCTAGCCTCATTATTTCTGGAAAGCGCTATCTTGGAGAAGGCTGCTCTAGATCCCCAGCTAACATCTCTTCATGGTAATAAATATAGAAATTTAATACCTACTATTGACCTTTTAGGAAAATCTGTAAACATTGGAAAATATTAGATCCACGCTTCCTAGGAATTAGAATAATATATTTGATAGCATTAAGCTTTCATGGGTTGTAACAAATAAATAACATTACATGCCCATTCTAAAAGAAACAAAAAGTGTCTTTCCCCCGAGAATATCTCAGTGGGGACCAGACTCTAAATTGTACAAGCAGAAAGAAATGAGGGAAGGAAGATGAAAACGCCACTGAATTTTTGTTTTGTTTTTGTGTAGTAGATTTTGCATCTTGCCTTGTATGCAGGGAAGTGGAAAGGATAGATAAGTCAAACTATCCTTGTGAAACACTCTTTTCTTTAAATCAGTTTTAATAAACTCTTTAAGTTACGATAAACTGATAGGTAAAGTATGCAAGGGTTATTTTTGTTTTGTTGAATTTAATATGTGAAGGATAAAAACATATGTAGTCTAATGCAGGTGTCTTAAAATGCAGAAGGCTATGAATTATATTTAGCTGACTTGAAAGTTGTGCATTTCTCTCTGCCGGTCAACTGAGACTATGTTGTCCTGACCTTAGGTCTTTATAAACCAGTGTTCCATCTTCTGTGTTATAGCCCATCTACAGCATGGATTCTCCTTGCCTTTGGATTCATCAAGATTAGGAGACCTCCCTTAGCAAACTCAGGAGACAGATAGAGGCAAGGAATAATAAAAATGATAGCTGTGGCAGCAAAAAACATGTGCTTTTGTAACATTAAAAGTCCAGAGTTTAAAATTTTCTGTTATTATCACCGCTTTATTAGTTTGTACTTATGTTCTGAATTGCACTGATGCGGGAGGCTCCCTTATTGTTGTGGAGTTAGGAAATGTTTTTTTCTTACTTCTGTCATAGCAATGTTCTTAAATGTGATACTTATGTAAGTCCATCTATAAATAAATATATATATATATTAATTCCCAGCACTCGGGTTATCATTGAAAACATAAAGATATTTTTATCTGGTATTTTTCATAAATGTAGCATATAAATGCAGCATATAAATGCAGCAATCCTTTTCTATTGAATGTAACAGATTCCGTGTGAGGCAATTTTTAGATAAATAAGCAGTGAGACTTATCCGTTAGTATCTAATCCTGTATCAGTGGTGAAATTTTTTTACTACCGGTTCTGTGGGTGTGGCAAGGGAAGGATACTGCAAAATCCCCATTCCCACCCCACTCTGGGGCCAGCCAGAGGTGATATTTGCTGGTTCTCCGAACTACTCAAAATTTCCGCTACCGGTTCTCCAGAACCTGTCAGAACCTGCTGGATTTCACCCCTGTCCTTTATGTAATACGGTGTTCAACTATGGTGGGCACAAATATCCTAATGAAAAAGTATAGAAAAATTCTTTGAAGAACAGAAAGATAGAATGACTTTAAAATATGATGTTACTTCAAACCATGCTAGCAGCTATTCTCATAAATTGGGTTGAGTCCACGTGTCTCTGTGGAAACCTGTGAATTACAATTTGCAAAAAAACCAACAAAAAACACTTGAATTAAAAATTGCTATCATCCCTTGAATTTTCTCTGGATTAGCAACATTTGAAAGTAAACTTGGGGATAAATTCTAAACCCCACACAAAAAATTCAATTTAAGTATTAGTGACTGGGGACATCACTATGAGAGAAACACAGTTCCCAGCATATGTTGAATCCTGGGAATTACCTGTAGCTCACTTAGACTATCTTATTTTTTTTCTAAAATAAGTATTTAAATTCTTAGTATATTTCCTATTATTCACTATTTTATCTGGGGAGCAATAGGAACCTTCCCTTATTTTGCTTAGGTCTCAAAAGAAGATGAGAATTTTCTGCAGAATTTGTTTTTCTAAAAATCTTCATACTCCGATGAACTCAACCTTCAATGCTTCAATGATTTTATATTTTATTGAAAACAGACTTCCCAGGAGAAGGACATAATGAAAGATGAAAGACTGTGAGGTTGTCAGAAAATGCTGAATTAAGTTTATTGTGGGTTTTGTGACATCTTAACCATATCAGGTCTCATTCCAAGCCATAATATGTTTCGTTTGCAAGATCCAATCTGGGTTGGTCACCGGGACCAGAGGTTTACTCTGATAAGCGAGTAAACCTCTGGTCCCAGTAATCGACCCAGAATGGATTTTGCAACATTATCCAGAGATGTGTATATTTACCTTCATATTTTGTTTGGTTACAGCAGTGTTTCTCAACCTTGGTAGCTTGAAGAGGGGTGGACTTCAACTCCCAGAATCCCCCAGCCAGCGCTGCTGGCTGGGGGATTCTAGGAGTTGAAGTCCACCCCTCTTCAAGCTACCAAGGTTGAGAAACACTGGGTTACATCTTAGAATATTGTGAGAATCTAGCTACAATAGTTTATGATTGAGGACAATAATCAGCCAATATCACTTGTGTATTTGTGTGTGGACAGGCAAGGATGCATTTTTTTGCTTCAATTTTTTTTTTTTTTTTTTTTTTTGATACTTATGCTACTTATTCACTCCCAAGTTTTGATTGCAATAACAAAGTTTCCCATCACAAATATGTTTAGAAGGATCAGCACATGCTCGGTTTTTCACTGAACAGGGTCTTTGTTTTGCAAATTCCGTGCAAATCTTTCCCTTCAACTGACTGTAGTAAAGTTAACGGAACGACATTCATATATCATCATACATCGTTTTTCAACTGCAAGGATAATGGGCCTGGACAAATGGAAACTGCAAAAAAAGTTGCATTTTAGAATGTGCCGTTCTATTTTCAATTTCTCTTTCTACGTGCATACTCATTTTGTTCATCTTCAAAACTTAACATTCTCTCAACCATTTTGACACCGTCTTCTTGGAATTCTTTGAAGAGGTGATCCCGTTTTGGCTTCAGAACTAACAGCATTCATTGCTCGAGCATTAGAATTTGTTAGAGGGAGAACTACATTTTAAGTTTTGGGGATCTATTTATAATTCTTCAGCACTCCTTTTGAATGCCCTGAACTTCCAAAATGATGTTTAATAAATCTTGGTTTGGCATTAATGTCTTTGCTTCAACAAAAATTAATTGGCGTGAGAAGGCAGTAAAAAACTAGCAATACATAAAGGAAGTTCGGGCATTTTTCTTTCCTTTATTTTTTTTTTCCCTTTGTGCACTTTGGAATTAAGCCAAATCCTTCCGGAAAGCTGGCAAAAAAATCCACTTTGTATCTTTCTCAAGTCCAAAGGGGAACATAGTAAACATTTCCATCTATCATTCAGTGCTGCAGAGTGCTGAGAGGGTGAGATCCAACAACTGGTGTATGATTAATTGTTACAATGGCTCCTCTTTTTTTATTGAAAATATATCCAGAACCAGGTAGAATTCTTATTAGCTGTGCAACCCGGAAGAGCTGAACCAGAGGTCTGGATTGTGCTCGGTGTGTCTGGATGTGTGCATATTACAGAGATACATATCTTCTTGTTCATGCTGACTGTTACTGCCTATTATATTATTGTGTCAATTCAGTGGTGAAATCCAAAAATTTTTACAACCGGTTCTGTGGGCATGACTTGGTGGGCGTGGCAGGGAAAGGATACTGCAAATCTCCATTCTCACCTCACTCCAGGGGAAGGATACTGCAAAATCGCCATTCCCTCCCTACTCCTGGGGAAGGATATTGCAAAATCTCAATTCCCACCCCACTCTGGGGCCAGTCAGAGGTGATATTTGCCGGTTCTCAGAACTACTCAAAATTTCCACTACCGGTTCTCCAGAACCTGTCAGAAGCTGCTGGATTTCACCCTTGTGTCAATTATATTACATTCTTTCATATTTGATCATTAGCTGCCATGTTACATGCTATTAAAAGAATGAAAAATACAGAGCAATAAATAAAGGAATGTTGGAAAACATTTATTTATTTATTTTTGTCAATAAATGCAGAAAGGAAGAGAAGGATAGACAAAGGGGTTTTTCCCAATGGAGATTATTGAACTGGGGGAAAAAATAATAAACTTGTGCATCCTTCCTTTGGATACTATCAGATTTAAGATCCAGACAGCCTCATCCGAATGAATATTGCTGCAAATTGTTCTGCCATTGGTTCTAATGAGGCTGAATGCTCTCCAAGGCCTCTAAGGATGTGGTTGTGCTTGAGAACAAAACTCTTGTGTTTCCTGGGTGGCCTTTTCTGACTGATTATTAAAAGAACTTTCCAAGTAATTCATGTATTGCAAACTCTTAGTGAATTCTGCCTTTGTAGGCATAAATGGCAACTTTAGAAGACTCACAATATGGGCAGTGGTTGTCTTTCATTAGTTTTCCAATTTATTGTTTGTTTGTTTACTTACTTGCAGGATTTCTGTGCCAATCTTGCTCTTTTGATGAAGTCATCAAGTAACAAAATAAATCTGGCCAGCCTATTATTTAGCCAGGTCAGAATCCACTCCAAATTAAGCACTTTTCCAACTCGCTGACCAATGAGAGATTCCAGCCTGCAACTGGAAAGCAAAAAAAATGCTTTTAAAAGAAAACAAAAGCCTCTGACGATCAGGCAACTCAGCTGGGATCGTCAGAGCCTTTTAAAAGCACTTTTTTTACAACCTCTTTGGTCGAAGAAGTTGCAGAAAAAATGCTTTTAAAAGTAAAAAAAAAGGTTGGCCACGCCCACCCAGTCACATTACCCCCCAACCAAGCCACGCCCACAGAACCGACAGCAACAAATTTTACATTTCATCACTGCATTTTAAGATGTGTGAATTTCACTTCCCAGAACTCCCCCTGCCAGTATGCTTTATTCCTTGGAAATTATATCTTTCCACATAAAAGGATTGTGGCAACCCGAGTCTTCAACCACACGACACTTTTCAGCACATGAAAGAGTTTCTGCCATTCTGCTGACTTCATTAACTTCCTCATTTAGCTGCAAAGATTGTTTTACAGTATTTCCTTTGCAGCTGTGGGTTAGTTGGTTTCCCACTGGCAAACACTCTTGCTTTTTCCTGTCTCCTGATGTGTGGGATTCCCTCTCCCCTCCAGAGGTTGAGGTGTCAGAGTGATTTGGCACATTTTTTCAGTCAGTCCAAAAGGTGATGACACACTGGCTGGGTTTTCTTCCCCTCCTTAAAAAAATTAATAGAGTGGTACCTCGATACTCATCGAGGATATTAGGCCCAGGATATTTGGGGGGCCATCTGCAGCCAGCAACAGCTGCCCATCGCCCAGTGCGTTCCCACAGAGAGGGCCTCCTCAGGGTGCCGTCAGCCAGAGTCAGCTGGTGACCCCCAGGGGTAGAGCTTTCTCTGTGGGCGCACCTACCCTTTGGAATCAACTGCCCCTGGAGCTCCGGGTGGCCCCCGCCCTCCGCTCTTTCCGTCGCGACCTGAAAAAATGGCTGTTTCATTTGGCTGGCCTGGACTGATGGGGTTTTAATTTTTAACTTGTTAGTCTTAATTGCACTTTTAACTGTTAAATTATGAGATTTGGGTTTAATTTCTTTTTAACTTTTTCATTAGATGTTTTTTACTGTTGTGAGCCGCCCGGAGTCCGGCTGGAGATAGGGCGGCATATAAATAAATAAATAAATAAATAAATAAATAAATAAATAAATAAATAAATAAATAAATAAATAAATAAATAAATAAATAAATAAATAAATAAATAAATAAATAAATAGTTCCAGGAGGTGCAATGAGTACCAAAAATGATGAGTACCAAACAATATTTTCCCATAAGGAATAATGTAGTGAGTCACAAGCAGTGGTGAAATCCAATTTTTTTTTACTACCGGTTCTATGGGCGTGGTTTAGTGAGCGTGGTGTGACTTGGTGGACATGGCTTGGTGGGCGTGGCAGGAGAAGAATACTGCAAAATCTCCATTCCCACCCCACTCCAGGGGAAGGATACTGCAAAATCCCCATTCCCTCCTCACTCCTGGGGAAAGGATATTGCAAAATGTCCATTCCCACCCCACTCTGGGACCAGCCAGAGGTGGTATTTGCCGGTTCTCCGAACTACTCAAAATTTCTGTTACTGGTTCTCCAGAACCTGTCAGAACCTCCTGAATTTCACCCCTGGTCACAAAGCAGATGACACCAACAAGTTCTAGCTTGTGCATCAACTACCAAACAAACAATAAGTATTGGGACAAAATGATCACGTCAAAATGCGTCGGGTACCAAATGCAATGAGTTTCAAAGCAGTTGAGTACCAAGGTACCACTGCATGCCGGTAGTCCTCAATTTACAATAATTAATTTAGTGACCCTTCAACATTACAAGAGTACTAAAAAAAAGGGACTTATACTGTTTTTTCACACAACCATTGCAGCATCGCTGTATTCATGTGATCAGTATTCAGTAGCTTGGCAGCTGGCATGTATTTATGATGGCACTGTGTTAGGGTCATGTTGTCACCTTTTGCAAACTTCTGACAAGCAAAGTCAATGAGGAAGCCAGGTTCAATGAACAAACGTGTTACTAAATGATCAGTTACAGCGATTCATTCAACAACTGTGGCAAGAAAAGTTGTAAAAATGGAATAAAGCTCGCTTAACAACGGGCTTGCTTAAGCAGAAGAAATTTTTGGGCTCAGTTGTAGTTATAAGTTGAGGACTACTTGTAGTGAGCCATGAGAAAGAATGACGGTATTTAACAGGTTTGTTAAATTTTCCACACCGCTATTGGCACCTGAAAGAGATTATTGGTCAACTCATGGTCTTTGGCAGCCAACCATGAGGGCACGTGTGTGGTAGCATGATTATAAAGGGGGGAAATGTGACTGTGTGGAAATGCCGTAAGCAAACTGTGGTGGCTCAGAAAAAAAGGTATAAAATGCGGGGAGGGTGTTCCATTCTTTGTTGCTGTAACAAAAATTAGTTTGATGATATTGCCTTGCTAGAATAGCCTCAAGAGAGAGATCGAACAAGAGTAGGAGGAATAGGGAATGCCCAGCAGAAAGTCCTCTCCACTCTGCTCAAACATCCAAAGCAGATTTTAAAACAAAATAGGTCAAAAATACTAGACAAGCCTTCACCATCCTGAAATACTAATTTGAACTAGGCTAATTATAACACTTATCTGTCATCCATATAGAACAGAGGTGGTATTCAGTTGGTTCTGACCGGTTCTAGTGAACCGGTAGCGGAAATTTTGAGTGGTTTGGATAACTGGCAAATACCACCATTGGCTATTCTCTCCCGATCTATTCGTTGCCTCCCAAGTCCCAGATGATCGAGTCCCAGATGATCAGCGGGGCTTCTTTTGTTGCCCTGCACAGGAGAACAGAGCTGGAAAGCAGGTTAGTGGGATGGGGAGGGAATGGAGATTTTACAGTGTCCTTCCCCTGGAGTAGGGTGGGAATGGAGATTTTACAGTATCCTTCCCCTGGAATAGGGTGGGAATGGAGATTTTACAGTTTCTTCCCTTCCCCTGGAGAGGGGTGGGAATGGAGATTTTACAGTATCCTTCCCCTGGAGAGGGGTGGGAATGGAGATTTTACAGTATCCTTCCCCTGGAGTAGGGTGGGAATGGAGATTTTACAGTATCCTTCCCCTGGAATAGGGTGGGAATGGAGATTTTACAGTTTCTTCCCTTCCCCTGGAGAGGGGTGGGAATGGAGATTTTACAGTATCCTTCCCCTGGAGTAGGGTGGGAATGGAGATTTTACAGTTTCTTCCCTTCCCCTGGAGTGGGGTGGGAATGGAGATTTTACAGTATCCTTCCCCTGGAGTAGGGTGGGAATGGAGATTTTACAGTTTCTTCCCTTCCCCTGAAGTGGGGTGGGAATGGAGATTTTACAGTATCCTTCCCCTGGAATAGGGTGGGAATGGAGATTTTACAATTTCTTCCCTTCCCCTGGAGTGGGGTGGGAATGGATATTTTATAATATCCTTCCCCTGGAGTAGGGTAGAAATGGAGATTTTGCAGTATCCTTCCCCTGGAATAGGGTGGGAATGGAGATTTTACAGTATCCTTCCCCTGGAGTGGGGTAGAAATGGAGGTTTTACAGTATCCTTCCCCTGGAGTGGGGTGGGAATGGAAATTTTACAGTATCCTTCCCCTGGAGTGGGGTGGGAATGGAGATTTTGCAGTATCCTTCCCCTGCCAAGCCGACCAAGCTACGCCCACCAAGCCACACCACACCTACCAAGCCACACCCACAGAACCCGTAGTAAAAAATTTTGAATCCCACCACTGATATAGAGGTGCCAATGTACCTATGACTTTTCAGAGAAGATGTTGCTTGCACATTCCCTTCTTTTACAAGAGGCAAAACTGTACCATTTCGGTAGCATCATCTTGTAAGATAAAGTTTGAAATGTTTATGCTAACGAATAGATTCACTTTGTTCCTTCCAATATTATTGTAGAGCAGATATGGGCAGTAGATCCCAGCAGCCTCAAACCACGAAGAGTACAACAGTTACATGATGGCATTGCAGGAGGGCAAGCAGGGAAGCTTTCCACAGTTCAGTTGGGTATTGAGGGCCACACAATATGGTCTTTGTAATACTTGCAATATGGTTTTTGTAGTACTGCTCCACTGGCCAACTAACATGGGTTTTCTTGAAGGTTAAAGCTTATGGCAAATCATTAGCTATACACTTTGAAAAGGGCAAATCTAAAATACATACGTTAGTTGAAAATCCTATCTGAAAAACACAGCTCCCCTCTCTACAATGGGCAAATTCTACTAAATGTGAAGTACACTGGGAATTTACCTCATAATTACAAGTATTTGCAGCTGCACTTGATATTGAGATTGTGGCCTTAAAAGCAATTTCATAATTAATTACATAAGATTGTAATTATAAGTCATAATCAAGGGTTTGCCAGTATACAAACATTTCAGAATGTAACATTTATAGGCCTATGTCCTCTTCTAAAACAAAAATAAGTCTCTTATAGCCAAGGGAAACTACCGTATTTTTCAGAGTATAAGACGCACTGGAGTATAAGACGCACCTTAGTTTTTGGGGAGAAAAATAAGAAAAAAGCTGATTGGCAGGTTGATGGGCCCATCAGCTGTTCCCAGAGGTGAATTTTAGCAACAGGTTCCTTGGTTGTGAGCTCTGCGCCTTGCTTTTTTTTTGTTTTTGCTTTTTTTTTTCTGCCTCTGAAACGTCTGAAACTCTGTTTCAGAAAAAACTTTCTTTTCTGCCTCTGAAAGCCTCCGAAACAGCTTCAGAAAAAAAGCCTCTGAAGCTCTGTTTGGGGGCTTCTTTTCTGAAGCTCTGTGTCGGAGGCTTCTTTTCTGAAGCTTTTTTCAGCCTCTGAAACCTCCATTTGAGAAGCTGGGCAGGGCTACATTTGGAGTATAAGACGCACCCAGATTTTCACCCTCTTTTGGGGGGAGAAAAAGGTGCATTTTATACTCCAAAAAATATGGTAATTCCGTGAAAACATTCTGTGTGCAATGCGATATTTGGCGGCAGAGTTTCTGGAATCATGGGATTTAGAAGCACAAGCTAAAGATACGGTCTGAAGGAAACAGTCATTCCTCGAAATGTTTTGACTGCAGCTGCTTGTTTTGAGTCATTAAAGCATCTAAAACACTTTCCGTGTGCAAAGCTTCTGCAGCCAGGATAATGCGATCCCCCAAAACAACCTTGGAAGACAGATTTGGAAGCCTTGCTTTATGTGAAATTCAGACAAACAGGGGGCTTTCTAACAGTGGTTTTTGAAATGTTATGCACTCGACTTCTGTTTGAGAGCCACCGTGAGCTAAATGCTCCTTTTTTATAGGTAAAGATAAAGGTTCCCCTCGCACATATGTGCTAGTCGTTCCTGACTCTAGGGGGCGAGACTCATCTCCTTTTCAAAGCCGAAGAGCCAGAGCTGTCCAAAGACGTCTCCGTGGCCAGCATGACTAAATGCCAAAGACGCACGGAACGCTTTTACCTTCCCACCAAAGGTGGTCCCTATTTTTCTATGTGCATTTTTTACGTGCTTTCGAACTGCTAGGTTGGCAGAAGCTGGGACAAGTAATGGGAGGTCACCCGTTACGCAGCACTAAGGATTCGAACCGCTGAATTGCCGACCTTTCAATCGATAAGCTCAGCATCTTAGCCACTGAGCCACCACGTCCCTATTCCTTTTTTATAACAAGACAGCATTTCAACAGAGTTGGCAGCCTAATGCAGGACCCAGGACCCCAATATCTCTCTGGAGTAAGGGGAGATCTTGAGGTAGTCCACATGACTCTCCATAGCTGCTTCTCATCAGTAAACTGCATGAATTGCCATTTCACAATTTGCTTATGGGTTGGGCAGCTAGAAGCTGAGGGAGAAACCATCTTCATTCACAGTTGTTAACACAACCTTTTTAAAGGCCATTAAACTCAACTAAGCCTCAATTCTTAATCACTTGGTTTTGCATTTTTTCCTGATATTTTAGAAGTATTGGGAACCTTCAGAATGACAAGTTATACTGCATTCACTAAGTGACTTGCCTTCTCCTTAGAGAAAAATAAATATATTTTTTAAAATATTTGAAAAACATTTTTTGGATTAAACATCAGAAAGGTGCTCAAAGTTGAATTTTAGGAAGCTTAATAATGGATTAAGGTTTCAGATGGATTTAAGATTGCAATTTTAAATTTTTGAAATTATTCCTTTTCCTTTAGTCAAAACAAGACAATGGGACTTTAAAAGCTAGACAATATTGTGGTGGTAGAAAAGAATGGAAGGAAATATTCTAACAGCTGTTTGATGAAAATGTGAAATTTTTATGAAAATTTGAGACATACTGTATGGTCTTTGAAACTCTCAGAAATGATGTATAGATTGTCAGTTAAGGATGCAATGGAAGAAGAAAAAGATAATCTGGATAAATTTAAAGTTAATCTGAATGTAGTTATAAATACAGCAAGTAATGAGAAAGATATACAAAAGGACCTGAAAATTGAACTTTCAAATGAAACAGGATGATCAATGCGTAAGGAAATATACAACTATCAAATCAGAAAAGAGATATGATAACGGACATACAAAAGGGATCCCTTAAAATTTTGTAGGATTTTCTGAAAAATATCAAAAAAAAGAGGACAAATTACTCTTACTGGGAATTACAAAACTTGATTTGAAGGGATTAAGAATTAAGAGCATTAAAAGTATAGGAAATGAATATAAAATTGGCTTATCTGATCAAGGCTAAGATAGATAATTAGTTCTATATGACAATCCTTAACTGGACTTTCCTGATAAGGAATGAATGGTGAGGATTTTATATCTTATTTTTAGCTAAGTGATGAGATATGGGATGAAGAGAGTGTATGTTGTAATTTAAGAGATGTTGATAAATTTATTTATATTGTGTATACTTGTTGGGATGAAGGGTAGTTCTTTTTCCTTTTTTACACTACTTTTAGGTTTTT
The DNA here is from genome assembly GCF_059756535.1 of Pantherophis guttatus. NCBI lineage: Eukaryota > Metazoa > Chordata > Lepidosauria > Squamata > Colubridae > Pantherophis > Pantherophis guttatus. The sequence goes on along the minus strand of NC_142070.1, from coordinate 20,743,744 downwards.
ATAGTTTGTAGAATGTTTATTCTTTTTAATTGTAATCTTTAATAAAATTATTTGGGGGTGCTATGCACTCATCTTTGTGTCAGCATGTATAATTTTTATTCTTTTTAACTGTAATATTTAATAAAATTATTGGGGGGGGTGTTATGCACCCATTTTTGGGTCAGTAGTAAACTATACAGGCATAAAACTTGCTGACCCTTTGTTGATCCAGAGACTTCCTTTCTTCTGGATTCAGTCATGTCTGACTTTTCTCCTATGGTAAAGAATTCTTCTGAACCCTACTAAACACAGATGGACATTGTCAGTGGTGAAATCCATTTTTTTTTTTTTACTACCGGATCTGTGGATGTGGCTTGGGTGTGGCTTGGTGGGCGTGGTAGGGGAAGGATACTGCAAAATCTCCATTCCCTCCCCACTCCAGGTGAAAGATATTGCAACATCTCCATTCCCATCCCGCTCTGAGGCCAGCCAGAGGTGGCATTTGCCGTTTCTCCGAACTGCTCAAAATTTCCGCTACCGGTTCTCCAGTACCTGTCAGAACCCGCTGGATTTCACCCCTGGACATTGTCTTAGTAAGATTTGGATTCTGAAGGGAAGAACATGAATGAATCACATTGCCTTCAACTCATCTTGACCCCATTGGCAATGCAACTTGCATTTGTGCTTTCATGGTCCACTTATAAAGTACTGGATTTTTTAAAAAAGCTGTTGCCTAAGTTTCAGGATGACTAAATCCTACCAAGGAAAGGGGGAAAGCCTGCCTTACTCATATTGCTGATTTGCCTTCCTGTTGTGGCTCCGTTACCTGAGCTTGTGTCATCGGCAGGAGAGGACTCCAAGAGTGAAGGAGAGGAGTTGGCAAGGCCTCCCTCTCCAGGACCCTCCTCTCTGGCAATGCTTCAGTGTCCGCCGAAGGGCAAGAGATAGGGCCGGGGCCAAGCACGTCCACGCAGCCACAGGTGGACAGTGATGAGGGTAATGAGTCTTGGCTGGATCCTCGGCAGCGTCGCAGAGATAAGCGCAGGCAACAGAAGGCGTGCCAGAGATTAGGCTGAGTCACTGGACCACACCCCACAGGATATAAAAGGGGGTGAGGTGGCCATTCAGACTCTGTGACGGACAAAACTAACTACTATCGAGTCACATTGCATCTTTGGAAACAACATTATCGGCCTTGGATTTATTTTATGAAATGGACAATTCTTGACTGTGTGTATTTTGTTTATTGAATAAAAGTTCTTGGCAAGCAGCTACTGGGTTGCTACCAAGCATCTTATCGGAAGAATTGGTTGTCTGCCAGTTTATTTAAGCCCCGGCTGTCTGTTTGTGTGCGTGTGTGAGACGGGGACAGAACACTTCCCATCCAGCCTCCAAAGACTGGTTTTAAGAGCTCTTGGATTTTGGCAGCAGGAGGATTGGGGCTTTTCCATTATGTCTCTACGCCACGTCTCCAACTTCATTTGCCCATCCATATATTTGCAGCTTCATGATGTTCCTGAGATGGAATCAGAATTGAATGCAGGAGCTATGGAAATCTAATTAGAGGGGGAGGGAAGAAAAATCTCTTTTTAAAAAAGGAAGCCTTACTGATGGGTGTTCAAATAATGCAGCACAAAGGAAATCCAAAGGGAATGGTCAGAAGGTATAAAAATATCAAAAAGTGTTATAAGACTCCAAGAGAGAGAAATAAAAGGGTGATTAAAAAGTCAATAAATGATGGAACGCCCAAAAGGTTAAGAGATGATGGGTAATGATAAAATATATTAATAAAAAGAAAAAATAGAAAATACAAATAGGGAAAATAGTAGCATACATATTAACAGATAATAGAATCTATTATACTTAAAAATAATAGGTGGAAGTTTAAGATTAGATTATTTATTTATTTATTTATTTATTTATTTATTTATTTATTTATTTATTTATTGGTTCAATTTATATGCCGCCCTTCTCCGGAGACTCAGGGCGGCTTACAGTGCGTTAAGCAATAGCCTTCATACTTTTGTATATACCTGCTTAGTAGGGCTTTCGGCCCCCCCTAAGCTTTTTTATACAAAGTCAGCTTATTGCCCCCACAATCCGGGTCCTCATTTTACCTACCTTGGAAAGATGGAAGGCTGAGTCAACCTTGAGCCTGGTGAGATTTGAACTTGCAGTAATTGCAGGCAGCTGGTGCTACTTAATAGCACTTTAGTTTGCTGCGCCACCAAGGCTCTTGTGATCTGATTGTATTATTAATATTAATAGTGTGTTAAAGTATATTGTGAACTTAAACTTTTAAGGATTAGAAATTGTGGGGATTTTGAGATATAGTCGTTCCTGACTCTAGGGGGTGATGATCATTTCCGCTTCAAAGCCGAAGACCCAGCGCTGTCTGAAAATGTCTCCGTGGTCATGTGGCTGGCATGATTAAATGCCAAAGGCAAACGGAATGCTGTTGCCTTCCCACCAAAGGTGGTTCCTATTTTTCTACTTGCTTTCGAACTGCTAGATTGGCAGAAGCTGGGACAAGCAATGGGAGCTCTCCCCATTACGCAACACTAGGGATTCGAACCACTGAACTGCCGACCTTTCGATCGACAAGCTCAGCGTCTTAGCCACTGAGCTACCATGTCCCTAACTTAGTAGGAGATAACAAATACATGGCGCAAAGAAATGTTATTTATGTTTAAATGAATTAATGAAAAAAATGGCAAAGAATTAAAGAGAATGGTAATGTTGAAGTTGGAAGATCAGGACTATGCATACTTATTTGTACTATTATTGTTAGCATTGCTTTAAAAAGATTTGACCCAGTCAATATAAGGGAAGCCATTAGAGGGCGTGTCCCTTCTCCTCATGTTCTCTCTCATCGTGTATCTCATTGCTCTCCTTGTGTCAGTAGCTGTATGATAAGGTATTTACCACATATAAGTCTGTATATATTTAGCTGTAGATAAAACCACTGTTAATTATCTAAAGGCTCTGTGTGCTGTGTGCTGTGTTTTGCTCCTGGGTTTTTCTCATAATACTAGTCACTCTGCCTAAACTCTGACACATAGACATTCCCAGTCATAAGTGTCTGGAGTCAAGAAAGGCAGTACAATGTTATGTTGTGTTATATAGTGTCCAAACATACTGTATAGTTAATTTTTGGGTTACTGCCAGGGGTGGGCTTCAAAAATTTTAGCAAGGGGTTCTCTGCCCTGTTCTACTGGGTGGGTGTGGCCATGATGGGCATGGCCTAGTCGGCCTCCTGCACCACGGCGGGGGCCGTTTTTGCCCTCCCTAGGCTTCGGAGGCCTTCCTCGAGCCACTGGGAGGGCAAAAACAGCCTCCCCAGGCTCCGGAGGCCCTCGGGGTGCGTTTCTGGCCTTCCCAAACTTCTGATACGTCAATTTTTCGCCCTCCCCAAGCCTCCGCGTGCACCCTGCACTTACTTGCATCCAAAACAGGCCGCCTGGGGATTCCTGGGAGAGGAGGGGAGGGCGGGGTGGAGCCAGCCAGGAGTGGGATTTGGGGGTTCTCTGAACTGCACAGAATCTTAACTAGAGGTTGCCCCAAGCCCACGAACCCCCAGCAGCCCACCCCTGGTTACTGCAGAAAAGGTTCAGCACTGTAGTCTTTTGTGGTCAGATCCTCCCAAACAACCTTGTATTTGAACACACAAATGAAAGAAAAATATCTTTTGGAAGAGCAGCATATGCTCATAGAACATTGTATGCTGTACTAAGCTAAAATGAATAGATCAAGGACAAGGACAAGATTTTTTTCCCCATGTAAATATATAGAGAGAGGATGAACAGTTGATCTATATCTTAACACTGGATTATGAAGTTTCCATAATATTAAGGCGGCCACAAAAGACAGAGGTGAGAAGCTGCTGTTTGTTAAAACAGGAAACTGTTTTTCATATAACAATTGCAGGGATTCATTTTTCTAAGTACAAGGGTTAGAATTTGAGTCTTGGGAGAATGTGATGAACACTTTAGAGTCCTTTAGAATCATATATTACCAATTATGCATTTGTCTTTTGAGATGGTGTTTAAAATGCTGTGCTAAATTCTCTTTTCAAGGACTGCTCTCTCATTTCCAGAGAGATATTTTTTTTGGAGATGTTAGAAAATATAAGCTGCAAGATGTAAAGGGAAGTGATATAGTGATTAAAAATAAAATCTCTATGGGCTCTTTCTCATGGCAAAGTTAAAATTCTATCTAGTAGTTCTTAAACCACCAGAATGCTATTCCTAATTTATTCTCTCTCTTTTGGTAATTCTCATCTTATCTCAGATACAATGACATCAAATAGTGCTTTCCTTATTTACGGTGTAAAAATCGCATTAAGGAAAATAATTGGTGGATTTTCCCCAGGTTTATTTCTCTTCCTCTACTCCCATAGACATCAGCCAAAGTGGAAAACATCGATTTAACATGCAGTGGGGATAGGTAAAGGGGAGCTACGTTTTGACAGATGGAATAGCAGATTTAGTCATCTGTCAAAAATCTTATGATTCTTGACGAACGTATCTTTTCTTTTATGTACACTGAGTGCATATGCACCAAGACAAATTCCTTGTGTGTCCAATCACACTTGACCAATAAAGAATTCTATTCTATTCTATTCTTCTACACCATTTCTGACAAATGGCAGTCCCATCTTGAAAGTCTCAAGTGATGAAGCTCCCACAACTTCTGAAGGCAAGCTGTTCCATTGGTTGATTGTTCTCACTGTCAGAAAATTTCTCCTTATTTCCAGGTTAAATCTCTCCTTGTTTAGTTTCCATCCATTATTCCTTGTCTGGCCTATAGGTGCTTTAGAAAATAGCTTGACCCCTTCCTTTCTGTGGCAGCCCCTCAAATATTGGAAGACTGCTATCATGTCTCCCCTGGTCCTTCACTTCACTAGACTATTCAAAGAAGTCCAACTATCAACTGATATCAAAAGAAATTAAACTTGGTTTCAGTGCTATTCTCAAATACTCCCATTCCAAAACAGACCTTCTGGAATAGTGCTATTCTGAAATAACACATCCCATTTGTCAAAGTATGGGCCTGGTGGCTCAGCAGACTGATAGCATTTTGATTAACACCAGCTCTCTGCAATTACTGTAAGTTCGAATCTCACCAGGCTCAAGGTTGACTCAGCCTTCCATCCTTTCTAAGGTAGGTAAATTGAGGACCCAGTTTGTGGGGGCAATAAGCTGACTTTGTATAAATATACAAAAGTATGAAGGCTATTGCTTAACACATTGTAAGCTGCTCTGAGTCTCCGGAGAAGGGCAGCATATAAATCAAATTTTTAAAAAAAGTAGCCCAATTATTAGCTGATATCACCTAATAATTGAATACTCTTTGATCAGAACCACACAAAATATTGGCCCAAAGCAAGCGCAAGTTTTGATATACAGTTGCTGATTGGTACTAGTAATTCAGCCAAGAATTTACTTCTGTATTACTTAACTCTCTGGGGCAAATCCAGTACAATGCACTTATAATTGTTCTACTCGGTAATCCTGCAAGGACAGGAAAAGCAATCACAGAATCCTGAAGAGTCATGAGCCTATTCCTCCAGAGTTATTGAACTCCTTTTAACTGACCTAAGCAGGAAACCCAGGAGATTAATCTAATTAAAATAGGATTTCTCCAGACTTAGACTTGATATCATTATACTTTTTTCAAAGCCAAGATGCTGTCATGATGAGATGGAAGCTACAAGCCTAATGCAACTTTCCTAGGAATAAAGCCCTAGTGAATGCGACAGAGGTTATTTCTGAGTAGACTTCTATATAGACTTGGGCTATGAATGGGACATGGTTCAGGAATCTTAAAGCAGGAGAACAGGAAAAGTCACTCTCTAATTGACTCAACAAAGGTCTATTATGATGTATTTCGGTTTGAACTATTAAGAGGCATCAGCAATGAAATCCTCTGAAGTCAGCTACTGGTTTTGTGAGTCTGCTACCGAGCGTACGCTTTGCGTGCACATGCGCACCTGAGGCACACCCACGCAGTACTAAAAAAGGAACATTTTGAAGCCTTCTGAGTCTGCAAAGGTAAGTAGAACAGCGAGGGGGGAGAATCCGCTGTGCCACATGATTTAGATTAGTTAGAAAGCAGGAAATCTGACGATTCTAGCTAATATAAATTGCACGTCGCAGCTGATTGTTGCCCAGCTGATTGTCAGAAATACCGGTTCGCCTGAACCAGTAGCATTTTTTGCTACCAGTTTGGGAGACCAGTCTGAACCGGTAGCATTTCACACCTGAGAGGCATGGGCCTAATGCTCATAAAGGGATCACAGATAACATGTGAATGTTTTTTCTGTGATGGTTATTAACTGATTAAACTAAAGGCTTCAGTGAGTGAAGGAATGATCACAGTGATCTCTCAGATTGGATCCCTTGCCATATCCACTGGCCTTGACCACAGATTGGTCAATAGGTCTAGTGAGTAGCATACAAGAGCAGAACAGAGCAGAACAACAGGAGCCAAGCTTCAAGTCACATTGCCGAAGCGAATTATTAGTTGTTGTTAAATTAGTTGTGGCAAATTGCATTGGAAAATCACATGGGAGGAAACTGCTGCTTTTAGAGGTGTGTTTTATGAATGTTGGAAAGTACTATCACACTCCTTCCTGGTTCCTAGCAAGACTCTACCATATTTATTGTTCTCTCAGCATTTGCCATTCTATGTTTCTTTCATAGTCCTTCTCTTGACACTTTCCTTTTCTACCTATTTTCAACTTATTTCAACCTATTTTCCAAAGCAGGACAAGAAGCAATGGATGGAAACTAAGGAGAGAAGCAACCTAGAACTAAGGACAAATTTCCAGACAGTGAGAACAATTAATCAGTGGGACAACTTACTTCCAGAAATTGTGAATGCTCCAACACTTGAAGTTTTTAAGAAGAGGTTGGACAACCATTTGTCTGAAATGGTATAGGGTTTCCTGCCTGAGCAGGGGGTTAGACTAGAACAGCGGCCCCCAACCTTTTGGACATCAGGGACCGGTTCCGTGGAGAGAGGTTTTTCTGTGGACTGGAGGGGGCAGGGTTTTGCATGCTGCTTGCACCCCATGAATGGAGCTTTGCTTGTTTGTGCAGCCTGGTTTCTGGCATGGCGTGGACCAGTACCAGTCCATATACCAGGGATGGGGACCCCTGGACTAGTAGACCTCCCAGGTCCCTTCCAACTCTGTTACACCCCAATTTCTCTTCAAGTTGAGAATAATTAAAACCACCCCTGTTTCATCTGGAGACAAAGTATTTATGCTTATTTAATAGCTTTTCTGTATTTGTCAATTCGAGCTACCCAACAAGATACTCAATTCCACTTCTGCCCTCTTTGGACCTAATTAGTTCTGTAATCATGGCAGTCCTTTTCCTCTTTGGGATTATTTCTGCCTTGATGTCTTTTCATATAATTATTTTACCTTTTGTTTTGCTTTAATGTGTGGGAAAGATGGGCACACAGACTGCTGACTGCTGAAGTCAAACTCATTCTTGCTACAGTGCCCAGATAGGTAGATTTTTTTTTCCTGGTGGCTAAAGCTGAAAGAGCAATAAATCCCAAGGAGAACATCAGTCACTTTACCTGTAATGAGTGGAACACTCACAAATCAGGACATCATTTTTCACAGGAACTCAGAAAAGAAATAATAAGAGACACTGGAGATGGAAAATGTTATTCCCATGTTTCTTATGCCAGCTGAAGGAAAGGTAGGTAGCACTTTAGTATACAGTGGGAAAGGGCTTAAATCAGTGATTAAATTCATTTTTTTTACTACCGGTTCTGCAGGCGTGGCTTAGTGGGCGTGGCTTGGTGGGCGTGGCAGGGGAAGGATACTGCAAAATCTCCATTTCCTCCCCACTCCTGGGGGGAGGCTATTGCAAAATCTCCATTTCCACCCCACTCTGGGGCCAGCCAGAGATGGTATTTGCCGGTTCTCTGAACTACTCAAAATTTCAGAACCTGCTGAATTTCACCCCTGGCTTAAATCCCTGTGCATTGGAACAATGATTCTCAGCCTTGACAATTTTAAGATGTCTGGACTGCAACTCCCAGAATTCCCCAGCCAGTATGTAAGAGAAATGAGTTCATTAAAAGAAAATAAACTCTATGGAAATACAGTGAAAGCAATTATATATTTTTGAGATATCCTAAACATGTCATTATTGCTAAATAGTCAAGGTTACCACTGCAACAGGGTACAAGTAGGTAAGTGTCAGCCACATCCATCGAAATCTAATGACTATAACATAACGTTGGTCTGTTGAATTTTGGAAAATTAAAATATCCACCCATGTCAAATAATCGTATTGATAAAATATATCAGCCTAGGGAAAAAAAATCTACAAAAATTTTTTTTCTGGGGGAACAGTCTACATCTGAAGTATTGGATGAGCATTAATTTATGTTAATTGTATCTTTATTTTCAGTAGAACCAAAATGTAAAGCCTGTATTGCATTGCATGTGTACATCCAGTTCTGTCCTAGAACAAGAATTCCTTTCTACAAATTGTTCAGACAGTGTGCTAGAGACCCCTAGTGTCCATTAAATGAAATATCATGGCCTTCATCAATATTAGTGAATACTTCTCTTAGGCTCAAATAATTGCCAACGGATCACCAGGTTAAAAGCAAGAATTTACAGTTCCTTCTTTCCTTCTTTTAAGTGTAACGGTGTGTTTTCTATAAGTGTAACCTAGTGGCATAAAATTGTGGGGGTTTTGTTTTTAATTTATGCTAATTTTCTTTGTTAGCTCATTTGCTTCTGACAGTTTTTACCATAAAAGCAGGTCATATTTTCTCAAGAGCAAAATAATCATTTTTTCTCTCTTCTTCCCTCAAATTCTGGTCACCAAGAATACAGAGTACATTGGTTTTTAGTCTAATCAAGCAGGACTCTGGTACCTATCTATAAACATATTAGAAGACTTAGACTTAAAATAACTTTATTGTCACTTTGAATGTACACTAAGCGACATACATTAGTAGGAAGTTAGCACCCACCCCCTCTCCTAGGAAAATGAGATATTTTAGGAAATATTAAAAGGGCAGAATATTTCCCCTAAACGGGAGGCAGAAACTCAGCCCCCCCTCCCCCTTTTTTTCAATGGACCGTTAAGGCCTGGGCCAGTCTATTCTACATAACAAAGATCTACCTCCTTCAGGTGGAGCCATAGTAGGACTTGCCCAAATCCCTTTCATTACATCATCACCCAGCAAGAGTCAACCAAGCCTGGGACTCAAAAAGACAACTTACAAAGTTACCCCTGCATGGCCCCGTGGGAGTTTGACAACCAATCAGAATGCAAGCTCAAATTCAAAAGCCCAGAGAGGGCATAAAACTCAGGCACTCTTAGCATCTCTTCCCTTTTTTTTCTTCACCCAAGATCTTCAAGGCATTTGATCCTGTCCACCATTAAAACTATCTTTCCAAGCAGCCACCATGTTTCCAGTGTCTTTCTCCCCACTTGGAACTCAACCCAGAAGGATATTTCTTCCAACACATTAAAATGAAATTTCATTGCATACAGTTCTCAAAGGGCCTCCATCGCTAATATACGCTACATAAACATAACAAAATAAATACATACATACAAAATTATGCATATACCCACATATATTATACGATACCGAGAAACAACACAGTCTAGTTTGGATGTATACATGTACATGGCGAGAGAAATGAATCTTGCGAGTTTACCAGACGGATGGCATAGGGAACAAAGCTGTCACAGAATCTGGTAGTCCTGCTAGAAATACTTCGAAACCTCGTCCCAGGGGGGAGCAACAGAAACAGACCGTGAAGTGGGTGTGTAGGGTCTCTAACAATGCTTTGAGCTCTAAGCACATAGTGCTTATAAGCAGTATCCTGAATGACAGGAAGTGAGCTTCCTATAATCTTCTCGGCTGCCCTCACCACTCTCTGAATGGACTTTCTCTCTGAGGCACCGCAGCCACCAAACCAAACAGTGATGCAGTTTGTTAAAACGCTCTCAATCATGCCTCTGTAGAAAGTAGCCGGGACAGAAGAAGAAAGATGTGCTCTCCTCATCCGACACAGGAAATGCAGACGCTGGTTTGCACACTTCACTAAGGATGACGTGTGGAGAGACCAATTCAGATTGTTAAAGAATAAGATATTGTCCGTTTTTCTGCCTGAGCCAAGAAGGCTGTACAGGTAGTCCTTGCTGAACAACCCTAACTAGAACCAGAATTTCTGTCACTAAGTGAAGTGGTCATTAGGCAAAGCATCATGTGACCACACTGCTTAGAGTCAGTAGTGCTGGCAGCCCCAATTGTAGTCATTAGGTGAGAATCATGCCATTGTTAGGCATGATCCCAGACTTCTTCTGCCCTGCTGCACTTGTCTCCGCTTCAATTCCCACCATCTGCCTCTCTACTCCCACCTCTATCCTTTTGTACACCATGCACTCTGATGCCACCATCCCCAGCTAATATTCATCTTCTTCCTTTTGCTGCTGAAGAGACACATCCAGCCAACACCACTGCTGGCCCTTTGTGAATCCTCACAACACTTCTCAACATCTCACTGAGGTTCTGCAAATAGTCAGCAGCTGCCTCGGTCAAATGTGCCTCAGAAGCAGTAGAAGGAAGACAGCAAAAGTCAACTGGGGGTGGCAGGGGCGTAGGGTGGCTAGAGGGGCAGAGGTAGCAATAGCACTTAAACTTATATACTGATTCACAGTGCTTTACAGCCCTCTCTAAGCAGTTTAAAGAGTCAACATATTGCCCCCAACAATCTGGATCCTCATTTTACTGACCTCGGAAGGATAGAAGGCTGAATCAATTTTGAACTGGTAAGAATCGAACTACTGACAGTCGGGAGAGTTAGCCTGCAATCTAACACTGCACCATCATGGCTCCTGGGGCATGGAGAATGGGAGATACAGGCAGGTGGGGGGATTTAAGAGCAGGCTGCGGTCATATTATTGTGGACAGATTGTCAAGCTTTTAAATTCGATCATGTGACTGTGGAGGTGCTGCAACAGCGGTAACTTCAAGGACCAATCATAACTACCCTTTGTTCACCATCATCATAGCTTCACATGGTCTCTAAATGAATGGTCATTCAGCAAGGACTACCTGTATCTTATATGAAGCTGAACAAATTATTTCAGGAGCTTCAATTCTACTTCATTTACTGTCACAATTAAATAAACTATAGGGATTTTGTGATACCCTGTAATGTTATATTGGAGTGACTTTGGGAGACCAGGCCAAGAGACGCCTGCCAAGGGAATGATCAGCAAAGAGATAGCATTGCCTACAGCTGGGATAGTGGATGGGGCAAGAAACTCAAAAGGGACCCTCCCTAGTCTCTCAAGATGTAAAAGAGGCACAGGGTGAATATATCTTCAAACTTGAAAGATTTTTATCAACGTAGCTTTACAATTAAGTAGAATTAACACATCTGGTTGTGTTTTCTATCTGGCTTGCCCCACAAGGCCAACAGTCAAATGCTAAATTGCTTAAGTTTTCCTACACATAAACAAAACTCCTTCTCACTTGAATATTTTTATGGCTTCTAAAATGGCCCTACAGTTGGGCATCCAATTAACATAGGCTAGTGAAAAAGGAATTACCTCAAGTTCTAATGTAACTTAGTCTGTTTTTTAATCTTGAGAAAAAGCTGTTCTTTAGAGCTGTAATCTAGCATACGATCTCATAGGATCAATTCTGTGATCCTACTTTTTGCCTCGAGTCTCATGGAATATTTAGAAGCACAAAGCAAAACACTGAGAAGAAGCATATTTAATGCAGAGATCACTGGGTTCCCATTTCGCAGGAAAATGGATCCCCAAAGCTTTTTCTAGAAGTTGAGGGCTTCAAGATGGTACCATTGGAAGAAGCTAAGCAGGTTATTATCAGTTTATCGAGGGTTATTTCTCTTATTGAGTAAAATGGCCCTTTCAGGAGAACAGCATAGCTGGGAAGAGAAAGATGATGGAGAGATGGAACATTGAGATAATCAGAGATGTATCCCTGGTTGAGAATGGAATATTGGAGCTTCTCACCTTGATATTATGTTTAAAATCCCTTATTAGGGCTGCTTTTGGGCTTAATATGAGCTGGGGAGGAAACTTCTGTTATCTGATATAATGGGGTTGCAGTGGGCCTTGTTTGGGAGCAGGAAGCATCAATTTGGGTATGATAGGATTAGCAACAAGCGGAACTAGGCTTGATCCTGGTCGCATAGGGGAAGGAAAGGGTGCAGCTTCCACTTCTATCTTCTCCATTGCGCTAAATTCTCCTTTAGATTTCAAATCTGACTGTAGCAATAGCTATCCTAGGTTGCCTTGTAAAACAACTCATGCTTTACAACAAATAGGTTTATCAAACAGTCATAGCAAATGCAGTACACAGCACAGACCAAAATGTTGTATGAAACAAACATTTAATATTACCCACAAAACTTAACACACATTTAGGGCCAGGAGTTATGCCTGTTGTACAACATGATTACTCCCTTGGAAACATAAAAATGAAGGTACTCTATTACAAACATAGAGACAGCTTCTGCTCAATGTACCGTATTTTTCAGAATATAAGACGCACTTTTTTCCCTCCTAAAAGAGGCTGAAAACTTGGGTGCATCTTATACTCTGAATGAAGCTTTTTTGAAGCTTTTTTTCAGCCCTAACAAGGCCCTAGCGAGTGAAGCAATCTCCGCTTCCCTATTTTGCCTCCTCACTCCGACTCTCAGCTGTGAAGCTTTTTTTCAGCCGTAAGGAGGTGCTAGCGAGTGAAGTAATCTCCGTGGTTTGCCTGCTTTTCATTGCTTCCCTCTCCAAAGATCAGTTGTGCTTTAGAAGCTGTTTTTTATCCCCAAGCAAGGGATAAAAACAGCAAACTAATGTGCTGAAGCTGACCAAACTAAGGACGCTAGCCAGATGAATACCTGCTCTGCAGATTTTTTTTTCCCCCTATTTTCCTCCACAAAAACTAAGCTGCTCTTATACTCCAGTGCGTTTTATACTCCGAAAAATACGGTAATTCGTGTCTCCTGAAATGTGCATTGTGATAGTGTGATGGTTAACCAATGGTGGATACTAAATACAGGCAATGTCCATTATGGGTTGCATGGTAAAGATATATCATGTTTATTTCTGGCACATTCAATTATTGAAATGCTTAATAAACTGCATTGTTCAAACATTAGTCTTCAGTCCTAAACTACTTCATTGGTCTTATTTTAATACCAATGTTTGGTATATTAAATAACATAAGTGGAGATACAGCTGGATATTAATTTTGTTTCTTCTTGTAATCTATAATAAACTATGCCAAGTCATATCAAATAAAAATGTCCACAAGCAAGTAATATAATGGGGGAACAAGAACAAGCAAATACAATTGAAACCATGTCCCTCAATAATTCTTGTCTTCAAGGTAGCTGTCTATTCCTGATATTGTCCAGAAGTTTTTGAGCTTCTTGGACCCCATGACCAGCCGCGACATTTAGAAGTTTTTCTACATCCCTGGAAGAGATTAAATTAGTTGGATAGAGAATAGCAGAGAATGAGCAATTCTGTCCTGATGTAGCTTCTTTATTATTTCTAATACTAGAACCCATCTCTATTCTCTTATTGAGCTGTCTCTTTCCTGCGTCTCCATTATCTACTGAATTACTATATTTTGAGAAGTATCACTTGACATTCAGAGAAAAGCAGTGCTGTGGTAGTCTGAGTCATCCAAAGTTATATACTTTTTTTTTCAATATTACTCTTTTACATGAGATTTATTTATACATTGAATGTTGTATAAACACGTCAAACTGAGGCTTGCTATTCTAGAAGTATCAAATCATTCTGAGTTTTCCATGCCCGCTATGCCAAATAGAAGTCCCAACCTCGCTGCTCTATAAGAGAAATGGGCAACCTTTGGCCCATAATCTGTTTTAATGCTCTTTGTAAGGAATTAGTAGATTTCTGGCAAAAAAACACAGTGAATATCACTGTGACAATACTGTAGGTATGATGGAAGAAGACAAAAACTTTTGGTCCTTAGCAAACTCAGCATTCACAGGAATGCACTTGTAGCAGCTTGCCTCCAGACCCTTTTTCTGCATTTAGAATAGAATAGAATAGAATAGAATAGAATAGAATAGAATAGAATAGAATAGAATAGAATAGAATAGAACCCAACAGAACAGAACAGAACAGAACAGAACAGAACAGGAGTAGAGTAGAGTAGAGTAGAGTAGAGTAGAGTAGAGTAGAGTAGAGTAGAGTAGAGTAGAGTAGAGTAGAATAGAATAGAATAGAATAGAATAGAAGTAGAGTAGAAGTAGAAGTAGAAGTAGAAGTAGAGTAGAGTAGAATAAGAGTAGAGTAGAGTAGAGTAGAGTAGAGTAGAGTAGAGTAGAGTAGAGTAAAATAGAATAGAATAGAATAGAATAGAGTAGAGTAGAGTAGAATAAGAGTAGAGTAGAATAGAGTAGAGTAGAGTAGAGTAGAGTAGAGTAGAGTAGAGTAGAGTAGAGTAGAATAGAATAGAATAGAATAGAATAGAATAGAATAGAATAGAATAGAATAGAATAGAATAGAATAACAAAGTGGGAAGGGACCTTGGAGGTCTTCTAGTCCAACCTCATGCTTAGGCAGGAAACCCTACACCACTTCAGACAAATGGTTATCCAACATTTTCTTAAAAACTTCCAGTGTTGAAGCATTCACAACTTCTGGAGGCAAGTTGTTCCACTGATTAATTGTTCTGACTGTCAGGAAATTTGAAAAGACTGGGCATATGGCACTTCTCTGCCTCCCAGCAAGCATGATTTCCACAAAGCAGTAGAAATAGCACAGTGCTTGCTGTCTATTAAGGATCATTCACATGCCCAATGAGATAGTGCTTGGTCTGTGCCTTTCCTGGTCACTTTCTTGTCACTTGCTGTTGATGGAGAGAGGAAAAAAATGTCAGCAAGAAGAGAAGGAGGAGGAGGGACCTAAAAACAAAATGGCTTCCCCTCCTTTGTATACAGGTAGGCCTAGACTTACAACAGTTCATTTAGTGACCGTTCGAAGTTACAGCGGCACTGAAAAAAGTGACATATGACCGTTTTTCACACTTATGACCGTTGCAGCATCCCCATGGCCATGTGATTTACATTTGGATGCTTGACAGCTGACTCACATTTATGACGGTTGTGTCCCCGGGATCATGTGATCACTTTTTGCAACGTTCTGACAAGCCAAGTCAATGCGGAAACCAGATCGACTTAACAACCGGGTTACTAATTTAACAAATAGCAATAGCACTTAGACTTATATACCACTTTACAGTGCTTTACAGCCCTCTCTAAGTGGTTTTACAGAGTCAGCATATTGCCTCCCAACAATCTGGGTCCTCATTTTATCCACCTCAGAAGGATGGAAGGCTGAGTCAACCTTGAGCCTGGTGAGATTTGAACTGCCAAATTGCAAGCAGCTGGCAGTCAGCAAAAGTACCCTGCAGTATTGCAGTCTAACTACTGCGCCACCGTGGCAAGAAAAGTCGTAAAATGGGGCAAAATTCACTGAATGAATTTCGCTCACTTAGCAACTTAAATTTGGGGCTCAGTTGTGGTCGCAAGTTGAGGACGACCTGTATTTTGCATTTGCTTCAGCCTTGTGTACTCCTGGCACAGATTTCATCCTAGAAATTCCCTCCTCCAATGGGAGGAAAACAGGCCCCCCGTTCTTGTTTTTGATGCTATATCAATTTGGCCATTAGTTTCTGAGAATTCTGAGAACAGAACTCCCACCAGAGCAGGAAGCAATTGACATACCTGTCTTCAAGCCCAGTTGTCATATTCTTCAGTTTGCCAACAGCCAAATTAAAAGAGGAATGGGGGTGGCCTTTTTCAGCTGCTTGTCTGAAAAAGAGGAGGCAGACAGGCAATCTAAACCCCTATTTCTAAGAAGTGGGTTTTCTCTGTACTTCTCTTCATGCTCCTACTCACTGACTTGTCATCTCTGGATAGTTAAGAATAATCGAGGATAGTAATAGAGGCAATATTGTAATCTTAGAGTCCTGCATGCAGTCTTTAACCCATAATGCAGAGTTGCACAGTCTATAGTCCAGGGCTATTTGCATTTCCTCTCCAAAAGCCTAGCATACATTCTTAAAACAATCCAACAAATGCATCGTAATATTTAAGAGGAAAACATTATTAAATACATGTGGGGCAGTAATCTTAACTGCATTTAATTCCTTCAATTTAAGTTGAATTAGTGTACATTTATATTAAACCCAATCATATTTTACTTTGTTCCTGGCCCCATCTCTACTTTTTGCAGTAGATTCCCCCATTTTCAAAAGGAAAATGTGATCGTCAGTGCAAAAGGAATTTTGAAAGCTCTGGCTCAAGGGAAACGGATACCTGAAGAATGTTAAAGATATTCTGCCAATAAAATGAGAATGTCGATCCAACCTCTATATCACAGACCCTCACACTTTTCAAGACAAAAGAAGGAACACATCTGCCACAGCGTTATTGCTGCACTAAAATTATATTGTCTGTACAAGGCTGTGAAAGGAAAGGTGTTATGTCTTCCTTTGCAACTCATCTTCCTGCTGGAGCTATTCAATGGTACAGTTAAATAGTTCTAAACTGCTCTCAAATGGTGACGAAATAAATGTTAAATTGGAGACCCTCCCCATTCTCTCTCAAGGTGTCTAATCCTAAGTGCTGTCAAAATTGAACAATTGTGGGTACAAAGCACTTGGGAACCATGTGTCTAGTCTTCAAGATCTGTTCTAATAAACATACAGGAGAGCTAGGTGTAAAAATTGAGGGGAAAATGCAATATTAGATTGCAAATCAAATTTACCCTAATTCACTTACCTAAACCACTGCATGGCTTTCTCTTCATTCTTTTCTACACCAACACCTAGCAATGAGATAAAGTCAAAAACAATAGAATAATTTGTTGTTGTTGTTGTTGTTGTTGTTTCTTGCTTCTTTTTTATGAACTAGCAGGTTTCAACTAATTGTCAACTCTGAAGCAAACCTGACAGAAGCCATCTTGTCCTGCCACAAAGCCTGAGAGGAAAAGGGAGGAGAGGGAAGTAAGATAGCCCAGCATACAGTCAAACAAAAAGTTTTTCTGTGGGAACCAAGGTCGTCATAACAGGTGGCTGGTGAAGGAGGAGAGGAGCCTGCCAACTATGTTCATTGGACAATGTGACTGATGACACAGGGGAGAGGGGAAGTTTTACTCTTTTAATTAGGTGAAAACCACGGGAACTTTTAGAGTTGATTTTCACCGGCTGTGCTTATATGATGTATCCAATAAATATGTTCTTTGAGGAATCTATCTGCCTCGGAGTTCTGCTTTCAATGGGTGATTACTCGGAATGCTGATACTAATGCAACATGTGTACTAAATATAGGAGTCAGGGGTTGTCTAGATGCACTACAGGTTTGCAGGCTATGTATTCTTAGAAACCATGCAGGTTTTACTTCTGTATGATAGGAGCCAGGTTCTTTGATAAAGTGATTGGTGAAATTTAAGATGCAAAATGTTGACATCCATTTCTGCAAGACCACAGGAGTTGTCAATGATTACACAGCACTCAGCTTGCCAGTGGTATCTGTAGAGCAAGTTATTTTGGTACCTTATGCTGCAGACTCCATTCCAGCTTTCTCTCATGATCCTCAGTATATACTTTAGATAGCAGAACTGCAACATCTCTGATACCCTTGAACTATGTTAAAATCTTCTGGTTCATGAAACGACATGCACAATTGTTCTAAAGGCCACAGTTTAGTCTTTGCATGCAAAATGTTCAAGATTTTAATTCTTTAAAGAAGAATTGTAACTTGAAGCAACTTGAAGCAGTGGCTTTTAGCTCAAGGGAAGGAAAAGAAGGCTATGAAAAGGAGAAGAATCTTTTCTGAAACCCTGTAAGCCAAATGAGTTGCATTTGGTCTTTGTCTGAAATTTCCCCATATATGATAGAAAGTACATATTCATCTCCCACATAATGCTGTGTTTGGAAAATTTATAAATCCTGTCTAATTGAACACTTGCCATGAGTGTCAGGAACCATGAGCCAATAATATTATGACAGTTGCATTAAAATGCTTTCACCATTTTCTTTCTTTCTTTCTTTCTTTCTTTCTTTCTTTCTTTCTTTCTTTCTTTCTTTCTATATATACATACATATATATAACCAAAGACCTACATATATATATATATATATATATATATATATATATATATATATATATATATATACACACATATATACATACACACACACACACACACACACACATTAAGAATTGTCCTAAAGATGCGAGTTCCAGGTATAGTTGTAGAAGAAGCGATAGACATCACGATCTCCGGAACGTTTAAAAGTTTTAAAAAAATTTTTTTATTATTTTAAAACTTGTGCTAAGCTTTCGTCGGCCCCTACCGACTTCGTCAGAGTATAAAATCACCAAGCTCTTCAATGGTGATTTTATACTCTGACGAAGTCGGTAGGGGCCAACGAAAGCTTAGCACAAGTTTTAAAAAATTTTTTTTAAAAAAAATTAAACTTTTAAACGTTCCGGAGATCGTGATGTCTATCGCTTCTTATACACATACATACATACAGTATATATGAAATACTGATAGGAGAAATTCAGATACACGTACTGGTCAATGAACCTCACAATTATGTCTCCTTTTCAATATTTATGTTTCAGCATAATATGTGAAAACAGCCAACGTACATCAATCATAAACATTACATGAAAACCAGGAATCACAAATTAGGGTAATGAATGAATTTCAAATTCCAATTTTCCAGAATGTATTTAGATGTGAAAATAATTTACATTTCGGTCATGCCAAGCTCTATATAAAGAAACAAGGATCCTTCATAGATATCATTTTCACAAATCCAAAGGTTGAAAACCTGGGTTAAGGATTGGTCACTCTTCAAGTCAGACATTACCTTTCAAGTATCTCTGTCCCACAATGTGCTGGGCATTGGAATATCCAAGATGAGCATACATATGAGCCACGTGGAAATGGAAATTTTCATAACACAGCACGATATAAAGCAGTAGGAAAATGGAGCCAACAATAGCCATCAGCTATAAAAAGAAGAAAAGAAGAAAATAAATTGAAGTAGCCTCTCTATAGATTTTTTTGTTCTCATTTCTATGATATATTCTCACTTCTCTTCTTCCTTTTTCTGGAAAAGCATACATATATCACAAAAGCATGGCAAGAGGCCAATGGACTTCCCTTCTGGAGAGAGTAATCCATCTCAAGGACTTAAAGTTGCACCCCAGATCACCTGTTACAGGCTGATTCTAAACTAAGGTGAGATGCATTGTATTTCCAGTGAAAATACAGCATTTGCCCACGGATATTCAAAGTTCATGAAAAATCTATGTGATGTGATGTGTGTGCGTTTGTGCGCGTGTGTGTGTATACTTTTGAAACAGAACTGATTCCTGATAACTGCCTGGACAAGTCCCTGAAGATTTCTTTGGAAGGTTTTTGGGAAGTGGTTGTTCTGACTTAGGCTTCCCCAGCAGTACGAAGCTGAGTCCTCATCCCAATAAACTCTTTTATTTAATTTACAGTGAATTCCTCTCCAGCAAAGTCTTTCCTCTCCCACAGTCTTTCAAGATAGTTCACAATTACCAACCTTTATCAGGCTTGGAGAGTGGCCAGGCTGATATCTTTCAGATGCTGCAATACTTGGCAAGAATGCAGTAATGAACTAATTGTCTCCTGCAAACTCCTTTCCTGTGTGAGCTGCACTGGCTGCCGGTGGCGTTCCTGATTCATTTCAAGGTGCTGGTGCTTACCTATAAAGCCCTTCATGGCTTAGGCCCGGGGTACTTGCAGGACCATCTCCAGCCGCTCTCCCATTGTCCTGTGCGCTCTCACAGAGTGGGCCTCCTCAGGGTACCGTTAGCCAAACAATGTCGGCTGACGGCCCCCAGGAGGAGAGTGTTCTTTGTGGGAGCCCTGACCCTCTGGAATGGATTGCCCACCGAGCTCAGGACAGCCCCTGACCTTCTTTCCTTCCGTCACGAGCTGAAGACGTGGCTCTTCTGTCAACTCAAGTGATCCGTTTGGGGATACACTGTTATAATTTTAAACTGTTTTAATAGGGTTGCTGATTTTAATCTTTATTTCATTGTGATTTGTATTGGAAATTGTCTTTTTGTAAGCCGCCTTGAGTCCCTAGGGAGAAAGGCGGCATATAAATTGTAATAATAAATAAATAAATAAATAAATAAATAAATAAATAAATAAATAAATAAATAAACAAACAAACTCCACTCCCCTTTCGCTCCTCTTTTATTCCCTCTGGGAGGGGCCATTCATCGTCCACCTGTGGCCTTACTCCCAAGTCAGCCTTTGTTCTTTAGCTGTTCCAGGGCTGAAATGCTCCCGGTTCAGATTGGCTCGCCCAATCTGATAGCGATGGAGGTGGGTGGTTCAGAGAACCGGTAGCAAAAATCCCTGCCCCCCCCCATGCCCAGCTGAACCGCGCGATCATCAGAGGCTTTTTTTTTTATTTTTAAAAGCATTTTTTCTACAACCTCTTTGGCCGAAGAGGTTGTAGAAAAAATGTTTTTAAAAGAAAAAAAGCCTCTGACGATCAAGCAACTCAGCTGGGATCATCAGAGGCTTTTAAAAGAAAAAAAGGCTCTGCCGATCAGGCAACTCAGCTGGGATCGCCAGAGGCTTTTAAAGGCATTTTTTTTTTCTACAACCTCTTCGGCTAAAGAGGTTGCAGAAAAAAATGCTTTTAAAAGGCTCTGAAGATCCCAGCTGAGTTGCTTAATTGCCAGAGGCTTTTAAAAGCATTTTTTTACAACCTTTTCAG
The DNA here is from genome assembly GCF_059756535.1 of Pantherophis guttatus. Classification (NCBI taxonomy): domain Eukaryota; kingdom Metazoa; phylum Chordata; class Lepidosauria; order Squamata; family Colubridae; genus Pantherophis; species Pantherophis guttatus. The sequence continues at coordinate 20,722,909 of NC_142070.1, read as the reverse complement.
CCGAAGAGGTTGTAGAAAAAATGGTTTTAAAAGTAAAAAAAAAAAAAGTTGGCTACACCCACCTAGTCACATTACCCCCCCCACCAAGCCACGCCCACAGAACCGGTAGTAACAAATTTTAGATTTCACCACTGAGCTGTTCCCTTCGTCTGGCAACTCTGTGCATGCGCACACTGAGAACAGGCTCCAGCTGTTTGTCTGCCTCACTGATATCTGACTCCAAAGGCAGCTGATAACTGGCATACAGCCCTGGCCCCCTCTCTGCCTCCGACGCAGAGCCCTCATCAGAGCCTTCCCCAGACTCCAGGACTGGCCCATGTTCCTCCCCAACCTCCTCACTGTCCGAATCTGCTGCCAGATCCACTGGCGGGCCACAACAGTGGTTTGCCATTATCTTCTTCAGAATAACTGGCCCAAAGTCACACAGGGGGCTTTGTAGCTATGACAGGATTAGAACTCAACATTTCCCAGTTTCGACCTTGCTGTTTTTAACTACTACATCAAACTGGTTCTCTTTTTCTTTTCTTAAAGTAAGGCATAAATTACCACCTTCAAGTATTGCCACAGTAAATTTCCTCTCAATGGCTCCTGAGGAACTGAGAATGCAGTCCTGAGCAACTGTATCTCTTGGCCCAAAGTAAAACTGGTTTATAATATTTATCCAAGGTTCCAGTGTACCAACAGAATGTACCTTTTTATACAAAATGAAATTAATGATTTATCCAAAACTACTATTTCCTTGTGTGAACAGAGCAAAATTAGGCTTTCTGATTTTATTACTGTACATGACAGCAACTGCAGTGATTTCTTTGAATCAGGGATAGATAGATGCCTTCATCACAATAAATTTCAGCTTTTTTATTATCTCTGATTTTTGGCCAGCTGGCTGGGGCTGAGAAGATCCAGACTCATGCATTATAGGCTTCCTATACTGGTTTGAGATCTTAATGCAGCCAATATGGTTACAGAACAGTTGAAAAATAGTCAAAGGAACTGAACTCTGGTGCAAATTGGCAAGGGTGTTGCAGAAGTTTCTAATTGAAAGAAATCAAAGGAAATAAAGTGAATGGCGTCTTAAATTAAAGAACGGATTAAGAAACATATTGTTAAACAGCTTTAAATCAGAACTGTTCCCACAGAGTACAGTGGGAAAAATGAAATTCAGAGTATTAAAAGCTATGAGCCTATGGGTGCAAGACACAGATATGCATGGAAAATAACAAGTACAGTAAGTTTAGCCTGAAGAACAGTAAGCAGCAAAAATTCAAGGAAACAGCCTAGAAATGGGAAGCATAAAAATAAAAAAGGAGCAAGAAACAAAGCTTTAAAGCAAGACGCAGAAAGGAGGAAAGCAGCTAAAATCCCATTCCCTGCAGCTAATAAGGGGAGAGGGCACATTGGGGTGCTCAAAAAACTCAGAAATATCTATTGACATTTATTGGTCAATGTGGGAAGAGAAAAGGGCAGGCAAGTTTCTTTAGGAGGAAATCACCCACTAATTGGCTGGTGGAGGCCAGAGACTTGAAGAGTAGGAGAAATTAAGCTGGGTGGATTTAGATAGGCCACGATGAGGATAACCAAGAGAGATTATAACAAGCAGGAAGCCTAAAACTGTTCCATGAGACTTTTGCGGTGAAAGGAATTGCTGTAGTCATTTTGCAAGGGAGGGAAAATAATTTAAATATATACCATATTTTAGAAGTCAATTGCACTTTTAATGAGACTGTCCAGCCTGTAGTATATAATTTGAGGAACCTCTTTTTTACAAGTTAAAAAGAGATAAAGGTAAAGGTTCCTCTCACACATACGTGCTAGTCATTCCCGACTCTAGGGGGCGGTGCTCATCTCCGTTTCTAAGCCTATTTTTCTACTTGCATTTTTACATGCTTTCAAACTGCTAGGTTGGCAGAAGCTGGGGCAAGTAACAGGAGCTCACTCCGTTACACAGCGCTAGGGATTCGAACTGCCGACCTTTCTGATCGACAAGCTCAGCATCCTAGCCACTGTGTCCCCCTTAAAAAGAGATACACTGAGCTTAATACCGTAGTGTCCTTTAAAGGTATATTTGAATCTGTGAGATATTACCTATTTTTGTATATCTGTATGGTTGCTGTTTTTCCTAGACAAGCAGTAATATTGTACTTGGTGTCCAAAATTAGATAATTTTTTTTTCTGTCTCTCACTGGATACTCCAGGAAATTGCCCCTTATGGTGGCCATGCTAGATAAAGATTTGTTTAAAGTGAATTGTATAGGAACTGAAAGGATCCTGGTTGGAAGATCTACGAAGAAATCAGTTTCTCAAATGCAGAACCGCATTTTAGATACTGCTGTAGATTTGTTTGGTTTTATTTCTTCTTTTATGAAACATGCATGAGAAGACAAACGGAGGAATAGATGGATAGTTTTGTTTTAGGCAGAGTAACTGTGATCTCTTTTCTCCATGTAATAAAAGAATGGGCCATTCACACTTCTTTTGTACAGGTTGTTGATAGATCAGTTTATCACATATTCGCAGGCAGTGGCTGACAATTTATTTGAAGCCAAACAGTATCACAGCTAGAAAACCTTCCACAATGGTTCAAATACCTACTTGACAGCCTCTGGCCAAATAAAATTCAGCTGTCTTTTTAAGCCTGACAAGTTGTGTTGATAACCGTGTGCCTGGTTATCAGCAATGACCAATTGTAACAGAAAACACTGTCCTAGGGAACAGATGTACTGAATAAGAGGTTTTCTATGCTTTAAAATAGATTGTAATGTTTCTTCTGCAACTTGTCTCTCCAAAGTTGTTTGAGATATTTACATATATTCAATCAATCTAGGGATAGCTTGAAATATATTTTCTGTTTTATTGTTTGTTTGCTTGCTTGCTTGCTTGACACGGACACTGCCTGATTCCAACTGAATCTGGATGGTTCATAAAATAAAAATAAACTGTATACAATCTAAATAAAAACAATGTACAAGATGGTAAATCTAACCCAGGGGTCTCTAACCTTGGCAACTTTAAGACTTGTGGACTTAAACTCGCAGAGTTCCTCAGCTAGCCAGGTCTTTAAAACCTTCCTTCATCTTACATGAAAAGAGACATCTATACTGCATTTGTAAAATAAATGAAATGTTTCTTCTAAGGCAGCTCATGTGTGATCTATATTTCATTTTCAACTTTCCTTGGGTTTAGGAGCATTATGGTACAGCATTGCCAGAATGACCTAGGATAAGATTGTCCGAAGGCAGTTCAACAGAAAAGAGGCAGAGTTCCATGGGCCTATGATTGTCTGCATGCAAAACTCATGTTCTATGGTTGAGCATTGGTCTTTCCTGCATCAAAGCTGTGGCATCTCTAAAAAAGACTGAGAAAGCTTCTTGATGGAGAATCCTAGAATATTAATTCTAGTCAATATGGAGATCAGAAGTCAGCTTCTTTTCTGATCTGGGCACCATCAATTAATCCTCTGCAATAGCCTAGCTTCACCCCCATCCCAAAACTATATCCAAAATCTTGTAAGATTCCCAAATTGCAAGATTTTCAATCTTCTTATTCTTGAAATCCTTTGAAACTTCATGAAAAAAGACCAAGAGCTCGTAAGATTTTTGCAATTTTTGTGAATGATTTTTTTTTATTTAATTATTTGAACTTAATCTGACAAACCAGTGGAGAGCTTGGTTCTACAGAGGGGGTTAAAGAAATCAATGAACTGATTTGGTATAAAGCAATGTCTTACACTTATGAGCAGTAGTTACTAGGACTTTGGTCTGGTTTAGCTACATCAGCTCTCTCTATTTTGTATTCTCTGGGTGTGCTGGACTCTGACTTCTATCCTCCTCCGCCAACATAAATACCAGGTTGTTGTCTTGCGTGATAAGAACTTTAATCCAAACCCATGTAGAGACAGGTTTGAGAAATGTGTCTGACAAGAACTATTAGGGATGCTAGCTAATAATTGGCAATCTGATATTGTAAATCAATATTTACAGCATACACAGTTATAAATGTGTTCTTTTCTAATGGAAAGTCTGTCAGTCTATTTGCCAGGTAGACAGATGGACAGATAGATAAGGTTGATAAGACTAGAATAGACAATTATGAAAGAAAATACTACCATAGTCAAAGTTACAAATATGAATGGAGTATAATTAAAGTCCTTATTATGCTATGAATGCTGACTGTGGAGGGAAATGGCTGAAAATTGAAGGTTTGGTAAGGAATTTTAAAAAATGCCAAATGAAGTTACAGCTTCATCATATTCACTGATTCTATCCTGAACATTTCATGCACTTCAATGTCAAATACAGCCATCTTTGAACCAAAAGGCCTGGATTTCTTCTAAATCTGAGGCCCAAATCACAATAAAAGTGACAACATTTTAAACACAGCGTCCCAAATTATGTACCAAAACTTCAGTGTTCTTAAAAACAAACGCTTTAATCTGAGACATTCTTTAAACTTAAAGCTCAGGCTAGTAGGTTCTTTTGTTCCCATTCCATTTCTCTAAATGGAATCCAGTTAATAATAAAATAATAAAAGTGTAAAGTTACAGGTGGCTTTGGACAAAGAGCTTTCCCTATAATATCCACCACAACCTCAAATCCCAACAAAAGTCACTCACCTCCCATTTGTTCCACTTAGAAGGTGAAGGTTTCTTAACCCTCTGGGCAAGGTTAGCTTCATTGATCCCTCGAGGACCTGCCTGGCTCCCTGTTGTCTGCTTCCGCTGTACTGTTGCTGATTTCATGTTCCTCCCTGCTCTCGCATGCTTATTATTAGCCAGCTTTTTACTCCAGTGAAGCACTGCCTGTCTCATCCTCCTCCTGTAGCTCCCATTCAGACTTTATATCCAATCCCTGCTCTTTTTTCTTAGCAACGCTTCTTGCTCTGATTTATAGCCAGCAAGAAAAATAAAATATAGCGTTCATCAAGGTGGACAAAAAAGAAACACCAGATTCATCGCTTCCCTCTTTCCAGCAAACAAGATTCCTATACATTTTTTTCCTGGGAAATAAAACTTTCTGGATTTTGGGAAATTTGTCAGGGGATGCTTGCTTGAGATAAATGCAAAATGATGGGCATAATCAAACTGTCCTGTACAACAAGGGAGATAATCTTGTTTTCAGCAAACTTCTCACGTATCCTCATTTATTAAAGCAAAGAAGTTTCTGTGAGACGTTTTTCAGCTTTACTCTGATTTCTTAGTAAATACCAGGCAATCAATCAAATGGTAACTAATTAGATATCAATGAAAAAAAAAGATGTGAACTATTTTAAAGAAATGTACAGTTTTCCATCAAGATAAAAGCAAGCTTTTCTTTGGCTTGAATTAGAATAATAGCCATTCCATTAAAGTTCTAATAAGCGTATATGTGCAATACACAATGGTTCTAATTGCATTGCTACACCAAATTAAAAGTGAAATCTAAGTATTAGTTATTCCCATATACTTTCAGAGTCTTGGACATTTTGGGGAAGCACTAAAGGATATTTAAGACCATAGTTATCCACTTTTTATTTTTTTACTTATATTTTCAATTTTCATAGCCAGCTATTCTCAGACAAGCAACTCTGAGCAGTGAACAATTATAAAATAAATTAAAATCAGTACAAGCACCAATATATATTGTAAGTATTTGGCAGCCAAGTATTTGTTTTTTCAGTTAATACACTGCTCTTTTACAACCTAGCATGAAAAAATTAAAATGTCTTCAAAAAGTAAAGATAATAGTCGATGCAGAAAGTTGTTAAATATTATATAATGTCGTTATTTATGTTTTGTATTTTACTGTTTGGTGTATGTGTATGTTCTTTTTTTTTCTTTTTTCTTGTCTTTTTCTATTATGTTTTTGGTTTTAAAAATGTAAAATATTCAATTACAAAAAAAAATTTTAAAAAATAAAAAAATGTCTTCAAATCTTCTATATGCAAGACCAACCTTGAAATTTTAAAATATTGTTCTTATATATTCTAGCACTATAGTTCACTTCCAGTTGAATAATAGAACTTCTTGATAAGAACAATTCAATAACTGAATCAATTACCTAGTGGGTAGCCAAAAATCAGACTAGCATTCTTCAGACTAATAAATCTTATTCAAAAGCATACACATTTGTGAACTGGAATGAAATTTAACAACTTGAATGTATTAAACACTCATTGTTTAAATAAGTCTAAAACCTTTTGATGTATTTAAATTAGGCAACTTTTCCTTTGATTGTGCTGGTAAAATTTCTTTATTATTTGCTCAATTGAAATCAGTAATGGAACATCTTGGAAGTCATAATGCTTTGATTTTACTTTGTCCTTTTTTTGAAATTTGATGTAAAATTTGTGTCCATTAATTCTTTTGAGAATGCCTGTCCTGTTAATCCTACTAGAATCCAGAGAGAATTGCTGGCAAACAATGGCATATATTACATTAAAGGAAGAATATGAGAAGGCATCTTTAATTTTGGATGTGAAGTTATTGGGGCCTGTGATAGTGCCTGTTATTGGTGTAAATGTTGAGTTTCTTGTTGCTTGTGAGATTTCATTACTGGAGATCTTAAGATACTATAGAAATGTTGAACAGCTATCTCGTCTCTGTATCTAACAAAATGGTAGGTGGTCTACATAGACTACTTGTCTACTTTAAGCACTATGATTTCCTGTCCCTCTTTGTCCCTTCCTCTTCAAACAATAGTGGCTCTTCTTTATTTACTACCCATCCTTCCCTTCCCTCTATGATGGTTGGGCAAATTGGTCTCTTCCTTTGCTTCATTTTATTAACCTTACTACCTCAGTTTATTATCTTAACCACCCTGGATTAGTTGGTTTCTTTTTCTCACACTTGCACCTTCCTTCCCAGTTTACTGGATTACAACTGAACATACTTGTATTTTTCTTGGTACCAAAGAAAAGATGGCTTGTCATTGTTCTCCTTTGGGATATCTTACAGCCCTGATATTTTCTAGTGGTCTCCTATCATGTCTGACTCTGCTTAGATTCCAGGCCCAAAGTCAGCCAGATGCTGCACCTGCTAAGACAATGATATATTTCCTTATAAACGTACCTGTACTTATTATTTAAATTTCTTTGCTTTTATCATAAGTTTAGAGAGATGGTAGAAAATTGTCATATGCAAAAACCAATCTTCTCAATCAAGTGCCTTCAAGCTATACTGAGAGTGTAAATGGCTAGAATGAGAAATGAGGTTCAGCGGACTTTAGGCTGAATAAAATAGACTGTTAAATAGATAAACTCTGATTTGCCACAGCTGTCTAGGAGACATTTTGGATTCTATCTAAAACCTCATATGCTGTACACGAATCTTTCTAGCCACAAAGTGTATTAATCTACAATTGAGGTATAACCTTCCTTACACAAAGCAGTGCTAAGACATAGTGTTGTGAAGTGATTAAGGCACTAGTCTAAGTGTAGGGAGACCCCCAGGTTCATGTCTATCATTTGTCATGGAAGCACACTGGATGACTTTGGCATACTCTTTCAGCTAAAGATACTTCATGGTTTTGTTCTTGTGGCAAAAAATGGAAACAGGGAGTGCAATATATATTATGAATTCTTGAAAGATGGTACTAACAAACAAGCATAATAAAGTTTCCTTTTCAAGAGAAAGAAAAGCTAAAGTTAATGACTATATCTAGTTACTTGAATGCTCAATATATTTTTAAAAGAGGCTCTAAACTAATCACCTTCAATCTATTTTTACTGCACTACACTGAGTATACAGCCACTAACATACAGCAACTAATTAATGTACATAGACTGGATTTGTGCAAACATACAAAATGGCTACTGGCTAGTGTATGTCATGCAAACTCAGCTCCAGATGTAATTTATCTTCTGAGAAAAAAAACTGAAACCTGGACTAGCATACACTTGTTGTTCACCAGTATTGTGTAAGCATATAGGATGGGTTTCCCAAGACATACTGATTCATACATGACCCAACCCTGTTTTAATTTAGTCTTGTAGGGCATGCAAATTTTAAAAGGAATATTGGGGAAAATCCAGTCCAATGCCAAGGCAGGAGAAGAAAAAAAAAATCAATGGAGGTTGGCTACAAGAAAACAAGATCTCAGTTTATTTGGTTTCCAGAAACTTCAATGACAGCAGCATGTTTCTGAGGTGGCTGACAAAATGGCTGCATGAGTGGATGGATCTTTGTAGGGTTCTGGGTTTTTTTTTTTTTGACATGCTCCAGGGGGCTGTGCAATCTAGTGAGCCTTGTGTCTTTTACTATTTCAATGGTGGTGGGTTAATCCTATTATGTCCTAAAGGTCATGTCCTATCGTTAGAATTTGGATTGTGGAATATACATTCTTAATCCCATCAGCTCCCACTTGAAGGTTATAGCTTGTGACTGAAAGTGTTTTATGAATAGATTGGCCCAGTCTTTCTGAATGGATACAAAGTTTGCATTCCTAAAGGTCAGGCTCTTCCAAGTTTTCTTACTCTGAAGCTGTTTTCCTATGACAAGGAATACTGGGGCTGCATTTTTCCTTTGTTAAGATTTTTCTCCATTTCTCCTTTGGGAAAATATTCTATCCTGACTCTTTTTAATATTAATAAAGAATATTTTAATATGGGGAAGGGAGGCCTTCCTACAGGAGTCAATGTTTACAGCATTGATTTTAAAATTGAAAAGTTAAACATATTTTAAAAGAATTGGGTGTATTTTCAGTATGATTTGCTTTTTTCAAGAGTGAGTTTCTCAGGTTTGGTTATTTTACAAATGCAATTTGATGCTCACAAAATTCGGTTTTTACATCCCCCACCAGATACCTGTACTTAAAATTGTGTCATTTTCCTTGATGGTGAAGGAGGACTTTTTACAAAAAGAGAAAAGAAAGGGAGTAAAAGAAGCATGCCATTTATGTTTTGTTGATTAAAAACAAAAGAGGGAAGCTTCCCGGGCTGCAATGAACCTTAAAAGTCAGAGGACAAGAAGTACCAGATGTAAACTTAGACTTAAACTTAAAAAGAGAGATCTTAACTAGAACTAAGAAGTTTGCTGACACTAAGAACAACTGATCAGTGGAACGGCTTGCCTCCAGAAGCTGTGGGTTGCCCCATCATTGCAGGTTTTCAAAGAAAAGACAGGACAACATTTGCCTGGAATGGCACAGGATCTCCTGCTTGAGCAGGCGGTTGGGATCAAGGTGCCTTCCAATTCTATTAATCTGCTATTCGAGGCCTGGCTAAACCCAACCCGCCTTGCCACGGCTGTTCATCCTCTCTAATAAGAAACCGAGCAGCGAGGGACTGGAAAAGAGGCGGACCTCACAAAGCGGCGATTCCGCACGAGTTTCTCCGAACAGTTAACAGTCCGTCGGTTCTTTCTTTTTTTTATTCCCCCTCTCATTTCCTATTGGTCGACGGAGAGCGCAGGGAGAACCGCCCCTTGGTGGCGATTGGCTGGGCTGGAGAGCAGGGTTCCCGGATGTTGAGACGTTACAGACGGGTATAAAGGGCTTGTGGAAGGCGGGAGAGGGTGCAGTTTTGAACTGGAGCCGTCGCAAAATAGCAGCGGCGGTTAATCGAAATACCGAAAAGTAGTCTTTCTTCGATCCGGCCTAAACGATTCTCTTCGTTTCTCCTCCCGCGGGCGGACGGACCCTCATTGAAGATGGTAAGATGCGGCTAAAAGAAAGAATTGGGAAGGAAGGAAGCGCGGGGGGTGGAGGGGGGAGGGAGCGGGCGCCCGGCTGAGCTGGCGGATTCTTCTCCCTCAAGGGCGCCCTTTTCAGAAGCGAGACAGCCGTTATGGGGGCCTTGTACGTATCCGTAAACTCCCAACAGAATTCATACTCGAAAGAATTGGGATGGGGGTGGGGGGAAAGCAAGGAGGGCGCGGTCACACCCGCGCGCGCACACACACATACACACACGGTGCACCCTACTGCGGTGGTCGAGCGTTTTATAGTTCTTGAGGCGCATGCGCTCATAGCCGGGCTAGGGAGGGCGGTGGGCGCGTGCGCGGCGGCTATTTCGGCGGGGGCGGGGGGGGGAGGAACGGGGACGTCCAGCGTGATTGTGGTCCACGCGCATGTCTCGTCTCCGCGCGCTTGGCGAGGCTCTCGATTTAAATTTCCGAGGATTCACAGCCGCGTGATTCGCATCTTGGGTCTTTTGCAAGGATGGTCGGTGCTAGAAAAGGGCTGCTTAGTTAGGGGGCTAGCGTTTTTCGTGTAAAAGTGATTTTCTTTCTTCCTCCTCAGGCTGGAGGAAAAGCTGGGAAGGACTCCGGAAAGACGAAAACCAAGACAGTATCCCGGTCACAGAGAGCCGGTTTACAGGTGGGTAGGCGCCTTAAGAGTTTAGGTCAGGGGTCTCCAACCTGGACAACTTTAAGTCTGGCTGGGGAATTCTGGGAGTTGAAGTCCTCCAGACTTAAAGTTGCCCAAGTTGGAGACCCCTGGTTTAGGTCATCTGTCTTTTACAGTCAATACATTTTGCATTTTCTGGAAAAGAGAGGAAGTTAAAATATTGACTAATCCTTTTAGAGCTTAACTAGTTGCTGTTTTTTTTTTTATTTAAAAAACTACATAGATTTGAAACAAGTATTTTGGTACAATTGAAAGTGGTATAAATACTGCATTTAGGTGTTGAGCTTTTTTTTCTTCTGTGCGTACAGTTTCCTGTTGGTCGTATTCACCGGCACCTGAAATCAAGGACAACAAGTCATGGACGTGTGGGGGCTACAGCTGCTGTGTATAGTGCTGCTATCTTAGAGTACCTCACAGCTGAGGTGAGAGTTGGTTGGGGTAAAAGCATTTTACATTATAGGATGTTGTATTTTATCTTTTTTCTCAAGTACTTACTAGATTTCAAGTATTTACTAGATTTCTTTCCTACTCAATTTTTGTGTTCCAAAAGACAAGCTATAGTTATCCTAGAGAAGTTTGCAAGCAATATAAAGCGATGCAAATAAAAACAAATAGTTTCAAAGGTCCCTAAGAATTTTTCTCTTAGCATAGCTGATATATCTTGAAGTAATAAAGGAAAAAATTCAGTGGGGAAAACAAAAAATAAATCCCAAATTGAAATACAAAAGAGGACTGAAAAACGCTATGGTATGTGAACTCCCAAAGTATAGCGCAGTAACTGAGCATAAGCTGTTGATGTTGGCTATTAAAATTCAGATGCAGTTTGTCTACCAATTTACAAATTGAAATAGAGACAGCAAGCACTCAAGATTATGATCTGTATAGTTGTATGATGATGGCTAACACTATCACTTTTGGACCTCACATTTTGGGTTTGTGCCAAATTGTTCACGATCAGCCAGTTTGCAGAACGAAAACTTTAAATGTTTTGGTTATGCAAAACTTTAGTTTAAAAAATACAAGATGGTAACTCTAGTATCAACAGCTCCCACTGCAACATATTCTCTGACCCTTCTGTTCCTGAACTTCTATTTCTTTCTGCAATCACTAACATCAGCTTTTCCCATTCTTTACTACCTGAAATAACTCTTGCCCAAAGCAAAGCAGCCATAGTTGGTTTGTGTTTGTGTGCGCACATAGAACAAAACACCCAAAATATATTTTTCAGTGTGGCATGCATTACCTGAAAATCACTGTTCCATAGGATGTTCTGCACGTTCATATGTTATGCTGTGGACCGATTGCCTTATTGCATTACCATAGCTCAAGGGGGAGTGTGCCACTCTCCAAGTTCTTTTCCAGCATTTCTGATATGTTCTAGGAAGATGGACTGTCAAGACATGATTTGTGGGGACCAGCTTCCTTAACCTCTCCATAGGTCATTGTACCCTCAATGAAGGCATGGTTGTTTGACATTTTAAATGGGATGCTCTTCTATTAGTGATTTGTCTTGTTTTCATCTCTATAAGGTTCTTGAGCTGGCAGGGAACGCATCTAAAGATTTGAAGGTAAAGCGAATTACTCCTCGTCATTTGCAGCTTGCAATAAGAGGTGATGAAGAACTGGATTCATTAATCAAAGCAACAATCGCTGGTGGAGGTATGTGCTAATTTTACTATTTTGTGGCATCTCTAGTTGGTGATGCTTTAATGATTTTGTGCTTCTGTCACCTGACTTGAATAAACCTTTCCTTTTTTTTTCTTTCAGGTGTAATTCCACATATTCATAAATCTCTCATTGGAAAAAAAGGTCAACAAAAAACAGTTTAAAGGATTACTTATTAGAACTTTCAAAAAGCTATGTTGTCCATTGTTAGTGGATTTCCAATGGACTTCATCTGTGAAATACAATTTTGCCTTTCTTTAATCTTGAAGATTGAGCCCATCAAGCTTTCTAACCAAAATTCTGCGTTGAAGTCTTAATCTTATTTAAGTGTTACATGGCTTCAGAGAAGCTATTGTCTGTAGTGGTTCTTGACTGTTTTAGATATGTTGGATTTTAATGGGATTGTTGACATTGTTGCTAATCTGTAATTTTTAATGCATTGAGTACATTTATTCAATTATACTATAAAATTTAAAACAGATTTGGACATCAGCATTGCTAATTAAATGAAATTATAAAAACTTGAATTATAAAGCTTTGATGTCACTCTTGTAGTTAAGAACAAAAAGTTCCAAAAGAGAAATATCAGCATTGTCTTATGTCTTTGTACAGAACCTTAAGTCTGGTGAAGGAGTTAAATGAATGGATTGCTTTAAGGCAGTATGTTTGAACCATTTTTAAGTTGCTGAAAATGTGTATGATTAGTTAGGTCAAGTTCTTGAAAGGTACTTTACAGTAAGCTATGTATTTATATTGTTTAACTATTTGGTCCCCATTTCATGGAAGCTGCTAATCTTACTGAGTGCTAACATGCATGCACTGTGCTAGCACACATATAGATTAAAACCCTTGCAAAACTGTTCCAAGACCAATCACTGCCAAAGGAATCACATTAAGCCATATGACATGGTTTTGGTTTAATGTGTAAAGCTAAGCATTGTGACTTGTATGCCACGTCTGACCTGGGGTACTGTTCATGCTGTGCCTTCTTGTGTTTAATCTTCAGTACTTGCAGCTGCATTGCTTCAGCTACCAGTTGAAATAAGCATTGTTTAGACAATTCCATCCAGTTCCCTGTATACTAAAATTGAAACTTCCAATTGAATTTAATATACTCAGCATAAGACTGTCCTCTCCCTTTCTTCACTCACCTAAAAATACATGCCTTAGAATGTATACTTTCAAAAAAACCTGACATTTCGTGACCTGAGTTTCCTGGGAAGAGGGACTATATTACTTGAATTTACTGTATTTCTGCCTTGTCAACCCTGTATGTCATAATAGATCATTAATTTGTTTACAGAAAAATGTACATTCTAAGTTTATTAAATTAAAACCAAATCATAAATCTTAAGTATTTCTATAGAGCATCAATTAGTTTAGATTAAGTTGCTGAAAGATTTTTAACCATGATGGTTGTATTGACCCCCAATTAATGAGTTGGAAAAATAAACAAGTATTACTTACCTGTTCTAGTGGGCATCATCTGTAATGTACAAATAAAGTTACTGAAAAATACTTTTGTGACCTTACTTGACAAAGAAGCAAACAGCTTTGATTTCAGCATACAGTACTGTAATGTGGGAAAGCACTGAGTTGCATGCAGTGAGTCGGGTCTTGTAATGCTAGACATGGTTTGTTAATGCCAACTGCCTTGCCAAAAAAATAGTAAAGGATGTATCAGCCATATTAATTTTGTCTTTGGGTGATGGGAGTTGTTCATAATGGCCCTTAATATTTACTAATTTAATGGGACTATTTACTAATTTAACAACTGGACTATGATCCCTGAAACATGAAGAATGATAACTGCTTGAAGTTGCTCCCTAGTATTTCCTATCTTGTTTCAAGCATCTGGAATAGTTCTGGAGATACTTATGAGAAGGTGAAAAATGAAGTTTGGGTAGTAGCACCCTCTTAATACTGCTAGTAAGACCAAATTCAAGGCAGCTTGTAAATACCTCAAGACCAAAATGAATTGTAAAAATGACAGTCTGCTAGTCGTCTACTAAGAATACGCAAATAAAATAGAAATTGAACCGGTGAAACCTTTTAAAAGCGGACTTAGTTAAAACTCCGGGCGCCTGGCAAACGGAGCAGGGCTGTCCGGCTGTCTAAGTAACTGCGTGGTGGTCCGCGCGCTGCCGTGTCTCTTGTGTGAAACCGACCGAGCAGCGCGCAGAACCGGCATTTTAATCCAGGCAGCCCCGGCGCGTGCGCAAAGACCGCTCCGCTACCGGCTGCAGAGCTTCCCGGAAGCGAGAGGAGCAGTAGCGGCTCTGCTATTTGTCGGCCCAGACGCTTCGGGGTCTCAGGCCACGACGTCTGCGGGGCAACGGGTCCTGGCGAAGGGAGAACGATGTACCGGAGGAGCGCCGGCGGCAGCGGCCTAAAGTGAGCCTTCCTTAAGGCCGTGCGAGCGAAGCCGCCGCCGCCGCCGAGTCAGCCCCGGCGCCCGGTTCTCTCGGCGCCCGTCCGGCTGGCCCCGCCGCTCTGGCCCCGTCAGGCCCCTTTTCTCTGCGCTGCGGCGGGCGGAGGCGGCGGAAAGAAAAGCCGATGGAAGGGAACCGGGACGAGGCGGAAAAATGCATCGGGATCGCGCGAGAGGCCCTGGAAACCGGCAACCGAGAACGGGCGCTGCGCTTCCTCAATAAGGCCCAGAAGCTCTATCCGACCGAGACCGCCAAGGGTAAGCACGGGTCGCTCTTAGGCCAGCGGGGAGCCGGTAGGAGCCAGCCCGGCGCCCTTCCCTTGCAGAGCAACCCCCGCCGCTTGAGGCACCACGTCAGTCTCGGTTAAGGGATGGCCCCGAGGCCTCGCGCGGCTCCTTCTCTTCCGGTTTAGCGGGATTGGGGTTGGGGTCTTTACCCCAGAGGAAGGGGAGGGGAGAGCGAGGAAGAGGCCGAAGCTTCTGGTGGGTGCTTTCATCAGTATCGGGGCTCTTAAACAAAGTTCCTAGACATTCAAACCCCCTAAACTGTCAAGTAAACCATAGCTTCCTAAAAGCAGCATTTTGGCTTGTTCATGCAATGCTGTAAGCCAAAATCAGACCATATTATGGTTTAATGAGGGATCATATTATGGTTTAATGAGGGATCATCTAACCCCAGCCTTGTTACCATTGCCCCTCTGAGTGCATATACAGAACATTACATGTTGGTCTGCTTATTTAGGTCTATTCTGAGAAGGGTTTGGATCATCGAGGGTGGCAGGTGCATTTTTTTGGAAAAACCATTCCTGATAATACGAATACATTCAGTAAATTATTTTAGTAGTGGCTAGACTGACCTTGCGAGAACAATCTCTAACAGGCTTTACAGAGCAGCAGATTTTATTCCAGAAAGTCCTTTAGAGCACAGTGACTGCTTGAAGCTCTTTAAAGCAGCCGCATCTTTTCCCAGGATTTCATAATTGCTTTAAAGAGTTATAGGCAGGTATTGTATTTATGATCCCACCTGCTCCAAAGCACATTTTTGAAGCTGAATTCAAATAATATCTATCCCAAAGGGAGAGGGAGGCTGAGACAGCTGTTTATCTTAGACTGCATAGTAAGTTCACATTTGAACTAGGTATTCCTTTGTGAAGAAATTCTGTCATATGATATTTCGTAATTTACATATATGCTCATCATGGTATTCCCTTTTGAGGTAAGAAAAGTTATGAAAGAGTAAGTTGTAGCAAACAAAATAAAGTTAAGCCATGAGAAAAATAAAGGAAGATGTAACTAAATCTAGTTTATATTAATATCCTTCAGTATACATTTCCATAACTTTCAATGCAAACAATTTTTCCTTGTACTGTGGCCAGATACCATTTCAACACCCCCTTTTAAAGTCCTCGCCTTCCTGTCTACCCATTTACTCTTCTTCATAAATTTATATCTAAATGTATTTGTATTCTTGTGTTTACCTTATAATTGATAGAATGCAGGCCCAAAGCTTATTGGTTTATAAAATAATCTTCAGTTTAGAGATCTTAGCTTGCTTAAAATAGTGTGAGCATACTTTGGGGTTAAACTTGGCTTTGGTTGCAATTGTGGCATATTGGCCAAAATGTGCCAAAACTATCTTGGATAGTTGATAGTGATAATATCAATATTATCTTGAATGCTACATTACAAGGATTGCTACATTAACAAGGACAAAATCAATGCTGGTAACCTAACAGACAGTTTGTTAGTTAATTAGTGGTATGGTATGGTGTATTTTATGAGCCCATAAAATTTGGGTAACCTAGTAAACCGTAGTATTTATTATTAGATTTATATTGCACCCTTATTTTATACAACTCAAGGTGGTCTACATAATTGCTCCCACCTCCTGTTATCCGGCCCAAAGTCACCCAGTTGACCAAAGAAAGAACTAGAATTCACATTTCCCAGCTTCTACTCTAGCATTTTAACCACTACAGCAAACAATTTAATGGATTAAATTAACTATGGATAGCTATTTAATGTGAATGTAACCACTGATTGTAATGAAATGTGCAAACTTATCAGTTTCAGTGAACTATGTTTATATGTAAAGTACTTTAGTGTTTTTGCAACCTTTTTTATTTTCCAACCTCTTATCCGGATGACTAGTCCTACAGCCTTGTAGTAGCCTTTTTTGGTTTTAATTTACTATCCTCTGGTCCTCCACTCACAATATGGTTTTGTTGACAAAATCTTAGAAATGTAGCCATGATTTCTTTAGATACAGTAAAGAGAAATCTGCACTTAGAATGGCATTAAAATTGATTAAGAGGATTCAAGTTTTTTATGTGTTTGGTAGAGAGGAATGGTAAAGGATAGTGAAATTTGGGTGTTCAAAGTTGTCTCTTCATGAATGTGAGACAAATGGTCAGACAGAGATCTACACTTTACAGCAACATAGTCTAGGTATTATGTACTGTACATGTGTATTTTTCAATATTTCACCTTTGTTGGTCATGGAAAGGAAAAATAGAAAGCAGTGAAGCAGATTTCCATGTGCTTGAAGCACATCTTTGGTAACCCTAATGCTGGAAACTTTATTCTTTTAAAATAGTAACTTAAATGTTTAAGATACTGAATACGTTCAGTGCCACATTCTTCAGTGTGGTTGTAGAATTGCAATTTCCCAGTTTTCTTTACTGATGCTGCATCCTGTTTTCTGTTCTTGGTTTGTTACTGATTTATTTCTAATTTCCTATCTGCTGACCCTTCCCTGTTGGCTTTCTATTCTTCAAGTCAGTTTCAAATTATTTCTAGAAGTGTTTTGTAGAATAGCATGATTTGTAATATAAATAGGCTGTAGGATATTGGCTGAATAGATGAAGAGCAGAAATACAATATATGAAAAAAATAGTTGTTTATTCAGTTTACTGTATGCAATCACCCATCGTAAATGCATGAATCTGGGTGGGTAACAGTGAATTAATCAAGATAAAACATCACAACAAATAAATACTTTATACAGCAACTGAGATGAAAAATCCATCCAATACAACAGAACTATGATATAGGCTCAACTACGTTATTTAAGAAGGCCCCATGCTGGGTAGCAAAACCTCTTTCAAGGTCTTATGAAAAACCTGTAAGGTCAGGGCAAGTATAATCTCCAGGGGAATGATATTCCAGAGGCCAGGTGAGAAGATAGAAAAGGCTCTCTTCCTGATTCTCACTGATACTAGATGAAACCCAGAGCATGCCTCTCCTGCTGGATCTAACAAGACTGGTTAATATAACTGGGGAGACTCGGTGGTGCTACGAGTGAGCCATTCCCATGTCAAATAACTTTATAGGTAGCAACTAACTCTTTGAATGTAATCTTGAAGCATAGTGGTAAGTCATTTAGCTGCATTGCAGTGGTTCAGTTGGGAAATGACCAGGACTTCCCAGTTTAGGAACAGGTACACAAGTAGCTGGGCAAAGGCCCTTCTAACCAGAGTTGTCACTTGCTCTTTAAGCAGGAGCCATGAATCCAAGAAAATCTCTTGTCATAGAACTCTAAATCAGGGGTCCCCAACCCCTGGGCAGTGAACGGGTACCAGTCCATGGCCTATTGGGAACCAGGCCGCGCAAGCAGCAGACAAGCTTGTGAAACTTCATTTGCATATGCATGGGAACTAGTTCGCACATGTGAAACCATCCCTCTCCCTCTGTTGCCACCACTGCTGCTGCCATTATGTGGAAGAACAAAGGTTGGGGACCACTGGTCTACATTATCATTTTTTAGAATTGTACAGTACTTCAGAATTGATTCCTAAGAGGTGCTTCACAATACTTAGGAGTGCAAATATACAGTGCTTTAAAGCAGTCCTTTAGAGGCCTGCAGTCCTTAAAAGCAGTCGTGTCTTTTTCCAGGATCATTCAAGGATCATATTATTGAATTTGTACAGTAATATCAATGATTTATCTTTAAATTCTGTGACTTGTGGATGGCAACATACTTGCAGCTTTACAAGGACTATCATTTTACTGATAATATTTAAAAAGCAAAAACAGGCTTACCTCAAAAAATTTTTAGGTGAACTCATAATTAAATGTCTACGTCAGGGGTCCACAAATTTGGCAGCTTTAAGACTTCAACTTGTAGACTTCAACTCCCAGAATTCTCCAGCTAGCTATGCTGGCTGGGGAATTCTGGGAGTTGAAGTCCACAAGTCTTAAAGCTGCCAAGTTTGGAGACCCCTGACATAGACATTTAATTATGAGTTCACCTAAAAAAATTCTGAGGTAAGCCTGAGCTAGCTGGAGAATTCTGGGAGTTGAAGTCCACAAGTCTTAAAGCTGCCAAGTTTGAAGACCTCTGGTCTACGTAATATGTGTTTTTTTCAAGATATCCTCAAAATAACAACTGATGATGAGAAACTAGGCAGAAAAGCCTTTTTAACATTATGCGTCTCTAACGTCTAAATTAAACCAGTTCACTTCACAGGCATGCCTAATATTAGCATGCTACAGATTCAAGAGTAAGACAAGCCCTGTTTAAAGGACCCATTTAAGTAAGATACCTGATGCATGAAATACACTTGTTCTTTTCACTCATTTGATGCCATGCAGTTAAAATAAAGCCTTATAGTTAAAAATTCTTGAAGAAGCAGGTTACATTTAAATTTTCAAATGAACAAATTTGTTCAGAAGTATTGTGGATGACTAAGTTATCTTTTGAAAGCACTTGTTAACCTATAAGATAAAAGCTTTTCTATGATTTTCTTATTTTGATTCATGAGGGACTGTTTATTTTTCACAATATTGCTAAATGCTGGTGATTCTAAGGAACAACCATAGTACAAATTTGCAGTAAACTGAAATTGGACCTTTAAAACTAATTGTAAATAATCATAGCAGTGTTTCAGAGAGAAATCCAATTGCCATTAGATACTTTTACACCTTTCTGTCTGATTATACAATGACATTCTGCAAATAATAGTGCTGAGCTGAATGTAACATAACATGTTATATTAGAATATTCAAATAAACATGTTTATTTGAAATAAATCCACATAGGTTTTATGTTTACAAATATATTAGGATCAGATTAAAATGGTTGACGCTGCAGAACTCTAGATGAGGAAAAACATGACGATAGAAGCCTTGAATAGTTGGCAATTTCAGTTAATGATTTCTTGTTTAAACAGATGGTTTGCAATGTTATCTATGTAATTATTTCTTGGGGTTTATATACCGCTGTGGCCTAGTTGCATTTCTGAATTACTTGTTTTAAAGGCTAATGGGATTTCAGAAATTCTTTTTGTATCACAATCGGCCTTAATCTCAGTGATACTTTCAAGCTCATTTGATTCACATTTCTCCCTTTTTTTTGATGTTCTTGCTGTGAAAGGATGAGTTACCTATTCTTTTTTGTACTCAGTTTTATCTTGAGGGCCAACCTTGAAATATAGGTCAATATAGACTTTAAGAAAATGTTATAACTTCAGCCAAACCTTAGCATAGTTTTATAATACAACATCCAAACAAATGACTAAATTGGCAATTTCACAGTCAATCAAATTCAGCTGACAATTAAAGATGCATAACACATCAAAGACATCATAGGAGTAAAAAGGTTTATTAATATTTTCATTCTAGTTTTGAATATTTTGCTTGAAAACGTATTATTCTTTGAGTATAGTTTATATGTCTTTACTTGGCAAAGGGAAAGGGAGAAAAGTGAATATGATGTATTAAGAAAAATTTATTGGGTATATTCCAGATACTGGTTTTTTTATTCTCAGATTATTATTTGGAGCTCTGAAAAATATTTGAGTTTAAATTAATGATTTCAATCCTGTTAATTTGACTTTTACTTTCTGAGCTGTTGATGAACATACTACAATGGCATTGTTGGAGATAATCAACAATGCTTCTTCCTTTAAAGATTGTAAGATGCCCTGCTATATTTTTAGTAGCACCTTAGTTATATTGATAGACATTAGCAGGTAAGGATCAGCATTAAAACCAGCTAATATTTTTATCTCAAGCTGTTACTTGAAGCAGTGATTTATTTAAAATGATGAGGTTTTCTTCCACTTATTATAAATGGATTATAAATGGAGTTTTTTCTGTCTCTATTCTTACATCATTCGAAGCCCTATAAATTTAAAACATGGACTAGCTAAAGTGAAATTTGGTTTAAATCATCATATAGTATATGCTAAAGTTTATTAAGTCTAGTATGCTCTAGTGGTAAAGGTGCTGAACTAGATAGGAGCAGAAGACCAAGCTTTAGTCCACAATCTCTACCACAGAAGCTCACTGGATGTCTTTGGAGCAGTCACTCTCTCTCAGCTCAGTCCACCTCATTGT
Organism: Pantherophis guttatus; assembly: GCF_059756535.1. Taxonomy (NCBI): domain Eukaryota; kingdom Metazoa; phylum Chordata; class Lepidosauria; order Squamata; family Colubridae; genus Pantherophis; species Pantherophis guttatus. The sequence continues at coordinate 20,702,152 of NC_142070.1, read as the reverse complement.
TTTCCAATTGTTTGTTCAGAGACTGTTTGAAGCTATAGTGGTATTGAAAAAGTAGATTTATGACCAGTCCTTGAACTTGAGGCTGTCAAAGCATCCCCATGTTCTCATAGACATGATTGGAACGCTTGGCAACTAGCGACATTTACAATCGTCGTAACATCCCACCGTTATTTGCAACATTCCCTGCTGGCTTCCCACAAGCAAAGTCAGTGCAGAAGCCAGCAGTAAGTCGCAAGTCATAGTCACATGACGTTGCAGTTAACAACCACAGTGATTTGCTTAAGAGCTGCCGCAGTTGTAAGTTGGTGATGGTCATGTAAAGTTTCAATTAACAACCACATCACGTAGCATTGGAGTTGCTAATCCCAACTGAGGTCAGTAAGTGAAGACTAGCTTTTCCCTTTGTAGTGTTTTTCTTGCAATTTTTTTTTATCAACTAAGTGTTGATCCACTGGTTGTGTGGGAAATTGACCAATCATCTTTTTGCCCAAGCTTGACATTGTGGGCTGAGAGAGACTGACTGGCCCAAAGTCACCCAGCCAGCTTTCATGCCTAAGGCAGGATTAGAACTCATGGGCTCTTGATTTTTAGCCTTATACCTTAACCCCTAGACTAGACCCAAGTGAGGACTTCCTGTGTGAAGAAAAGTAGAAGAAGACTGTTTGCCATCTTGAGCTCTGGCATAAACTGTGTGGTATATCGGAATCAAATAAATAAGCAAACTAATAATTGCATACTGGGTGAAGGCATGAGTAAAAATATATGGGCTGCCTTTGGTTCACAAAAAGAGAAATTCATCATGGTGCTAAATGTATTTGATAAGCTGTTAATTGTATGACATTCAGGGTACAGCAGTCGATTGTATCTTAATTGTTTTACTACAAGAAACAGTTTACAATTAATATATTTTAAATTGGGAATGTTAAGACTGTGACAGTACAATTGCCACATATTTCATTAGTTCAGATCCTTGTGTAGATAGTACTTCATTTTCAGAACTGCATCGTGTTAACACTTCGATAGCAAGCATAGAAATGAGAATATTTCATTTAGTTCATTAAATTTAAAAATTCTATAAATGCATTGGCTACCCCACGGATATGTGATTAAATTAAATAACTTCATTATCTCAAATTTCATTCATATATGCATTGTTCATGTAATAATACATTTACACAAGTCTGTTAATGTTAAGATAATAAATTTAATTAACTCCAATTATATCACAGATTTTTATAGTTAGCCTTGGTTTTCTTTTATTACCATCCTAATGTCAACCTGTAGTTACATGACAATTACCTTAAATGTTTTAACTATACACTTGTGAAAAACTTCTCCAACATGCCCTCTCTCAGAATTTCTAGCTTGATGAATATGGGCTGTATTTACATAAATTGTTTATATTTACTATGCCATTTTTACTTTTCACTAATAAATTATCAAATACCTCTTACAGTGATTTAGACTGTATGAAATGACTGTGCAACCATTTAGGTATTAAATATTACAAATGTCTGCTAGATGATTGACAGTACCTACATTTATTGTAAGAGAAGAGGCTGATATTCTTCACTGTTTCTTTCAAGAAAGAGTAAGCCTGCAAATCTCTATGCATGCTTACTCAGGGGATAGACTCATTGTACCCAGTGATAATTACTTTTGAGTAAACAAATATAGACTTGTGCTAGCAAATGCAAGTACTATAATTAGATAAAAGTCAGATGTTTTAAAATGTATATTCCTATGTTCTAAAGATTGGAGCAGGAAACCCTTCAGTCTCTATTTATTTATAAATAACGTACAGCACACTGCACTGTGTGTGTGTGCATTTCTATACAAACATTTGACTTTCGTAGCTTCTGTTAGGACTGGCCTAAGTGATTGAAATATTTGAATGTTTCATTTCCACTTTTTTTCTCTTTAGTGTTATTGGAGGCAATTATGAAGAATGGGAGTGCAGCTGGAAGTGGTACTCACTGTCGAAAACCAGCAAGTAAGAATGATAAAAGTAAAACTAATAGCATGAAGGACAGCAGTGCATCAGGTGAAATTGGGAAGACTTACACCAAGGAGCAAATTGAAGGAGTACAAAGGTATTGATTGCTCTGTAACACTTCATTAATCTAAAAATTAAATTTAAAAAACTGCCTATAGGTAATTTTAAAAATACCTGATTGCAGCCTGTGTCGCTGTGTTTTCAGATAGTTGGTATAGTCAAGATATTATGCTGTTTTTAAGTCAGTGCTTTGGGAAAAAACTTTTGTCACCTAAATGCTGCAATGCATGACTTAATTTCATGAATTCATCTTTTGAACGGTCTCATAGAATTTGATAAACTAATAATAAAGTGTCTTGGTAATATCAGATGAAGCCTGATACAATTTGGAATAGTTTACTGGTCACAACTAAAGTTTTTGTTTTATTATAAACAAATTGTGCATTTATAATACATGTATCAATATGTTGAATGGTTTCTTTGAAGGTTTTATTTTGAACATATCTATTTCATAACTCTGGATGTATGTATTTTAATCATTTCATTTTTTGTATATTCTAAGTTTTTGAGTTTTTATCTGTTTATAATTGCCCTAGTAAAGTTTTATTTGAAATTGAACTAGAGTGAATTGTTTATACTTTTAAGTAAGCTGTTTTTTTAAACTTGTTCATATCTGTCCTTTGGAGTATTTCTGCATTCAAAAGAAGGTAGGTTTGTTCTGACCTTTTTTCAACAACTTTAGGGAAATTATGTTTCTTACAATGATGATTTTAATGTCAGAGCAACCCTGACTAACATGGTAGTAAGCAGAAGTTATCCAGTGAGTTTTGTAACTAAGTAGGAATTTTACTTTACATTTATCAGTTGCAATCTAACACTCTTTCTTGCTACATCAACATTGGTTTTTCTTGTATTCAAGTAGAAAATATTTTTAGAAGTATTTCAACAATACGCGGAACACGTTATGCTCAGTCTCTGAATGGTAGTAATAAGAAATGTAAGAGAAAATAGGCAGCTAATAATTCCATGTGCCCGAGTTTAGTCTATTTTGCTCTCCTCCCTTCTAATATTGTGTCGGTAGGCACTCGGTAGGCACCCAACGTAGGCTTGTTTTCTTCTGTGTCCTATACACAAGAGACAGTGCTCCCTTTCAGATTGTTGTAGCTCTTCAACTGAGTGTTGCTCAGTGACAGTTTGACTCAAGTGGGAGCTGGGAAAGATGCAATAGCTCTTTACTGATTGCATAAGTATTAAGCAGTTATGCACGAAGAATAAGGAGAGAGCAAACGGCTGCTCATTTTGATTGTGCAAAAGAAATCTGATATTGTCACAGGAGCTAAGATTCATTTGCAGGCTTCTAAAAAATGAGCTTGGTTTTCTAATAAAAAGCATCTTCACAACTAAATAGTAACGATTTGCTCACTGACTTCAGCTAATTCCCTAACCCATTGATTTTTATGAATAAAGCAAAGCTTATTATATTACAATAAGATAAAGTGCTCTTTCACTGAGGGAGAAGATATGAAATCTTTCCTTCTGAATAGACTTCATTACTCTGGTCCATTCTGGAAAAGTAGTCGCGCTATCTATCCCTCGGGTGTTCTTTATTTTATAGTCTCTAGTGTTTGAAACATCTTTCTTAGTTGTTGCATCACTGATCTGATAATACTTTAATTAATAATGATAATACTAATAGTATTGATAATATTGAATAATATTAAAAGTATAACTCACGTAACTTGGTCAAATGACTGAATCTGGGTGTGCCTATTATTTTCTAGATGCTTTAATCTATCAAGAAAATAAATATATTAAAACATACTTTCATGTATGGGTTTAAATATTTGCAAGTCTTTGAAAAAAAACGGTAATTGTTTCCCAATAATTATATAAAAATAAATCTTAACCTCTGAAACGTGGGGTTTTTCTGTTAACCACAGCCACTTGCACCTCAGTTATAAAGATTTGGTTGAAATCATAGAAACCACAGCACACCTAGTAAAATAAGCATGAAATCTAAGATAAAAATGTCAGCAATAGAAACAGTAGGAAAGTTATATAAGCTTGAAAATTAAACAATAAGCTTCTCGCGTTATGTTTTGAGATTTAATGTGCATTAAAGTTTGGTCTCTGAAGAATTACTTCTTGTTATTCTGCAGCATAAAAAAATGTAAGAATTACTATGAGGTCCTTGGAGTGTCAAAAGATGCAGGTGAAGAAGACTTGAAGAAAGCTTATAGAAAGCTTGCTCTGAAGTTTCATCCTGACAAAAATCATGCACCAGGAGCAACGGAAGCTTTTAAAAGTAATATTTCATTATTCTTTTATAAGAAAATGCTCCAAGGCAGAACTGACTATTGCTGCTGCCCTACTGATTAGGTTACTCATACATCTTTTTAAAGCAGGACATATCCAGAAATGTATTCTAATGCCAATTTTTTTTAAAAAAAATCTGTGTTAGGATAAAAGTTCAGTCCAATTTCATTCTTCTGTTTGCCCAAGATGGATGAGGCAATTGACCTGTCAATTCTACTATGGGGAAAATTCAGTCAGCACTACTTACAGACGTATTTGCTGAGTAGTACCTCTGTTGGTTTTCATTCTACTGTTGGATACTTGATTCCATCCAGCATACTCAGTCTTTGCAAAGAAGCTAGTCAGCTTGAGTTGGCGAAAGGAAATTAATTATAAGCTGTACGCTATTACATTTTAAGTTCTGAATACATGAATGAAATACAGGTAGTCCTCAACTTACGACCATAACTAAGCCCAATTTTTTTGTTGTTAAATGAAACATTTGTTAAATGAATTTGCAAGAATTTACGACTTTTCTTGCAACAGTTAAGTGAATCACAGCAGTTGTGATTAGTAACTAATTAACATTAGTAACATGGTTGTTAAGTGAATCTGACTTCCCCATTGACTTTGCTTGTCAAAAGGTCGCAAAAGTTGGTCCCATGACTCAGAGACACTGCAACCATCATAAATACGAACCAGTTGCCAAGCATCTGCATTTTGATCACTTGAGCCATGGGACTGTTACAATGATTGTAAGTCTGAAAAATGGTCGTAAGTCACTTTTTTCAGTGATGTTGTAACTTTGAATGGTCACTAAATGAACTGTTGTAAGTCGAGGGCTACCTGTATATCAAATCAGTCCTATCAAAAAGTGCTGAATTACATAATGCAAATATAGGGCAAATATTCTGCAAATCTTACAGAAAAAGCTGTAATCATGCTCTGTTATATCTATTTAGTTATATCTATTATATCTATCTAGCAATCCAACTGCAGCTTTGGGTTTCCAGCCTTCGGCTTTAAAAAGAAATCCACTGCACTTTTATAAATCCCCATTCTCTACAGCTGCTCACTCTCTTGTGTTTTTTGGTTGTTATTTATTTTGAAAATGCAAAAATAAAGAGTTACAGTTACATCCTCTCTAGTTTGTAAACAGAAGACAGAAGTCTGTTGTAAGACAGAAAATCATTTGAAAACAGGTTTAGGAATTAAAGCCATAGAAAAAGAAAATAACAGAAAAAGAAGTAGGCACTAAATAACAAAGTAATTATTTACAGTCATTTTTGAGAGCAAATCTACTTTAGACTTCTAAAAAAATAACTCCAGCTGTACTATTACAGAAATGGACTTCGTTGTTTGGAATATATTTGGAAGGAATCTGTTTTCAAGATGATGGATGCTGTCTAGGGTTTCAGAGATTCTTTAATGGATTCTTCTAGATTCAAAGAAGAGAGCTGAAATAATAGCAGAAGAAAGACAAGCAAGGTGGAAAAAAATCAGCTTTGCACTTGTCGCTGATCACCTGTTAAATCCAGAGTTCCCTCTGGAGGAAAGGAAAATAAAAGGAACCATGCTTTGGAACCAGATAACACTAAACCTCTCAAAACAGTACTTTGGGTTTTTAAACGAAATTTAGTTACACCTGTATCAACCTCTTAATTGTTTGTGTTTACCAAGATCTAATATAACTTTCCACATCTCTGGAAGAATGCTTTTTGAAGGCAAAAATAACGTAGGAATTCTAGGTTTATAAAATATTTAAATTAAATAGCAAAATGTGATCAGATATGGCAGGAAAATCTATTCATCAGCTTTCTTCCAAAAACCCAAGCTTTTCAAAAATTAGTTTGTCACATCTCAGGAAAAACTAACACTTCATTTGTATGGTGATACCTTTTGACCTTCATTACTATTATTTACTTGTGGCATCTTATGAAACTTGCTACATTTTCCAGGATAGTGTGCAAAAAACAAACATAAAAGCAATTTAAATAAAAAGTTGAATAAGTTTAAACAATATAAAATTGTTACAAAATAGAACTTCCGGCATCTCAAGATATTTTGCATACATTACAAAACTAAGCAGTTCAGGCTGTGCAGATTTTTAAAACAGATAACAGGAATGGTGATCACATTTTATTTTGGTTTTTTCCCCCAATTCCCAAAAGGGGAGAATATAGTACGCAGCAAGTCACACATTGCATTTTCAACAGCATGACTGTTGTGATGTGTGGAAAAGGATATTGCAAATCATGCTGAGTGTATAATGAATTTTTGCTTTCTGATATAAACATATTGACTTTGACTTGCTGGACAGAAGTAAGTCACATTTGTATTCATTTAAGATTTTTTCTTCCTTTTTTTCCTTTTACATTCTATCTTCAGAAATTGGAAATGCATATGCTGTGTTAAGTAATCCAGAAAAACGCAAACAGTATGATCTCACAGGCAGCGAAGATCCCTGCAATCAGCCAGGCAATGGTAGATTTAACTTCCACAGGGGATGTGAAGCAGATATCACCCCAGAGGACCTCTTCAACATGTTCTTTGGAGGAGCCTTTCCAACAGGTCTGTTTAGCTGTCAAAAATAACATTCAGGCTTTTTTCTTTCTTTTCTTTTCTTTTTTTTTTTTTTTTGTTATCCATAAAATTGACTTAATCTCTATCCTAAAATAGCTTTCATTTGTAGCAAATTAATTAAATACTATGTTTGTGTGTTAACAGATTATAAATTATAAAATTGCTCTAGGACAAAAATAGAACTTTCTTGAATTGCCTCATGCAAGGATGGGCAACTTTTTGATCAACCATAAAAATGGATAATTAACATTTCTTATAAGATTGAATATTGCAGTGAGCATGATTGCATGCAGGAATCATGAGGAAGTGTCATACAGTTTGATGGCAGCTATTCAGGGTTTTCTTTGCAATTAAGGAACAGAAGATATCTTAAGGATTTTTTTATTTCTTTTTATGCTATACTAAATCTATTTTAAGGTTTACGCTATAATTTTCTGTCTTCTACCTCGAAATAGCATCAAACTGGTTTGACAAATGTGCTTGGAGGAGGTTCTGCAGGTTACTATTCCTAGATTCAAAAAAATTCAAATTCAAATAAAAGATTTCTAAAACATTAATTTTATATTTACGTTCTCATCAATTCTCTCTGGTTTTGTTTATAGGAAGTGTACATTCTTTTTCTAACGGACGGTCTGGATATAGTCACCATAATCAGCATCGTCATAGCGGACATGAAAGAGAAGAGGAAAGGGGTGACGTAAGTTTCTCCTGAATAACTGTTTCCTCAGTCTAATCTGAGATGCTTTTCTGTATATTACATTTTCTAAACTTTTTTTTTTAAAAAGCACGCCTGTAACATTTAATATATGAATGTGCAAGTAAACAATAAAAATTGAAATGCTAATAGTGCTTATATAGTCTAATCTGAATGTTGGATTCATATGTGTGGTTTCTGAGGCATAAAGCTTATGTGGGTTTCCTCTAAGCATCAGAGGCCATTGGGAGGGAGGAGTTCCATTTAATACAAGGGTTTGAAAAGGACGTTTCTATTGCAGAACTACACTTCTTCCTTTAAACAATTTTTAAAAGATTTTATTTAATCACCTTAATATATTGTAGCCTGATAAAAGCTGTATAATTCTGGATTGTGGCTGTTTAGTGATACGGGAATACGATACTGGATCAGTTTCAAGATTGATTTTCTAGATTTTTATTTTGTACTGTTTCTCAGTCTGGATCACATTAATTATGGACATAACAAATGTTCTGATTTCAAAACTCCATTATGTCAAGGAAACGTAACATTTTGGATTTAGAAGGCCTGCAAAATGGTCTAATGGTCTTTTGAATTTGGAATTGTTAGAACTCAGAACATTTTACGTATGTCTACTTGGCAAACCATGAATTGTTGAGATTAGAACACATTTTGAGGAAGCCTATTTTAACACAAGGCAGGGGTGAAATGCTCCCTGATCGGGTAGCGATGATGGCCGGTAGTTTGGAGAACCGGTAGCAATGGCAGCTGGAGGCGCCGCCCACCAACCCAGAAGTCATTACTTCCTGGAACTGGCCCAACAGGCAGAAGTGACATGCCCAGAAAGAGACTCACGCCATACCGCGGAGCCGCCACCCACTTGCCGCCGCCCACTCGCCCTTCGCCTTGGGTCAGAGGCCAGGGCCCAGGGATGTGCCATTCACCAAAGCCCCGGAGCCGCCGCCTGCTTGCCGCCTACCTCAACTGGGTCGGGGAATGCACCATTCCCCGACTCCGGCCTTGCCACGGAGCCACTGCCTGCTCGCCCTTCGCCACGTGGTGTATCCTACTCGTCACCTTTCTTCCGCAGCTGGCTGTCAGGAAAGGCAAACGCCCAAAAGTTACAGGAGTCGCTCACTCTCCTTGAATGTACCGCCACCATCGCTGCTCTGGTCCATGCGCCAGCTGCACAAGCGCACACTGTTTATTTCATTCACATCAGCGGCAGGTTGGGTGTGCACTTGCGCAACCGGCATGTGGACCAGGGCGGTGATGGTGGCGGCACATTCAAGAAGGAGAGTGAGCGACTCCGGTAACTTTCGGGCGCTTGCCTTCCCTGACAGCCAGCCATGGGAGAAAGGTAAGGACATGCCGCTTGGCGATAAGAAAGCGGGCAGCGGCTCCAGGGCAAGGTTGGTGTCGAGGAATGGTGCATTCCCCGACCTGGTTGATGTAGGCGGCGGCTCTAGGGCCCCAGGGAATGGCGCATCCCTAGGCCCTGGCCCCCGACCCAAAGCGAAGAGAGAGCGGGTGGCGAGTGGGTGATAGAATAAAAATTTAAAAAGTTTTCCTACCGGGTTCTGTGGGCGTGGCTTGGTGGGAGGGGGTCTTGTGACTGAGTGGGCGTGGCTGTGAGTGGCATCGAGTTGGCCATGCCCACTCAGACACAGGACCCCCTCCCCCACCAAGCCACACCCACAGAACCGGTAGGGAAAAATTTTAGATTTCACCCCTGACATAAGGTAATGAATTTTAAACATTTGTAAGTTACAATTAAACAATATTAAACTTAAAAATAGATTATTAATATCACAAGATTTATCTGCTACAGGTACACATTTTCTGTTTAGCTTTTATGGGCTGGATAGTTTCCTTTCACTTTTTTAAAAAAATAATTAAATATCCTGAAATTCTTTTTATTGATTGCTGTCTTGTTTTCCAGGGGGGGTTCTCCATGTTCATTCAGTTGATGCCAATTATTGTGCTGATCCTTGTTTCTTTACTTAGCCAGTTGATGGTATCTAATCCTCCTTATTCCTTATATCCAAGATCGTAAGTAACAATACTTTTATAATTATCTTTATCGCTCCTATTTTGCTAACAGTCACTGTCTATAAATAATTCTCATTTATTTCTTGCATCTTCTTTTACTATTCTTCCCTTCCATTCCTTCTTGGACCCTATCCTTAAAATAACAACTGGGTATATATAGGATATATATATATTTGGTACTATATTTGATGAACCTGAAATGGATTGTGGTCCACAAAATATATTCAAAAATAGTTAAAGTACACAATACTTTTTGTCCATTTTTTGCAAAAGAGCAAATTGTCTATAAAATTGCTATTTTAAATTCATTCTGTTGGTTCTATATTGTTTAGGCCTTGTTTATAGCAACACTTTTCTCTCTCTTGTACGCATCAAATCAGTAACAATCCTATTTTGTAACAAGGAAGAATACAATCTTTTCCTTTTGTACATTTTTGTAGATATTGATCTAAATGATATGACTAATTAAAAATCCAGGTCTCCTCAGTAGCATGATGGAGGTAGATAATGTTATCTAATTAAATGTTATGGAGGATTTATGTTAGGAATGGAAAAGTTACAAAAAACATTCTATGATTTTATTATTTATCAAATTTACTATCTGAGCGACTCTGGGCAGTTTATCGGTAAAAGCTATAAAACGATATAAAAAGACATGATTTTAAAAAACCATTAAAACAGAGTTTAAAGGTGAAGGAGCACCAGTCACCTCCAAGGTTTACATGCCACTCTTGTGTTAAAATCAAATGTTCGATTTTTGGAACTGGAATTCTGGATGATAGGAATGAAGGCAAGTTTGCATTTGTGAGAAATAACCAACTTGCTAGTTTGATTTGTTTTAAACAATAAGTTTTTGTAGCTATTTCTGATAGCCTAGTGTGTGCTACTTGATTAATGTAATGGTATATAATAGTAATTGGCAAATGTTACTGTATTAAAAGCTAAATTCCAGTTGTCTGCTGGGATAGCTGCCTGCAATTACTGCAAGTTCAAATCTCACCAGACTCAAGGTTGACTCAGCCTTCCATCCTTTCGAGGTAGGTAAAATGAGGACCCGGATTGTGGGGGCAATAAGCTGACTTTGTATTTTAAAAAAAAGAACACCGCTTGGGGGGGGCTGAAAGCCCTACTAAGCAGGTATATGCAAAAGTATGAAGGCTATTGCTTAACACATTGTAAGCCGCCCTGAGTCTCCGGAGAAGGGCGGCATATAAATCAAACCAATAAATAAATAAATAAATAAATAATAGTGCCCCTGGCCTCATAATTATTGAGGCAGTGAATAACTAAGGCAATATTACTGGATTTCTGGATTTGCAGCAATAATTATTTGCTTGGAAATTAATAGTAAATGAATAACTTACATTATAGATTTGAAAGTCATCTTGCTTTTCTTTACTAAATGCAGGCTTTGAAGTATGCACCCATGCTGACAATTGATATGGAATCTTTTTACAGGAGTTCAGGGCAGACTATCCAGATGCAGACAGAAAATCTGGGTGTTGTTTATTATGTCAACAAGGACTTTAAAAATGAATATAAAGGTCCAAATTTGCAAAAGGTGGAAAAGAGTGTAGAAGAAGACTATGTCTCAAATATTCGAAATAACTGCTGGAAGGAAAGACAACAAAGTAAGTTTTAACAGCTGACATTGAACACTTTCTCAAATACAGCTATAAAGAGGGAGTGGGGAATTTCCTGAGCAATGTTGGCTGGACTGTTGGAGGAAAAAAATCCTCCAAATTGTCCAGAATTCTCAGAGATTACACCAGCAGAATTCTTCCAGCACTACCTTTTTGGCATTTTATATAAAACTAGAGGTTACATAAGTTCCATGTATCATTTTTACAAAATTTCCAATTCTGTTTTACCGCAGTCATGATCACTTCGTGATTCTCTTCATTTACCCTCCCCCCCCCTTTTTTTTCCCAAATAGGATAAAAATGTTGGACTACCATTGGTAGCTTTTATGTATATTGTTAATTTGTGTAGAATGCCTTCTATTAATTTTATTAATTTGGTTCTTTGAAAGCACTAGAGTATGGAGTAATGGAGTAAAAACTCTTGAGAAGGTCATATAAGTTCTTCTGAAGCATTGTAAGATAGCAGCATTGGTGGCCCAGAAGAATTTTTCCTCACTTCTATTGCATCTTTGCAGTCATCTATTCTTCCAAGCAACATAGCATTTAACATTTTGATAATTGTAAGAGTTCAGTGCTATTTTTTACTAGCATTTGTCACCATTTGAACAACATAGTGATTGCTGATGAAGAAAAGGAGTTGTACAGAATGATGAATGACATTTTTCTTATAGATTGAAAAGTATAGTCAAGATGCTTGGCGAAGATGCTTTGTATACCAGGGGTGTCAAACTCAAGCCCGTGGGCCAGATCCGGCCCAGGGGATGCTTAAAACTGGCCCACGGGGCCATCCTGGAAACAGCAAAGGACCGGCCCACGGTGCCAAAAACATCTACCGATTTCCCTGCATTTATTTATACTTTGTTTGCAGAATTCTATCTTACATATTAAAATGTACATTTTAATAATTATATAAAATTGTTGAATAAGGTCAACTAGGGGGTTTATATAACACCTAACTCTAATTTTTTTGTGGTTAATCTGCTTGAGTTGATGGAGATATAAACTGAAGTTCAACCCAAGCAAATGGATAATTTCTGTATTCAGTTGAATAACTGATTCTGATAGATATACAGAAATCTATATGTAAATTTACATTTTCATAGAAAAACAGTGAAACATCTTTAAAGCAACATGTAGAAGATTAAGGTCAAAGCAACATTTCCATTATCCATAATTTGGATGGGTATCTTTTTCTGTGTCAAAATCTGTACAAGCTATATTTAATGAAATAATGTTTCCTTCCTCCTTCATTCCTTCCATTTTTATTTTTAATGAAAACAGATATAAAAATATTTCACATATTTAGATAGATTATAAATTATGAAGTAGAAGAGGCCCTTTTGTTACTTTGGCAATATGTGGAAGAACCTAGACTGAGGGAGAAGCTATTTAAATTTGATTTTCTGACATATTTTTTTCATTTATTTTTAAAGAAACTGATTTACTCTATGCAGCAAAAGTTTATCGGGATGATCGCCTACGAAAGAAAGCAGAAGCTATTTCCATGGACAACTGCAAAGAGCTGGAACGATTAACCAGCATCTATCGAGGAGGATGAGCTAAATTTTTGACCTATACTGCTTGAAGTACATGCTTTCTAAGAAAAATACTGTTTCATCATGACAACTGAAAAGGAGAGATGTAAAAAATTCACTCGTAGCTATTTCCAAAAACCTTACCCTGAAGTTTCAATATCATTTAATAGCCTCTTTATGTAGTCTGAAACATAGGACAGAGATTGTTTACATCATTGAATTGTCTTTTATATTTTACTCCCAAAACCTCTGTGAACTTTTCCACAAGAAAGAAAGCATTTTGGACAAGCTGCTCCACTAGAAATGTAGATGTAGTGGTTCTCTTATTAAAATACTTGCCATGTAAATATATGAGACAATTACTTATATGTATATAAATATGTTATGGACATCTGAAGGCATTTAGAATATTAAAAGTTTCAATCTTAATAGGTGGAATAAATAATATGACTACATTATTAATTATTCAGATGTCAGGTATGTGGAACTAAAGAAGAAAATTGAGGTTTTATATTTCTTTTTTCATTTATTTTCTCCTCATTAACAAAATTAAGATCTGTGCTGGAAAAGAGAAATGTTGTATATTGAATGTACTTGAGTTCCTAATAGCAGAATATTTTGCTGTTCCAAAAGAAATCAGTTAAGGAAATGCTGCTTTTCAGACTCCTCAGTTTGATTTTTATTTCACTTTTATTTAAAAAAATAATAATTCAATAATTTTGGAGTGCTTTCAACCAGCTCTAATTTCTATTTTGCTATCAAAAGTCAGTTAAGAAAGTTCTTAATGTTCAGCCTTGTGCCTTTGTTTCGTGATTAGTTGGTTCATCTTATTTCTGAATTGTTGTCATCAATATTAATATAAGCCATGGTCTTGTTCAAGGATGTTAGTTAAAGTCATAATGTAGCAACTTAAGGCCATATGTATATGAAGGGTAGCACTAAAGATAAAAGTGATCTGCTTCTAAAGATCATTTATGACATATTGTTTATGTAATCACTTTTGCCGGTTTAAATTTAATGTGATTTTGGAAGAACTGAAGATAAGACATGGAATTTCAGAACTGAATTTATATGTTTCTAAGCTACCATATAACTAATATGGAAAAAATATTTATTTTTTATTGATGTGTATACTTTGTTCTAAAGGCAGCCACTGTGGGATAGATTAGAAAGTAGCTTTCACATGAATCAGCACATAATTGTAATATAAAATGCCATTTTTAACTGAAAGATAGTACTTCAAACTTACTTCAGTAAACAACTTGCATTGTGGTCTGCTGCCTATAAAGTTTAGTTTTGAAAACTTGTAATTTTTCATAGGTGGCGCTTAAATTTCTTAGTACTGACTCATAAAATCACATGAACAGTTTCATTACTGCTATGGAACAAAAGCCTAACCAATATGTGAGGGGCTTTTCTTTTAAACAGATAATTATAAAGCCACATTATTTCAGAACTGCTATTTTAATAGTACTTCAACATTTTTATAAAAAGAGAAAAATGTGAGTTTTGGGTAAAAAAGCATTCTGGTAACATTCCCATCAGAACGTTTTTTAGATTTAGTTTTTTTGTTGTTCTGAATTAGTTTAAAAATGAAATTCAGTTATGAACTTCGCTGAAAAAAGCAAGCCTACTGTAATCAATTTTCCTTCATCTGCAATCAAATTGTTGGATAAATAGTATATGTAAGATTCTGTTAAACTATTTTAGTTATGTCTTCAGTTTTATAGAGGAATAAACAATACAGATTCCCTGTAATTTTAGTTATCTATTTCATTAATGAATTAGGCTTATTTTGAAGATCACTCAGGCTTGAGTTGCAAAATTATTATTTTTTTAATTTTGTGCTAAAATTACAGGTATCATTATAACCTTAAGTTCCATATGAATACACCAGCGTTGGTCTCTGTCTGTTCCTCATAGAAAGAAACTGTAAGGACAGAAATAGAAGGCGTGGTAAATCAATTTTTTAAAATTTGAATATTCAAAATTTTGTAAATTGGTTCTAAAATCAATTTAGATAGCCTAACGACTCATAAATGCTCCTTCACTTAATTCCAAGTAAATATGTTATAATGAATTCAATATTTTCTATAAATTCATGATTGCAAATCTAGATACAGTTTCATAACTTCCACACAAGATTATTTATATTTGAATTTCACTAATATTGGAACTGCATAGGAGCCTAACTAAATGTTGTGTGATAAATTTTTGCAATAACATGTTCAAAAATCATTAAGCAAACTTGGACAAATCTTCAAGTAATCCGAAGCTAAATGCATTCATGGTACTGGAATTTAACAGATTCTGCACAGAGATAGATGATTGAGAACTTAATAACGCAACTCTCTTTTGGCTTACACAGCTATTGAGAATATCGGGGTGCTCTAAAAACATTTTATATTTGTATAAGTCTCTGGCCAGACAATCAGAGCCTGAACTGGGATAAACTGAAGCTCAAACTTCAGAAACCTGGGTGCAGGGGTTGATTGATAGAGCTTTGAAAACCTGCAGTTTGACCAGTAAGCTGAATGTATATAAGGCATTTCTGTGGTCATCAAAAATACTTGGTAACTTTCATTTGGTAGCTGATATTCAAGATTTCCATAATGAATCTATGAGCTTGAATCTAAAGATGCATTTTCACTAGAAGTTGTATTTGAAAGTGACTCTCTTTATATTCTTTTCACCTGCTGTAGCTCACAATATAATACTTCATCTTAATCTTTTAAGAGGAGATGTCTGGAAAATTGCTAGTAAGAGTAGTAGAAAGCCTGCTTGTTCAAATTGTGCCTCTAAAATCCAAGCCCAAAGTGTTAAAGTAAAACATTGAAATTAATGGAACTTGTTCTCAAATAATATACGAGATTTGGATCTCCAAGGGTGAACTACTAGTTCATAACAGACTAATTAGCCCTATTAGTTTATGTGCAGACGATATACTAGAATGCTTATACTTATGAATTGTATTAATTTATCCCTCTGGTCAGGGTTAAGGATGTAGAAAATTATGTTGATTATTTGCATCATACCTTTCTTTATGTTTCTAGAATTGGGGTAATATTTGCTATATATGAAATTGATACATAATTAAGCTTTGATTTTCAAGAACGTTTATTCTCCTAGAGGTATTTTCCTCTAGGATTAATAAGTGGAAAGCATATTAAATAGCATTAGTAATAATTGAAAACATAGACAGTATTTCACTTTAAACATAGCTTTCAACTATAATTTTAATCAGGATTTATGATGACATAACTAAAAGTTTTATCTTCATTATTTTTTTAAAAAAAGGTCTGTTCTTTAATGCGCCACTTTAGGCTGTGACCTGATTGCCTACACTTTTTATTTTTACTTGAAAATAGCCACAAGGACTATAAATTTGATGACAGAACTTTGCCAGGTACAGAAGTGTTAAATCATTTCCATGAACACCCTAAAATCAATCTACTCATTTTAATACCAAATCATTTTTTTTAGTTTTGGAAGAAACAAAGTGGTTTAGATTAGTTAAAGAACAAAGGAAAAGTAATTTTAAAAGGTCTTTCACCAGCACAGCTATTCCAGGCAAAGATGAACTTCTCTTGAATGAACAAAAAGTTGGAAGATATGTTTATAGTTCTCTTGCAAATTTGTCCAGTTCTGTTTTCCATACTACAGGTGACTTTATAGAGTTAGTTAAGGCATTTTTTATTCCTTTGACCTAAATGTTTCATGAATGGAAGGGTTATTGGCTTCTTTTAAGTTGCTTTGATGTATTAAAAAAGAACAGTTGCAAGCTGTTTTTTCTTTCTTTAGAATGTCAGTTGGATGTATTACAATCTCTGCTTACTGCTTTAAATGCTGCAGTATAAAATATTGTTTCCGGTTTTCAAAGCATTAGGGATAACTGCACCAGACAATGTGGCTATGATTTAGTGAGCCATAATTATTAGCAAAACCAAACTGGACTCCCATTATTAAAAATACAAAATATTCTTATTTCAAAATAATTTAAAACAAATATCAAAAGCTCTCTTCTAATACGTCAAGAAACAATCCATCAAAATAAATGGAGTAATTGATGGAATTGAAGGACAATCATATTTGATATGATAGGCAAATCAAGCAGTACAAGAATCATGTACAGGAATAAAAATTATATTAATAGCAACCTTACATGAAAGTTTAAGCATGTGCTAAAACATGGATGATTACTTTTTGTGAACACAAATCAACTGCTGAGGTTTCTGGATGGGCTTTTCCAAATCAGCCCCATGGAAATTAATATAGGCCATTCTACAAAAGTGCCTAATAAATTAGGGCCCCAAAGGTTTAGATTATCTGTAGCCCATGTAATACTAATATTACAACAGCTTTTCTGATTTTCAGAATAACGGCATGTCTCTAGATCATATGCCAGCTTTGTTATAATTTTGATTTAAAAACAATATGCCTTACATTAAGGATTATGTAAAGGTTGCATATTTATATTTATTTATTTTTGTTAGCTTATATGTTTTCTTTATTTCTTTTCACTGCACCAAAGTCTTTTGGTTTGGGAACTGCTGCTCTTATAAATGACTAGGTATGTATGCATCTGTGTATTGCTGTATGTATTTCCTAGTATCATACCTCCAACTTGTGATTGTATAATATTGTATGACTAAATATGTGCAGAGAATAGCACAAGTAGTAGGGATTTGGATGTCATGACAAAGAAAAATTGCCTGGAAATTGCCGTTCCTTTTCTTTCCTTGATGATCTTGCCCACTTTCAGTTAGGATACATACGATTAGCTGAGAGGTGAGGTCTGAACCTTCACTGCAATGAAACTGTCTTAGCTCATGTCTTTGCTCCCACATAATGCATATTTATTTGTTCAACTTCTATGCCACCTTTCTCCGAAGATTCAAGGCGGAGTCTTGAGGAGACATGATATCATATAAGGAGACATGAGCAAAAAATTATTGATCACTTGCAAAGAGAAAGTAGAAAAAGAGAAACTGCCTTAATGGTGGATTGCTTGGTGCAAAGGTGTGCAAATTCATCAGTAAATATCTATGCTCATAATGATAGTTTGCAATAAGAACCTCTATCTGGCTTCATAACATGTAATTAGCCAATTTTAGTGCTAGTTCAGGTTTTTCAGATATGTTCAAATGTCTATGTATGTATATGGGAGGACATTCTGGATGAAGAACAATCAGAACTAAGAGAAAGTCAATTCTCTTTTCCTCCTAAATTTCTCTCAAAATCTGCTCTAGACAAATTTTCTGAAGGAGATATTCATATAACACAGGAAGAAAACAGTTTGATCATATGAGCAAACCTTTGCTCATGAAACTTCGGATTTCACCCTCTAGTAGTTCTTACAGAATCTACTGTTAATTAAACCTGTTGTAGATTTGCTTTTTTCTAAAAGCTATACTTATTTTTCCATTTGAATAAAGTGAAATAATAGAGATGACTTACCAACAGACATTTCTTAACTATTTGCTAACATTTCACATAACAATCTGACAATCTGCAGTTTGTTCATAAGGTTTTATAAAACTTGATTAAATATGCAAGTTTCAGTTGGCAGGGGTGCTTCATGAGTATAAATAAATTTTCAAGTAAATACATTTAGAATTTGTTTGACCTGTGTTGTCTGCTTTAAAAATCTAAATGGATTTCAGTGTTAATTATTGGAAGACCTGATAATGTTTTCAAATCAAGCTTTAAAAATCTATCAAAGATGCCCAGCAACAAAAATCCTTTAAAATTTAGAACGGCATCTTTCAAAAGAAATCTTATTTTACTTATCTGTACATTTATGGTTAGGAATAAAGAAAATAAAATTTTAATTTGTAATGTACCTAATATCAGACTTATATCAAAATAAAACTATTTTCAGTGTGAATAGACTGTATCTAATTATTCGCCTGAACACATTCAGATACTAGCACAGTACATGGAAGCAACAGCACAGAGACACAGTTTGTAAAATTCTCTTAAATCCTAAATCAGAATTTACAATTCATAATGCTTAAACCAAAACTGTAAACCTTAAATTAAGCCATCAAGTTAATATGGTTTGTTTTGGCAGGCTATGTCAATATAAGCATGTTTGTCAAATACAGTTTAATCTGTTGGGCAAACAAGTCATTCTTCTAATCAGATTCCTTTTATCTAATGGGATTAAAGAAATCAGATATTTTTAAAGTGTTCTCAGTTTATATTTGAGTTAGTCCTACTATACTATAAAGACAGTTTATTGCATTTACAGAAGAAAATTTGATCAACAGAATACCTATTGCACTTTTCTCCTGTGCAGCCGCTAGTCTTGGTTTCCATGATATATTCCAAAGATTCTCCCAATCTTAAATTTAAAAGGAAGAAGAGAAAAATGATTATATGTTGAGTGTGAATGTTTCTGCAGCCTTACTTGGTCTGCACAGAGGACAAAGAAAGAACAAAATATAACAAAGTAAAATTTGGATAAAAGAATAAAATGACTTTTTGTGTGACAGGATTATTACTAAGCAACTCTTCATAATAGCAGGTTTCTAGCCTGAAAGGAGACAAACCATTTCTTCATTGAAAGCTTGATCTCTAATAGGAGGTAGTAAAGGTATACCACCAAGTAAGTTTTTAAAGGGGCATTGAAGAAATATATGGACTAAGGTCTCAGGTTCGTTGTGGTCTATGGATTTCATTAAATTTCATGAAAATTCCTATCCAATACTACCAAAGGTAGAACATTAAAGTGGGCCAAAAAGAAGGCTCTGCAGTGCATTGAACAAACCAGATTGAAGAGATAGTTTGCAGGTTAAAAAGATTTTCAGGAAGGAACCCATTCTTGTAAGTTGCCTATAGTGCTCAAGTCAATGGCAATTTTTTATTTTATTTTATTGCAAATCTTGGCTTTGGCTTTTTCTAGGAGTGAATAGAAAGAGCCAATAGAAAATAGAAACTTGAACCAATAAGAGACAGCATATCCAAATCTCGCCTCCAGTAGGATCATTCTTGTTTCCATGCAAATAAAAAATTTGGAACTGAACCTGGAACCCTTTTGTATTTGTGTAAATACAAAATGAGTGGGGGAAAATCAGATTATATACATGTAATTATGTCACAGTTTTCATTGATATTCAATATAATTATGTGGACATAGGATTCTCTTCATAGCAAAATGCTTTCAAGCAGTCTGTCCGATTTAGAGGCCTTTGGCTCATTATGCAATGGAGTCCTGGTCTCTTCTGAAGCATCTCAAACTACAGAACGCTGGCTTCCCTTTTCTCCCCAATTTCAGATGATGTTCGCAAATTTTTTGAAATCTTTATTGAATATCTATGCAATTCATTACAGTGGAGAAAGCCCTGTTTCTCACAACAAAACAGAGTTCCAAGTTAAAAAATGACTTAGGAAAAATATTTCTCCAAACTTTGAGCCACCAGTAGCATTTCTGCCCACCATGCTATCTTAAAATGGAAATACAGGTAGTCCTTGACTTACGACAATTGAGCCCAGAATTTATGTTGCTAAGTGAGAAATTTGCTAGGTGAGTTTTGTCACATTTGTTAAGTGAATCACTGCAATTGTTAAATTACTGAGAGGGCTGGTTAAGTGAATCTGGCTTCCCCATTACTTTGCTTGTCAGAAGGTCACAAAAGGGGATCACATGAAACCCCACCCCCACCCCAAGACACTGCAATCGTCATAAATATGAACCAATTGTCAAGCATCCAAAGGGAAATCACATGACCAGGGAGATGCTGCAATGGTCACAAGTGTGAAAACTGGTCCTAAGTCACATTTTTCAGTGCTGTTGTCACTTCAAATGGTCACTAAACTGTTTTAAGTCGAGGACTATCGACTATGGTCACTAAACTGTTGTAAGTCGAGGACTATCTGAATCGGAGCTACTTAGAACAGAATGAAAATTAAGTTGGGAGCCAGGAAGATCGATGACCCACTGAAAAGGTTTGTTTTGTCTAAAATTCCCCTTAAGACACTGTTTACCTAGGATCCTTTGTGTCGGGAGTTGAACTCCACATATCTTTATGGGGGCAGGTTAAGCTAAAGTGTTCTACGCTACCCAGCTAAGTTGACTGTTCATACGTTAATCTTTTGGTTGTTTCCATCATCCCCATGGGTCTATGACAGCTTGCCACGGCCAATTCGCTGCAGGACAAGAGTTACATTAAATGAAATTAAGTGAAAATATTTACAGACCCCTTGCATCCTGGATATAAATTGTTTCAACTCCTACCCTCAAAACAACACTATAGAGCATTGCACACCAAGACAATTAGGTACAAGAACAGTTTTTTTCCCAAACGCCATCAATTTGCTAAAAAAATAATTCGCTCAACACTGTCAAACTATTCACTAAGTCTGCATTACTATTAATCTTCTCATCGTTCCCATCACCCACCTCCTTCCACTTAATGACTGTATGACTGTAACCTTGTTGCTGGTATCCTTACAATTTATATTCACTGTTTCCTAATATGATTTGATTGCTTATTTGTTCCCTAAGACTATCATTAAGTGTTGTACCTTATGATTCTTGAGGAATGTATCTTTTCTTTTTATGTACACTGAGAGCATATGCACCAAAGACAAATTCCTTGTGTGTCCAATCACACTTGGTCAATAAATAATTCTATTCTATTCTATTCTATTCTATTCTATTCTATTCTATTCTATTCTATTCTATTCTATTCACATCAAAGAAATGATGGAAGAGAATCCTTAAAGGAAGGATGCAAAAAGGAGGGACAGAATGAAATGTGAATGGCAAAAAAATAAAATATTTTTTTTATTGATTTTAAATTAAGGACCCGGATTGTGGGGGCAATACTTACGAGACCACCTGCTGCAACCGATAACCTCCCACCAACCAATACGCTCTCACAGAGTAGGCCTACTCATAGTACTATCATTAAAACAATGTTGTCTAGTAGTTCCAAGGGAGAGAGCCTTCTCTGTGGGGGCACCTACTCTTTGGAACAAAATACCCCCTGGAATACGAATAATCCCAGATCTTCGCACTTTCCGACGTGCCCTGAAGACCTTTCTGTTTCAACAAGCAGGGCTAGCATAAACATCTAAATTCTATGCCAAGGTCTTAGCAGATACACCAAGTTGATTCAATTTATTATTTACTGTTTATATATATGTATGTATGTATGTATGTATGTATGTATGTATGTATGTATGTGTATATATATATATATACACACACACACACACACATTATATGTATATGAAATCATAATCTGTTCACCGCCCTGAGTCCTTTGGGAGAAGGGTGGTATAGAAATTCAATCAATCAATCAGTCAATTAATCAATCAATAAAATAAGATGACTTTGTATAAATATACAAAAGTATGAAGGCTATTGCTTAACGCATTGTAAGCCGCCCTGAGTCTCCGGAGAAGGGCAGCATATAAATCAAATAAAAATAATTAAATAGAATTGTTAAATTGCCCCACAACGAGTTGCCTCGCGGCGACTGAGCCGTGGCCAGCTGTCCCTGCGCCAAGTTACCCGTGGGTGAGTTTGCCGCAGCGAGTTGGCTTCTGGCAAATTCGTCCGATTCCCCATCCCCCCCAACCCCCTCGAACTCCTCTTACGCTCCCGCCCTTTTAAGTATCTCTAGCAACGTCGCCTTACGCCAGAGGTCTTCAAACTTGGCCGCTTTAAAGACTTGTGGACTTCAACTCCCAGAATTCTCCAGCCAGCTATGCTCCAGCATGCATGCTCCAGCTATGCTGGCTGGAGAATTCTGGGAGTTGAAGTCCACAAGTCTTTAAAGCGGCCAAGTTTGAAAGACCTCTGCTTTATACGCGGACTCCGGCAAATGTCCGAGGCCGCCACTGACAAGCAGTCACGTGAGGGACGGAACGCGTCTATCTCGCGCTGTCTCAAGACCCCACCCCTTTTTTAGTATCTCTAGCAACCTCGGGGGGCGGGGGAGAGGCGCCTGACCGGATGTGATGAGTCTCACGTGTGAGAGAGACGGGCGTAGTCGAAGGTCACGTGACGACGGGGAACCCGGAAAACGACTCGGGCGCAGGATAAGGTCGGTCGGTGAAAGCGTTAAATGCCGGAAGAGAGTGGAGGTTCGTATGGGGGAGGGAGGGAGGGAGGGAAGGAGAGGAAGCGGTTGCCGTTATTCTGAATGCCCGAAGAAGGCGGCGGGGAGTGTCATCTCGTCTCGTCCTTCTCACGGGCTTAATTTCGTTATTAGGACACCTGATCCTCTCCAGATTTAGGGGGATGAGAACCTCCTTCTGCCCCCCCCCTTTTCCGGCTTTCTCGTGAGGACAAGAGTAGTTAAGGGGCTTCTGGATCGGAGCCGGTAAATGCCCGGCCTCTTCATCGCCCCGAAAACCTCGTTGCTCCTCCCCAAGATATTCCGATGGTCTTTTATCATTCTGTGCATCCGCCTTATTTGTTTTGGGGTTTTTTTTACTTCCCTTTTCTCCCCCCTGTATCCATGCAGTTTTCCTTTGCAATGATACGGAACTGGTTGGGGTTGTTTTTTGGTATCTTTTTTTTTTTCCTACTTGCCAGGCTATGGGCAAACCTGGGCTTACCTGTTGGTCTCTCATCCAAACACTAACCAGGTCTAACACTGTTGTTTTTTCGGAGCTCGAGTATTAGATAGATGGATAGATGGATTTCAGAGCTCGAGTATTGGAGGGAGGGAGGGAGGGAGGGAGGAAGGAAGGAAGGAAGGAAGGAAGGATTCATTCTTTATTAGCCAAATGTGATTGGACACAGAAGGGATTTGTCTTGGTGCATACGCACATACAGTGTACATAAAAGAAAAGATACATTCGTCAAGAATCATAAGGTACAACACTTAAGGATAGTCATAGGGAAACAGTCAATATTAAGGATACCAGCAACAAGGTTACAGTCATAGAGTCATTAGTGGAAGGAGATGGGTGATAGGAATGATGAGAAGATTAATAATAGTGCAGACTTAGTAAATAGTTTGACAGTGTTGAGGAGATTATTTGTTTAGCAGAGTGATGGTGTTCGGGAAAAAAACTATTCTTAAGTCTCGTTGTTCTGGTGTGCAGTGCTCTATAGCAGGGGTCCCCAACCTTTTGAACCTCAGGGACCACTAAAGTCATAATTTTAAATCTCGAGGACCACTAATATGATCTGCCTAATGACTGGCTGGGTGGGCGTGGCTAGGTGGTCATGTGACTGGGTGGGCATGGCCAACTTGATGTCACTCACATCGAGGGGCACCTCGCCGGCCACTCCCCGTCCCAGCCACTCCTCGCCTGCCCGCCCAGGCTCCTTAGGGCCCCAACAGGGAGCAGTTGTTGGAACTAAGCAGCTACCACAAGAAAGAGTTGGCAAAACAGCTGGCTCAGTTCAAATTGGATCTGACGGAGAAGGAGGCTCAGCAGAAGCACCTCACTGAGGACTATGAGCATAGGCTTTCCAAGCAGAGGGAAGACCTGCGGGAGTGAAGGCCAGGTACCAGCGCCTGGAGGTTCAGTGGGCTGAGATGGTCAACCAGTTCCAGGCCATGATGCAGTCCCACTGGAATAAGGCCCTCCGACTCCTTGCCACCAGAGGCACTTCTCTCCAGCCTTCACCCAAAGCCCCTCACCAGGAGGCTGAAGCAGACTCCAAGTCAGAATTTCTGCCCCCCTCTGACCCGCACAAAAAGACCCCAAAGGGGGAGACTCTCTGCAGCAACATAAACGTTCATTGCACGTATCCAGCCCAGGGGCCATAATTTGAGGACCCCTGATTTAGTGCAATATAAAAAATTCAATAACTTTTATATAATAAAAAATTTTCTGCGGTGGTCCGCAGAAAAAATATTTTTTCTGCGGACCACCAAAATTTTCTCACGGACCACCAGTTGGTGACCGCTGCTCTATAGCATCGTTTTGAGGGTAGGAGTTGAAACAGTTTATGTCCAGGATGTGAGGGGTCTGTAAATATTTTCACAGCCCTCATTTTGACTCGTACAGTATACAGATCCTCAATGGAAGGCAGGTTGGTAGTAATTGCTTTTTCTGCAGTTCTAATTATCCTCTGAAGTCTGTGTCTGTCTTGTTGGGTTGCAGAACCAAACCAGACAGTTATAGAGGTGCAGATGACAGACTCAATAATTCCTCTGTAGAACTGTACCAGCAGCTCACTCATAGATCTTTTGGCAAAAGATCCAATGTAGAGCCCAGAGAAAATTGGCCAAGTGATAATAACCACCTATTCAGTACTCTTTTATTTATTTCAAAATTAACTGGTCTTTGAATTCACCATAGGTTTGACTTTTCCAAATCCAGAATTCAGAAATATTGTTTCACAGCTGTGCATCACCACTGGAAAAGTTATTCCGTTTGCATGATCATGGAAGTGATCCCTGTGGACGTGGTCACTGACGTTTCTCTGTGCTTCGTAATTGGGTTGATGTTTGCTGTTATCTGTAGGGATCTCCAAATTCAAAGGGGAAAAAAAAGTTGGACTGTGAGGGCATGTACTTTGCATCTGTGGGCAATACATATTTTCCTGAATGTTGTGGAAAAACCACCCACTCAAATTAGAAACCAAAGTATTTGAAGATAGAATGTGCTTACAGGGAGCTAGAGTGCAAATGGAATTTGGAAATAGATTGTGCAGACAGAGTGAGAGAGGGTCCCAAGTGCAACACTTCTATATTGAGAGATTATATATATTTGGTCAAATACATTTGACACAGAAAGATATAAGAACCAATACAATTACACTGCAACCCTTCTGGAATAGATTGATAAGTCATTAAATTGACTCCCCTGTTAAGTTGCACACTTGTAGTAGCCTTCTGGATATTGACATGTACAATAAACAACATTATTTATTTTGTAGTCACCTTTTAGTTTCTCCTGCCTAGAAAGAAAATTGTTTGGTTTATTTTAACTGTCTCCAGCCTGGGGTCAAATATAGGCATTAAGTATACAAATATAATCCTGTCTATTAGCTTCATAAAGGATCATACTTAAATATATTGGTATGTGTATTTAATTTTATTATACCTCCACATGAGCTTCTACAGTGGATCCCAGAAAAAGGTGTGTTTGAATTAAGGTAGTATTAACAATTATGCATGCCCACACGTTTTACGGCATATTTAAAAAATGAAAAAAATTAACAAAGGGTAATTGTTTACAAGCCTGACAAGGATAAACTTAGGCAAAACAATAAAAAAGCATCTCAATGGGCCATCTAACCTCCCAAACCATTTTTTACCTTTGAATCCAGATCATTGTGCAGCCCCAGTAGCTATGTTTTGCTTGCAATAGAAACAGCAAAGAGTCTGATATCACCTTAAAGGTGAACAGGTTATCTTTTCTAAACATATTATCATTTTGGCTTTTCAGTGGGCTGCCAAGTCATAGTTTTTTGAGTATCATGGCAGATGTAAGTATGAATATCCTTTTAATGATTGGAAACTGTTTTGTAACAAGTTATATATTGAACAATTTCTAATGTTTATGGAATATTTATTTTGCTTATTCTAGTCTATAACCTCTATTGAATTAGTAATTCATGAGTAATTGGTTCGGATACGAGGAACAATCTGCCCATATGGCAGCTCAATAGTACAAATGCACTCAAAAATGTGGCCAAGAAGCTTGGGATGAGAAGGTCAAGTACTGTTTACTTATTTGCCTATAATGATTAAGCTTATGATCCTGGCAGTATGTAGGAATTACTCCCAATTCCTAAAGAAATATCATACTTTCTAATGACAACAAAGCATTGTTTCTCCAAAATCTAGTTTAATTCAAACATTAAGGAGTATGATCTCTTAAAGATAATATAAGTGGCTAAAAAAACTGTTTGCTTTGTTTCACTCTAGGATTTGAAAAGGTTCCTGTATAAAAAACTACCAAGGTAAAATACTTATTATTTTTTATACCATATAAGCATGTAAACTTATCAGTGTAAAAATGCTCTGAGTAATTTCAAAAATCTCTTGAAATGGTCTTGAAATTCTTCCCATTCTTTTCTGATGCCACTAGTTGATTCACTTAAGTGTTATTGCAGGATGACATTAGTTTTACCAAGGAATATATCGGGTATCCAGATGCAGGTCTATCTAGCTGCTCCTTCTAATCCTTTGGTCAAATACGTAACTGCTTCAGGGCAATCCCTGATTATAAAGCCAAATAAATAGCATAAGAAGTATCTTATCTGTCAGAGGAGTTTGAATTACTTTTTGAATGGCAAATTAGGGGTGTTTGTGCTGGAGAGGGAAGAATGGTAATGGCCACTCTTAAAGCTTTTTTTCTTTGGACAGCCCCAAATTACAAACTGCAATCTGATCGGCTCAATACGTAGGAGAGCTTTTTTTTTTTCTAACCCATCCCTTTCCATCACAGCCCTTACTGAGGAGGATAAGAGCAGAAATACAGATCACCCATTTCCTAGTGGAGATTTATTTTTCCTGCTTGTTGAGAGCGGTAATTTGTGAAAGAGCATATGCTGTGCTTGCAAACATTCTGAGATTCCATTCTTGGTTTTCCTAGAAAAACCTCTAAACCGAAACCCTGGAAATCAGTGTTGACAGTGGTGAGCAAGGTCAACCAAGGCACTGCCTCAGTATAAAGACAACTTTCTGTGGTCACAAAATACAGAACAGCTAGTCCTCAGTGTACAACCATTCATTGAGTTACCATTCAAAGTGACCACGGTATTGAAAAAAAGTGATTTTCCTCACATGTACAACCATCGCAGTGTCTCCAGAGCCACATGACCAAAGTTTGGGCACTTGGCAACTGGCATGTATTTATGACGGTTGCAGCATCCCAGGCTCAGCTGATCACCATTTGCAACCTGCCCAGGCAGTTTCCAAAAAGCAAATTCAGTGGAAGAAGCCAGATTTGCTTAACAGCTGCAGTGATTCACTTAACTGTTGCAAAAAAAAGGTTGTAAAATAGGGGCGACTCACTTAATAACCACCTTGCTTTAGCAATGGAAATTCTGCTCCCAATTGTGGTTGCAAGTCAAGGACTACCTGTATGGAATTCTTTGGTTGCCAGCATCTGTTTAATAAACATAACTTGCAAATATTACATGGCTTCAAAAGTGTTGATAATATAAACAGAATGAAGAAACTGTATTTCAAACCTCTTTTCTTCCCTTGCATTCTGGTTAGAATTTATGGCTTTCCCAGCCTATCTCAAAGACCTAAAATCTGTTTAGCTTCAGAGTTACACCTATAATAAGCAAGCACCTTCCAACCATTTTTTAGGAATAAAAATCCTCAATGTTTACAAAATAATGTTTACTGCTGAGAAAACTGTGTGATTATCAGAAACTTATTTCATGTGAGCTCATCTCAAGATATTCAGATATTGTACTGCGACCAGGAAAATAAGAATCAAGTTTTCATATACCCAAAAATCTAATTCGATTGAGATTTGCCAATCACACACACTCATTCTAATCTACCTCTAGGTTAATTTTTGTGATGATAAAATGGGAAATCACCTTAGCTACAACATAAGGAACCCAAAATTATGTTTAAAAAATCAAATTATTTTATAAACATATTAAGTTTTAAATTGCTATGTTTATTAACTAATTAAAAGTAAAAAGCGAGGCAGCAAACTCAGATGGCTTACTGTCTTTCTAGACAGATGACTAAACAATCTCCGTTTATTTTTTTTTAGTGTTGAAGGACTTCATGCTATTGTAGTATCAGACAGAGATGGTGTACCAGTAATTAAGGGTAAGGAATAATCAAAGAGTGATAAAATGGTGAATTATCCCTTTGCAAATTGATTGCTGCATGCTCGGTATTGAACTGTCTGCTGAAGAACAACATTCCAACCAAAACTGAGGTGACGAAAGGAAGATGTTTCATCTTATATCGTACATCTTATATCTAAGTTTTAGTATGCAACTTCAGCCTGATCCCAAACTGGATTTTTTTCAGTACTGTATAAACTAGCAAGCATGCATCTGCATTAATCATAATTTGGTTACTGCATTCTTGTTGGCCTTTAACATAGTTGTTGGTCAGCAGGAAGCGTAATGCCAGTTCATCAGCCATGATGCACTTCCTTAATGTGACTTACGGAAACTCTGACTTTGAGGAAATCATATGCCAACTTTTTTTGTGGGTGCTTTGAGTTTGAGTGAAAATGTGGGCTCCTTATCTCATGTTCTACGAGGGATGAGTGAAAGCAACTCGTAATAAAAGCTAAGCTGTACACCAAACTTACCTACCAAACCTCTTCTAAAAAGAGGAAGAGGTTTGTCGGATTTCCTAATTACTTTTGATTTGTAAGTTTAAAATGTACTGGTTGATTATATATTGAGGATTTTAATTAATAGCATTTCAGAGAGGACTGGAGCAGGTCGGTTTTTGAAACATACTGATGCAAGAGCCACAGTACTCCTTGCTCTTCCTTGCTGTGGTCACAGGTGTTCCATATTCATGGAAGAGCCAATCCTGTTTCCCAAACTTTCACCAAATGAGTGGACCATTTTTCATAGGTCATGCTGAATCTGCACACCCGGAGGGGTGCCCAAGTTAGAGAAAACTGGCCTATGCTTTTTGACAGCCAGTACTGCTTTTAAAACTCGCTAGATCTTGTCTGGATGTCGAGGACTCAGGAGTTTATACTGTTGCCCAGGAAGATGATAGTTTGCATTCCTGCTTATTCTGTGAACAATTACAAAATGACTTCTTTTTCTAGTTGCCAACGATAACGCCCCTGAGCATGCTCTTCGTCCTGGTTTCCTGTCAACATTTGCACTTGCTACAGATCAAGGCAGCAAACTTGGGCTTTCCAAAAACAAAAGCATAATCTGTTACTACAACACTTACCAGGTAAGAAATTAGCCAACAAAGGTTGCTTGTTAGTGAGAATGCTAGCAGGTAAATAAGTGTAAAAATGCTGCAAAAAAAGTTTTGAACTGGATCAGTTCGGGTGCCACAGAAAAGTCTGTTCGAAATCTATCAGCGCCTATAATTTAAACAGTTTGGGAGTTTAACTGGCATGATGTATGAACCTAAGTCACTAAGGGATTAAGTCAACCTGGGTTTTGTGTGCTAGGTGAATCTGGATTCAATAGTTTGTTTAACAGTATTGTATTGTACAGGTATGCAGCTTATCGGAATATATTAACCCAGCCTGTTTAAAAGATTTATACAATATAAAAAGAAACCAGAATGTTGTTTTGAAATGGGGTATTGTGAAGTTTCATGTACAGGTAGTCCTCAATTTACGACCACAGTTGAGCCCAAAATTTATGTTGCTAAGTGAAAAATTTGTTAACTGAGTTTTGCCCCCTTTTGCGACTTTTCTTGCCAGATTTGGTAAGTGAATCACTGCAGTTATCAAATTAGTAACAAGGTTGTTAAGTGAATCTGGTTTCCCATTGACTTCGCTTGTCAGAAGGTTGCAAAAGGTGATCATATGACCCTGGGACATTGCAGCCTTCATAAACGTGTGTCAGTTGTCAAGCATCTGAATGTAAATCACGTAATCATGGTGATTCTGCAACTATTCTGCAACTAAGTATGAAAAATGCTCATAAGTCACTTTTTTCAGTGCCTTTGTAACTTCAAATGGTCACTAAGCAAACTGTTGTAAATCGAGGACTACCTGATTTTAGATTTAGGTGTGATCTGTGTACCTATGAATATACGCAAAAGACAGCATTAGCACTTTAAGGGTAGGAATAGAGAATGGCTAATGGCTAATCTGCCAGCTAGCAGTATATACAACCCAAACAGGTAAACTGACCATAACAAAAAGACTTACATTGAATGTTGAAGTTGTATTTCTTTTCTTGTAGGTGGTTCAGTTCAATAAGCTTCCTTTGGTAGTGAGTTTTATTGCCAGCAGCAACGCCAATACAGGTACATTTTCAAAATTGAAAAGCCCTGTGTATTCAGCATTTCAGTACTTAGATTTAAAGGATACGGTCTGTGCCCATTTTTTAAGCTATATCCAATTTTTGCAAAGAATTTTGAAATTAGTCGTTCCTGTTGTAAGGAGTAAAAGCTAGACCTAAGTTGAAAGCCTTATACCAAAGCTTTCACAGATTATCCTTGGTCAATATTGGTGGCAGAACCAAACATTTCAATTTTCCTCCAATAGAAAAGGAAATCAATGTCGCGCTAGCAGTGATACCGCTCCTCACCCAAGTAATAAGTTCTTCCTAACACTATGAAAGTGAAGTAATTCCCACTTGTGCCAGTTATGGATTCAGTAGTGCCTCTATATAAAATCTTGGGCCGGGTGGGCAACTATGGACCCTTTACAACCTGTGGGCTTCAACTCCCAGAGTTCCTGAGCCAGCATAGTGTAAGCTATGAGATTGCCCTTCTAAAACAATAGATTAAGATGAAATTTTAATCTTGCTTTCATTCCTGCTTGAGAGACAAAAGTTAATCTTTATATCTCATCTTCTTTGCCTATCTTTACGTAGGTCTGATTGTAAGCCTGGAAAAAGAGCTGGCCCCTTTGTTTGAAGAGCTGTGGCAAGTGGTGGAAGTCTCTTAACTCAGTATTTATATCCAGAGCACAGCAAGTCTTTACTATGAAACAGGGAAAGATTCAGTCAATTTCACACTGTATAATGAATGTCTTGGAGAAAGCGTCACTTTCTCTTATTATATGTTAAAAACTGTACTGGACTGAAATATAAGATAAGATTGGAATAAATGGGCTGTAGCTTTTCCTGTATATCTTAGGTTGCTGGGTGTATTAGTGAGCATAATAACTCCCATGGAGTTAACTTCATGCTAGCACATATTTGATAGTAGAAAAAAAAATACTTTTTGTGTATAATATGCCATCCACAACTTTTTCACTCTACCAGCAATATGTTGCCTCTGTCTAGATAAATGGGGACTAGTGCAAACATACATTTTACAGTCAAATCTTCCTTTATGCTTAGAAGAACATTATTATGGGGGGAACTTGCTTTAATACTGATATGCAATCAATGGTTCTTTGTTTAGATAACAGAATTTTAAACTTCAAGTAGCTATTTGTAAACAAGTAGCTACATGCTAGCTGTTTTTGCAGAGTTCAAATTAATCAGTGCATTCCTCTTTCTGTATTCTTTGTAAAACTGATGTTTTGAATACATGTAATTATGGTACTTTGCTGACTTATCTGGCTTTGTATGTTCCTAAGCAAATCTGAATAAAAAACAGGCAAGGTGTATAGTCTAGTCTGATCATTATCACAGAGATAGCTATTGCAAAGCAACATTATTGCTGTCTTTAATCTCAGTATGATGATTTATATAGTGTTGTTGCCTTGGAGAAAAAAAAAGGCAGGGAAATCTAACTTGGAGTATTTTTTAAATGGGAGAAAGAATTTTGAAAGTTGGAAAGTATAAGAATCATAATATATAAAAAGGAATATTCTATACATGGAAGAAAGCTACTTTGACAGGACATTACCAGCTACATATACGACTGCACTCTAACAAATCGGCTTCAAGTAAAGAACAAATCAGGCATAAAGTGGAGTCTAGACCAGAGCATTGTTTATCAATCATGGCAGCTTTCAGATGTGTAAACTTCAGCTCCCAGAATTCGCTAGCCAGGTGGCCATTGCTGAGAAATCCAGAATTTGAAATGTACACACCTGGAGATTGCCAAGATTGAGAACAAGTAGCTAATGTGCAAGATCCATTCTTACATTTTATGATTTGGAAGTTGTTGCATTTGAGAAACATTGAACCAAGAGAGTATACAAGTACTTTTTTTCCCCCAAAATCCAGTAGTGGAAATATCATTTAAGGAAGATTAGTTATGTAAATCTTGAAAGTGTTTGTATTATCACGATTGTCTTATCCACTGCACAGCTAAAATTGTATTTTCTTTTTGTTCCTGGTTTATTAGAAATTTTATAATAAAAATATAAAATATGATACAATTGTTCCCAATACATATTTATGCGATCCTTCATTCACTTGTTCTTACAAATTCTGACAACAGTGTAACATTTTGAAATGTTCCTATTGGTAAACATAAAAATATTAAATAATAAAACATATGAGAAAACGTGTTTTACAAGATTAAAAAATACAAGAAAATGTTAACAAAAGTGAGAACCATACTTGGTTGTATATATTTTGGAACTCTTAAACAGTATTAATTCTAAATAGCAATTAATGGAAATTAATTAAATAGTAATTCTACATGAATGCCAATTTGTTTCCTAATACGTATGGTGTTATATTTCTTGTTGCGCCACTTTACTTTAAACCCAAGCTGTCTGGCCTCTAAAATTATATTGAATTGGTTTGAGTTAGTGGCATAGAACATCACAATATGTCAAATACATACACTAACTGAAAATTTTATTTCATCCTTCCAAAGACATTAGCTGACAACTGGAGGTAATAAAATGCTAGGCAGACTTATGATTTGATTCTGCAGGCTTCTTATGATCTAGCAAAGGAGGTATGCTCTCCCATGACTTTATGCTTAAGTATGCTGAATATTTGCAGAAAATGTATACTGAACCAGGATCAGAACACAGATATGTATTCAGTGTAAAGCTTCCGAAAGATACCAGTTTCTACTATAGGGCAAATATATTTAAATAGTGTAGCTGAAGCCACATCTTGCCATCTACGTGTGTCTTGAGATGTGCAGTTTCTCTTGGAAAATGGCTACATCGATTTGTCTGCATGGAGAATATCCACTGTGGCATTTTGAGACCTTGCAGTAAATAATGAATGAGAGCCATGGACACAGCCTTTAGAAAGCACAGTACTAACAGCTTTTCCAACTGACTTCGGAACTGACTTTCCGGAACTGACTTCTAAAGTACCATCTCATTTGTCACAATATACAGGTAGTTCTCAACTTATGACCACAATAGAACCCAACATTTATGTTGCAACACAAAACAGTTGTTAAGTGAGTTGCGCCGCATTTTACAACCTTTTTTGCCACAGTTGTTAAGCGAACCACTGCGGCTATGAATCCGACTTCCCCCATTGACTCTGCTTGTCAGAAGCCAGCTGGGAAGGTTACAAACGGTGATCACATGACCCTGGGACAATGCAGCTGTCATAACTACATGCCAGTTGCCAAGCGCCCAAATTTTGATCATGGGACCACGGGGATGCAACGATCATAAGTGTGAGAGCCGGTCACGACTCATGTTTTTCAGTGCCATTTTAACTTTGAACGATCACTAAACAAATTGTCATAAATCGGGGGCTACCTGTACTCCCAATATTAAAAAAATATCTTACTTGCTCATAGAAACGTGTCCCACTAGCAGTAATCATCGATAATGATTGCTCATCAGGGAAGTCAAAATTACAGAAGTTCTGAGAAAATGATTTTAGCAGACGAGTCTTAACAGTCAAAGCCACAGATGAAATGAAAACTTATTTTTTTAAAAAAACTGTGCAGGTAATGTGTCTTAATAGACCAGAGTGTAAATGGTTTGAAGCATATGGAATGGCAGCCAGGGATGAGCAGGTTTGCAACTAGTTAAGGTTCATGCTATGAAACTAAGTACTTTGAAACTGCTTACATAAGAACTAGTGAAAACCTGGCAGCAAACAGTAACTAGTAGGCGTATCCAGAATAATGAAACGTTGAATAGGTGAATATCCATCTTCCAAGGTAATCGTCTTCTGCTTCTAACAGAGTGTTTAAGAATTTCCTAGAAATAAGTTGTCAGCAAGTCGGCAGCTGCAGAGTTTAAAAACCTCTGATCTGATCTGGTGCAGCACTTCTTAATGCTGAATAACGAATCTGAAGGTGTATGAATACGAGCCGATGTTGGTTTCTGCAGTTAGTATTTGTAGCCAAAATTACTATGGCCTGAGTGTGGTGTCACGCTGGCGTTTTTTCCTTATCTGGGACTAGGGGAAAAAATGTAAAGGGGATAATATTTGTTGTTGAAATGAATTTGTAAATAAAAGTAAATTAAAATACCATGTAATTTAAGAGCTGCTGATATCCTCTGCATGTTGCTAGGCTACATCTCCCATCATCTCTAATCGGTTCACTATAGTATATATCATATACAATAAGCAGTCTATCGGGAGTGGGCAACTATGACAACTTTACAACCTGTGGACTTCAACTCCCAAAATTCCTGGCTGGCTCAGGAATTCTGGGAGTTGAAGTCCACAGGTCATATAGTTGCCCATCCTTGTAGTATATGGTAACTAGCAATAATTAGAACTATAGCTCACCTAGAAGATCTGTTTGAAAGTACAATTTGTTCAAAATGCAGTGGGTCTCATGTTAATATAAGGTTGCCATAAGCACAATATTGTTATCGCAGTTGCTGAATTGGCTGGTCAGAGGCCATGTTTGGGAATAGCCTCCCTTCAGAGAAAAGCTTAGTACCCTCATCACCAGCTTTCTGGAAACGAGTGCAAAATGCAAGTCTTATGAAGGGCATCTGGGGATTGAAAAGCAGTCAGCTTTGCATTTGTATTTGCTATATTGATACTTGTTTATATTACTGACTTTTATTGTTGCAGCAAATATTCAATATGTCTTATAAATGTAAGCCCCTGGGAGCCCTTATTATGGCTGGATATTAAAGAAGTAAATAAAACAAATAACACTACAAGAGGGCCAATAATGGGCAAGACTTCTCAAGTTTATATACAGTATTTTAAGCAGGATTGACTGAATAAAGATGAAAGAGGATAGTTTGATAAGACACCAGCATTAGGGAAAAGAAGGCCGGTGTACCAGAAACTGAAAAAGAAAATAGGTCCTATCATATAAATGACTACACGTGACTCGGTTATTTGAATTTAAAAATATTTCCCTTCAAATCATTCCCCCAAATCATTTGAGCATTTCGCAACTTTTTTTTAAATTTCTCAGACCGAATCATTAAACTTGGTGAATTCTATGCATACTTTTTCTTTTTAAAAGTAGTCACTAAAGCAAATGGCCTGAGCTTTTTATTAAACCATTTTACATATTTGACTTGGAAAATGTAAAGCAACAATTCTGCCTTGGTGCTGTCATCATCCCATAATACCCCTGCTGATTTCAAAGATCAAAAGAGGTTTCAAACAAATACACCATTGTGAATAAACTACTGTCCCAACTGCAAATTTA
Organism: Pantherophis guttatus; assembly: GCF_059756535.1. Taxonomy (NCBI): domain Eukaryota; kingdom Metazoa; phylum Chordata; class Lepidosauria; order Squamata; family Colubridae; genus Pantherophis; species Pantherophis guttatus. The sequence continues at coordinate 20,666,273 of NC_142070.1, read as the reverse complement.
GCCTCATGCCTAGTTTCTCGTTCCTACCAGAAAAGCAAATCACTCCATTTTTCCAGAGCTGAGATTCCCCATTCAGCATTTAATCCAAATCAATTCCTCACCTACATTACCCTTCTCATTCACTAAAAGCCTGTTCCTGCATCATAAAACCTTAAGAGCCTTGGTAGTACAGTGGTTTAAGGCACCCTGTTATTAAGCTCGTTATTAAGACCAGCTGCCTGCAATTACTGCAGGTTCGAATCTCGCCAAGGCTCAAGGTTGACTCAGCCTTCCATCCTTTCTAAGGTAGATAAATTGAGGACCCAGTTGTGGGGGCAATAAGCTGACTTTGTATAAATATACAAAAGGATGAAGGCTATTGCTGAGCACATTGTAAGCCGCCCTGAGTCTCCGGAGAAGGGTGGCATATAAATCAAATTAAAAAAAAAAAATTCATGTGACTACCCACACTGAGCACCATTGTGCAGTATTAAAGGATCACTTAAAATTCCAAATAACAGCTTTTGGGGGTGTATGTGGGGGGCAGTTTCATTATGACTGAATCACCTGCACCAGCTAAGCTCCAGAAGACTGCAGAGACACACTACAGAGAAAAGCGAAGTTGAGTGTGCTCTGTGACATGCATAGAAGCATTGGACCCTCATGATTAGTATAGTTTCATTTCCTTTGGAAAAAGAACATAGGAAACTACCATATATCAAGTCACATTCTTGGGCAATCTAATTTGGTGGTGTTTGTACAGTGTGCAGTTGCTCTTAAAATCTGTTTGTTATCTGGAGTTAAGAAGGATTAAACTTGGAGCCGATACGGATGGTCCTTGATTTACAACTACAATTGAGCCCAGAGCTTCTGTAGCTAAGCAAGGCAGTGGTTAAGTAACTCACACTCCATTTTATGACCTTTTTTGCTATCATTGTTAAGTGAATCATTGCAGGTAACTGAGTCATGCGGTCATTAAACGAAACTGGCTTCCCTCATTGACTTTGTTGTTAGAAACTCCCTGCAAATGATAATCCCAGTGTTGTTGTAACTCTGAATGGTCACTGAATGGTTGTAACTCAAGGACTACCTGTATAAGCAAAGAAGCAGAGTAGGGAATGTTTAAATATCCATGAGTATGTGTGTTGTAATTTTCTCTTTTTAAATATTTCTAAGGCTACCCTTGTGGGATTAAATTAGAGAAATCAGCACGGTCAGCATGAACTATTCTTTGTCACTTCTTTGTCATTTAATTCTAATCAAATCTTCTGTGATGGACATTTCCTTACCAGTTTCCACTGCAATATTTTAATCCACTCATCGGCTTCTACTCCAGTCTTTGCATACAGGTAATACGTCCGCATTGGAAATACTAAACTGTAAAATATAACATTTATAAACTTTCTGTGTCACAAATATAAGGACACCATAGTCACCTCCAATATTAATATTCCATTTTTCCAAAGAAACTAAAGCTAAAAATATTATTTGATTTATTTTTTTAAAGTCCTACTTTTCTTTTTAAAAGAAATAGAAAATAATTGAGGTAATATATGAAAATTGACCAAACCCTTGTGATAAATATAATAATAGCATTAGTTATTAAAAAAACAAATCAGAAAAAAACCTATCAGCAGTAAAGATGCATCCAAAGTACTCCATTCAATGTGAATCAGAGATATTACCAAATGCAGAGCCTTCAAGGATATGAGGCCTATTCATTTTATTTCTGAGATAGCAGAAGGTAGGACTGCTTTTTTATTTTTTTTAAAGTACAGGTAATCCTCATTTAGTGACTGTCTCATTTACAACCATTTGCAGTTATATTGGCAATGAAAAAATAACTTTACAAACAATCCTCACATTTAACAACTTTCAGCAAAGGAAAGCTGAAGTAAGATCATAAAAATTATTACAGTTTCACTTAAAGGCTGCTTTGCCAAAGAACTGTGTTATTGGTAACAACTGTGGTCGCTAAAAGAGGATTCCCTGTAAGTTAAATGCATATTTTGTTATAATTAAAGTACATTTACAGAATTCAAAGGGAGTAACTCCACTGAGTTGAAACACAATTATAGTCCAAGACCAAGTACGAACAGGTAAATTATGGAAGCTGCTGTTGAGCTTGTTTGCTAGGATGGCTAAAAATGCAGCTTTTTATTTCAGTCTTGAGCAATACATACAGTATATGCAAGAGGAGCTAAGCAATCAAATAACATGCATGGGTACCCTGCTTTTTCCTAATTAAACTAGAATTCTTGGAATTCAAGCAGAGCCCTTTTCTAAAGCTGTTCAGAAAAGAAGAATAAAAGGAGAGCAGGAAGCAATTAGTTCTGATGGCAAACTGACAAATCAAGGAAAACCAGCACAATGTCTTAATTGAAATCATGAGAGATAACAGTAATTTGGTTAGCAGTGAGGTGAAGAAGACAAAAGAAGAAAAAGTTTACACAGAATAGCACTGAGAAACTTTTAAAGAAAGAAAAGACACACTAGGATACCCCAAAGTTGTATTTAAGCATCAACTTACCAAAAGCAATTCACTTTTTCTTGGGAATAGTCAAACTGCACTGCTGAGCATTCAGTTAAATCGAGTGCTCTGATTGGCTCTGTGGACTTGAAAAAATGTTCATTTTTGAAACAATTGCTCTGTGTTATCATTTAAAATGGTTACCCACCTCGCCCCATCACAGACATCAGGTAAGAAACAGAACAGTAAACAAAACCCTACAGACAAAAGATTATTTTGCACTCACTACTGAGTTTGACTTAATACATTGCAAAAGACGTAGTACAAATGGAAGGAAAAAGAAGACCCTTAAAAAAAGAAATCCAACGTGGATGGATTTTCCTTTTCCTCCAATAGAAATGAATGTAGTTTATCCTGCTATAGCTTTATTTGTACCCTATGACTATCATTAAGTGTTGTACCTTATGATTCTTGATGAAGGTATCTTTTCTTTTATGTACACTGAGAGCATATTCCTTGTGTGTCCAATCACGCTTGGCCAATAAAAAATTCTATTCTATTCTATTCTATTCTATTCTATTCTATTCTATTCTATTCTATTATTCTATTCTATTCTGGGTTCTTCTGAGTACATTTCTATAAAGGAGGGGCGACCCACATCTTGGGGCCATGCTTAAAAAATTGTTATTGGCCTCCAAAGGCCACAAGATCTATATCACATCAACTGTTGTGGTGATACCAATGGGGCACGGCAACCTCATTTTATTTTACAGAGTTGAGGTGTACATAGCAAATATTATTAAACCTTGACACCTTGAAGAGACTATTTTGGTGTCCAAAATGCATAATTACAACACAGAAAATAATGGTTGCCACTAAATTTCAGGGGAGAATTTGGAAGCTAGGGAGAAATGTGCAGTTTGCATTTCCTTACTCTGCTGTAAAGGAAGCATAGTCATTGATAGAATAGAGGTGGCATGTAAGCGTAGCCCACTAACTGAACTGAGACACCACAGAATAAAAATGGCGTTGAGTACGAAGTCCATGTTGCTTGGCACTCAGTTTTGCAATAGCTATTTTGGAAACATGGGACAAAGAGTATTTCCAGTACCTTATTGATTGCTTTGCGTTAGCTTTCACAAGCAACAGAGTAAAACACAACTCACCGTCTGATCTTTGTAGTATTTCAGCTCATTCCTATGCAGTGTAAACCACCTAGTTTTCCAGTTCTAAAAGAATCAAGAGAAGGGAAATTGAAAGAAATACAACATGAAATAAGCAACACATACTGGGGGGAAAAAATCTCTTTATTCCCTTCCTCACCATGATACTACAGGTAGTTCACAACTTATGACTACAATTGAGCCCAAAATTTCTGTTGCTAAGTGAGACAGTTAAGTGAGTTTTGCCCCATTTTACAACATTTCTTGCCACAGTTATTAAATGAATATCTGCAGTTGTTATTTAGTGAATATGAATCTAGCTTCCCCATTGACTTTGCTTGTCAGAAGGTTGCAACAGGTGATCACATGACCCCGGGACATTGCAACAGTCATAAGAATGAATCCGTTGCCAAGTATCCAAATTCTGATCACATGACCATGGGGATGCTGCAATGGTTGTAAGTGTGAAAAATGTTCATAAGTCACTTTTTGTTAGTGCTGTTGGAACTTCAAATGATCACTAAACAAATGGTTGTAAGTTGAAGACAACCTGCATCTAACACATATAGCATCTCCCATACTGGATGCACCTATGTGGACAGGAAATGCAACTTGCATCAACAAGGTAAGAAAGAAACAGGTAAATGAGACCTGGAGATGCCGCAGAGTAGCCTTCCCTAATCTGGAAGGCGCTAAACACATTTGGAAGATACCAGGTTGGAGAAGGCTACCTGAGAGGAGGTTTAAGTCGCACTGGAAAAGGAAATACAATGGTAGGATGGCTCAGAAGAAGATTCTAGAAGTAAGGAAGACAAGACAGACAGTTTAGACAGTTTATGACAATTTAGTAAGTGAAAAGGAAGAGGGTGTTGCAACCTCCTACATGACATGAGATGTGAACAGGAAAAGACAACAGATAAATCAACATGAAAAAGGAGAAGTGAGATTGAGGCCATACGCAACACAAGTGAGATTAGAGAAAAGCTATGGGTAGTCTGACCAGTAAACTCATAAAGCTCATGGAAAGAGACTGAGATTGGCTACTTAGTTCTCTGATTTGAGAATATTCAAAAGTCAATTCAGTCAATACATTGAATATACTGTAACTCTAAATTTGATAGAAAGCTGGATCTAAAATTTAGTCCTAATTATCATCTACAGCAACTGTTTTTAATCACATAACTCAACTATTCAAAATAACATTATTTTTCTTTCTTTTACTATGAATATGTGTGCCTATGGCTTGATAAAGCCCATATCAGTATATTGTGCATGCTGTCTGGGGAATTCTGACAGTCCACACAGCTTAAAGTTGCCAAGGTTGAGAAACTCTGCCTTAGAAGTTTTCGAAGGTCTATGCTGTGATCTCAGCCTGAAATCAGGAAAAATGAGGTGGCCACACCTAATTCAGAAAGGGACAATTGTGAGAGAAGCGGGAAATGAAGAAACAATTCCAAACATGGTACTGAGAGGAATAAGTGAAACAGCCAAAAGATTTTGGCAGAAATACCACTCAAACAATTCAAGATGGCATCCGTAGACATAATGCACATAAAAAAAGGGAGGGGCGGCAGCACACTGTTGGTTTTTCAGCACTTGAGGTGAAAATCCAAGAAGTACCTCTCTGCTCTATAGCAAGAAAAATGCATTTTTAAATAAATACACCATTTGCTACCTTTTCAAAATAAGCCACCAAAAGCAGCTTCATATAGCTCTCTACTTCATAGACCTTTCGTTAAGATAGTATCCCCCAGGAACGTTGGACTATAACTCCCATCATCATAACCATACTGGCAGGGAATTATAGGGGTGATAGTCCAACGTGCCTAGAGACTGCTATGCCAAGGAAAAGTAAGTTTCTTAACAATACAACGATTGTTGGATATTATGTAAACAGGTATTCCAGATCCTATTTTGCTCACACATGCCCAATACAATTTTCAAGCACTGCTCCTTAGCATGTTCGATTTTTAATGTGTAAGGGGAAAAAACAATAGAACAATTTTTAGATTGCTTACCTTAACTATTTTGCCTTGTTTCGTTAGATAACCTTCTTTAGTCCCTAACTATAATGAAACACAGGAAAGTTTATTAGGATGGTTGAAAAGGATGTCGGGGAATAGGGGAAAGGACGAGGCAGGAAGATCTTAAACATGAGTCTTTTCAGAGTCTTGATGTGGCTGACACAGCAAAAGAGGTTGGTAGTTTTCAACTGTAATTGTTCCTTTTCTCTGATAAATGAGTTATCTGCTCCCAGTTCCCAAGAGGTTCATTTCACTGTACAACTATGCAAAATTTATTTTCCCAATAAATTGGTGAAATATTCCCTCTGGCTACATGTATTAAAGTGGGTGCTGACTATAATGCATGAAATACATATTGTAAAGGGATCAAACCTAAACAATAAGCAGCTGAGCATCCTTTGGTCATCACAATTCATATAGTTTATCAAATCAATCAACATTCATATGCAACACCCAGTAAGGGCAAAATGGAATTGGGTCATCTGCAATTCCCTGCATCATAAGGAAATCCAGCCATTAACTTAGAATATTGTATGAACTAAACATCCCATTGAATCATAATATTGAGAATACCATATGATATAAACACAGTGGTTGTGTTTTGTTAACCAGGTTTAAAATTTAGACCATTGTATGATCCCAGTCTTCATGTTCATGGATCTTTATGCTATAAGTTACATTAATAGATGAAGGGAGGTGTGATGGTTCAGCGGTTAAAGACGCTGAGCTTGTCAGCTGGAAAGCTGACTGCCTAGGATCGAGACTCAATCACTGCATGACGGGGTAAGCTCCCATTACTTGCCCCAGCTCCTGCCAACCTAGCAGTTCAAAAAAATGTAAATGCGAGTAGATAAATAGGTACTACTTCAGTGGGAAGGTAACAGCATTCCGCCTCAGTGTATCGTCATGCTCGCCACATGAGCATGGAAGTGTCTTCGGGCAATGTTGGCTCCCTTGGCTGAGAAACAGAGATGAGCACAAACACACCCCTAGAATCAGACACAACTGGACACGGGGAAACCTTCACCTTTAATTGCTGAAATGCACCATTTGGAGGAATAACATTTTCTCACTAAGACCATTTTTCCCAAACTGATGTCTTCTACATTTGCCAAGTCTTCAACCCCAAGAATTTCCAGCCTGGATGCTTTCTTCTAAAGGATTCACTTTAATCAAAATCTTATCCTAATTCCATAGTAAACTATGGAATTTTTTTTCTCCAACCAATAGTCCAACTAGGAAAAATAGGAACTCACCGATGGAGCACTGGGAATGAGGTCAATTTCTGTTCTTCCTGTCTGCATAGCGGTGTGGACTCGCACAGATTCATAAATGGAAGGCTCTTCTACTTTCTTGGGATATGGATGCTTCAATACAATCAAAGTCCCTATAAGAAAGAAAACCCTAAGTAGCCCATAAAAGTGAATTCTGAGCCTTTTCCCTTACATAACAGGATGTCCCAAAGGTGCTTTTTCAAGAGGCAACTGGACTTTCTTGTTTTTCTTTCTTTCGCTTCTCATCCAAGTTCATAAAAGCATTGCATAACATAGGAGAACAAACCAGGGGTGAGCTTCAAAAGTTTTAGCAAGGGGTTCTCTGCCTTGTTGCTGGGTGGGCGTGGCCATGGTAGGCATGGCCTAGTCGGCCTCCTGCACCATGGAGGGGGGGGCTTTTTGCCCTCTCTGGGCTCTGGAGGCTTTCCTCGAGCCTCCAGGAGGGCGAAAATGGTCTTAGGCTCTGGAGGCCTTCTGGAGGCCAGAAACGGGCCTGTTTCCGTTTCCCAATCTTCCGGTAGGCCCGTTTTTTGCCCTCCCTGAGCCTCTACAAGTGCCCTGCATTTACCTGCATCCAAAACGGGCTGCGTGGGGACTCCTGGGAGGGGAGGGGTGGGCGGGGCTGACCAGGAGTGGGATTTGGGGATTCTCCAAACTGCACAGAATCTTAGCTACAGGTTCTCCCAAACCCCTGTGAACCCCCAGCAGCCCACCTGGAACAAAACCATCAGGACAAGATTCAGCAGTCCATCTACATTTAAAAGGCACAGGCCACTCTTTTGAAGACAGCAAAGTTCACATTTTGGACAGAGAGGACTGCTAGTTTGAAAAAGGAGTCAAAGAGCCCATCTATGTCAAAACTGAACAGCCCTCTCTCAACAGAGGGGGAGGGATGCGACATCTATCTCCAGTATACAACACAGTCCTTTCAGCAGTTCCAAGAAGGCTTCTTGAAAAAGTACCTTTGGGACAACCATGACCTAGATGACTGAAAATCTCCCTAGATGTGTAATAGGATGCATGCAAAAAAGAAAAAAGAAACATAATCTTAGAAAGCCATTACAACATATCCCTTACTATATTTATCTAGATCTAATCTAGCATCCTGCTCTATAAAAATTAAACACTTTGATAACTTAACAAAGTATCAAAAGATATTTGTCTATTTTTGTTTTACATTTCTCCCTTTATCTCAGATTCATCAAAAACCTACTGAGATCTCCTTCAGCTTCACCGTAGCTGAAGGCTTTGCCCTCACTGATCTAAAAAGTACAATTTGCAAAATATGTCAACCTACAGGGAAGTATCCCTGCACTTTGATGTATTTTGGCATGGACCTTCTTCCCAGCTAAATAATAAATAAAGCCCCAACAAGGTGCAGTACATAGATACAGTACCTCACCTTATCCTAAAACCTAAACAAGTTACTAGTTGAAGAAGAGACTACCAATCTTAGAGTTGTTGGCTATTGAACAAGGAATTGAACAAGCATCCCAGAAAAAGGTAGTGACCAGCCATTTCTAGATCGTTGCCAAGAAAACTACATGGCATCTCCATGAAATCACCGGCTGAATTTGACTCAAAGGACACCTTGCTTATTATAGAGTCCTTGATGCTCTCTAAGCTTGGTTCTGTGCTTGCCGACATTTTGTTACCTGACATCCGCAGTACTAGTGAGTGTGGACTTTGCTGCCTGTTTATACACAGTAGTTTGCTATGCCAATGTTTGGCAGGGGCAGGGAGGGGGGATCACCTAGAGTTCCTTGATTAGGGTACTGTTTTCAGCTTGATTGTCTGGTGTTACTCCCTGCTTATCTGGGTGAGGATGTGTCTGTTCTTTTTGTTTCCTTTGTACCTTTTTTATTGTCTCTTTTGAATGGTGTGTAAATTTGGTTTATCTGTATGTATCTATTGATGACTGATTTGTGTCAGCATGCAGGAATTCCCTATCATTTTTGGATTTATCTTGGTCTGGGATGTTTACAGTCTCTCAATTGAAACTATGATTGAGACGGTCCATGTGTTGTGAAATTAAGGACTTGCCATGTTTTTGCTTGTTTTTTAGTAAATATTTAAAATGTTCCTTTTTAAAGTGCTTTTAAATATTGCTTCATATTATAAAGGTTAGGATTAGGGTTATAATAGAATCCCAAAATCAAATGAAATAGTTGATATTTCAGATAAAAATAACCATTATCTGTAATCATGAAAGAGTTTCATTCCAGATTGTTCTCTGGCCTATGGAAAGAGAAATATAATCTATTGATGCAGGATCCAATTTGAATCAGTCACCAGGACCAGAAGTTTTGTCTTCTGAGCTTTCGGATTCATGCTAGAGCCCATCTTCAGGGAAATGAAGTGACCGACACAGATTGGATCCTGCAACATTATCCTTGGACCCTTATTAAACCTTCTTTGTGGAGTTTGGGCTGTTATGGTAATTGGTTTTTTTGGTGTTAACTTTCCTTTTCTATGCATTGCTTCATATAGAAAAATAACATGGAAGGGAACAAGTTTATAGGTATTATGAGGTCTAACACCTATCTCCCAGCTGGTGGCACTTTCCATTTTAAGAACATGAAAGGAGTTTCACAGAGCCAGCAGAATCTGATTTGGGAGTTGGTAAACCATAGGCCAAGTCTATCATTCAACACTGGAGATCAAATTCACTATTATATAGTGTGAATTTCTTCGCTGTTAACAGATGTAACAGATGGCAGGATAGCCGGTGGTGAAGGAAAACCACAATAATGTACAAGGTGCATTAGAAATATTTAAATTGAATAAACAGGAGAATTCCTAGGCAATAACATATAGTGTATCTAAGATGCAAGCCATGAGAAACAATTTCTGTTAGTTAGGACTGGAGTAGAGGACCTTTCTAAAAGAGTAAGGCTGTTTCTATGGTCCTTGAATAAAATAAAATTCAATGGATACCAAGGATGATACCATAATCAGCAAATGGTGGGATGTTATTACTTTAACTAGGCAACTTGCATCACTATTCATAGGATATCAAGTGGTTTCCCACTCAAACATGAATGGAAGTTAAATCTGTCTGTCTTTAACAAAATTGGTATCTAAAGCTAGTCCTTAAGTTAGGACCATAACTAAAACTAGAATTTTGGTTTCTAAGCAAGGCGGTTGTTATGCCCAATTTTACAGACTTTTTTGCCATTGGTTGTTAAGTGAATCATTGCAGTTAAGTGAATCATGTGATCAATAAGTGAATCTGGCTTCCCCCATTGACTTTGTTTGTCAGAAACCAGCTAGAAGATTGCAATTGGCGATCACATAATTCCAGGATGATGCAACCATCATAAAAACATGCTGGCTGCCAAATGTCCAAATTCTGATCACATGATCACAAGGATGCTGTGATGGTTGTAAGTGTGAGGAACAGTTGTAAGTCACTTTTTTGAGTGCCATAGTATCTTTCATCACTAAACAAATGTTTATAAATCAAGGATTGCCTTCCAAATAGAACAGAACAGAATTACAGAGTTGGAAGGGACCTTGGAGGTCTTCTAGTCCAACCCCTTGCTGAGGCAGGAAACCCTACATCATTCAGACAAATGGTTTTCCAGTCTCTTCTTAAAAACTTCCAGTGTTGGAGCATTTACAACTTCTGGAGGCAAGTCACTCCATCGATTAATTCTTCTAACTGTCAGGAAATTTCTCCTTAGTTCTAGGTTGCTTCTCTCTTTGTTAGTACCTGTATCAAGCCTCTGATTTCTCCCCTGATCTTATTAATTCTATGTTTGGAAACAATGTACAGGTATTCTTTGACTTATAACAATTCATTTAGTGACCGTTCAAAGTTACAATGGCACTGAAAAAAGTGACTAAAGACAATTTTTCACACTTATGACCGTTGCAGTATCCCCATGGTCACATGATCAAAATTCAGATGATTGACACCTGACTCATATCTATGACCGTTGCAGTGTTCTGGGTTCACGTGATCACCTTTTGCAACCTTCTGACAAGCAAAGTCAATGGAGAAGTCAGATTCACTTAACAACCGCCTTACTAACTTAACAATTGCAGTGATCCACTTAACTGTGGCAAGAAAGGTCATAAAATGGGGCAAGACTCACTTAACAAATAGGTTTCTATTTGCTTAGTGACAGAAATTTTGGGTTCAATTGTGGTCGTAAGTTGAGGACTACTTGTATTTTGGAAGTATAAAGAAATGGATTTTTAGCTGTACCGTTGTTTTGCCCTCTTAATGAAGGGCAGAAAAGAACTAAGGAGATACACTCTATTTTCTCAAACTGATGCTCTGGGTCAGCAAAGACTTAAACACTAGAAAAACAACGGGAATGATCAGGATGTTTGTCATCTTAAAGCACTCCCATGGATTTTCATGTGCCCTATAAATCAGGGAATCCTCAAATGTGTTTAAATTGAATCCCAGTGTCACAGTGCCTGATCCTGAGTATAGAAAAGCAAAGCATTTGAAAGATTCGAACAAAAGTACAGTAGGGCCTTCCTTGTGCAAAGGGAGAATTCTCTTAATACAAAACCTCACTGAAGTGATACTGCCAAAAAAAACAGAACAGAACAAAACAAAACAAAACCCCCTGTGAATTGCTTATTGCTCCTTTTATCATCCTTTCCTTTCTCAGAACAGCCAGGTATTTTAGCATTCTTAAAAGTTCAGCCCATTGATCTTACTTGACACATAATGAGTTGATAATAGGAGCCTCTTCTTCATCTGGACCTGCTCCAGTAGTAGTTGCTCATCAAAAATCTGAAGCATATCTTGTGTTAAATAGCAACCTATTTAGGGACTGTAACAACAGAGCTCAAGTTTCTAGGCACTGTGTCAGTTGGGGCCAGTCAATGAGTTTTAATACTTGCATCAGGAAATAGACTTGACACTTGAACAAGATTAAACCATTTCTGCCCTTAAACTAAATGTATGCTTTCTTAAACTACCTGGAATGATTTATTCAAGTATTTATTTGTGTAATAAAACTAAGTAAGGTATCCCAAATGTATTAGATGCAGCATTGTTAGCCAAACCAAACTAAACTGTTTGTATCAAGATGGTTTTATTTAAAATTTTAAGCTGTATAAGAATGGATCCAAAGATTTCAAAAGAAGTCTATGTAGATTCTCAGTCATCCAGGTCATGGTTGTCCCAAAAGTGCTTTTTCAAGAGGCAACTGGACTTTCTGTTTTTTCTTTGAAAATGTTTCACTTCTTGTCCAAGAAGCTTCTTCAACTGAGCTGAGAAGCATCTTGGATGAGAAGTGAAACAGCTTCAAAGAAAAACCAGAAAGTCCAGCTGCCTCTTGAAAAAGCACCTTTGGGATTTCAAAAGAAGAACTGCAAAGGAATTACTTCTGTGGAATCAGTCCAGCAAAACCAAGAGTACCAGTGATTTTAACAAAACACACAGTTATTAATAGGAAAACTACTGGTTATGAAACAGCCACTGTTTGCAACTTTTATCTTTTATTTAAAAGGCAGCAGAAAAAAAACTCCTTGAACTGAAGGAGAGCAGAAATACTGAAGGAAAAGGTATTTAACTTAATTAACATTGTTATTGATCACTTCTCCAACTGTTGTATTAGAACTATTTCTTAATTAAACTTACATCTTTCTTTCCACTACCAATACTATCGTTTGCCACTAGACAACCAACAAATAAGGGACAAAATTATATTTAAAATGTATCACACCTCTAGTTTAGCACATTCATAAAAACAAAAAGGTATCACCCACAAGGTTAAAATTTATTTCAGCAAAAAGGCTGCAGAATTGCATGGGGAAAAAAGAACTTTTCACTTGCTAGAAAAAAAGAAGAAAGCATTGGAATCATCCAACTTTGCAACTCCTCCCCTTGCAAGGGGTTCCCAAAACTGGAACTGGCCCCCAAGAAGGCCCCTTTCACATTCATACAGAGCATGCTTCTTCTCTCTAAATGGTCCTAAAGTCACAGGGAACCTGATGGAACATAACCAAAAATGCTTGTCTTTAAGGGAGTCATCATGTGACCCTCGCCCAATTTTATTACCTTTTTTTGCAACAGTTTTTAAGCAAAATCATGTGTTTGTTAAATGAATCCAACTTCCCCCACAGACTTGTCAGAAGTCCCGTGGAAAGTCACAAATAGTGATCATGTGACCCCAGGACCGTTATAAATACATGCCAGTTGCCAGGCCCCCAAATCTTGCTCATGTGACTATGGGGAAGCGGCAATGCTCATAAGTCTGAGGACCTGGTCATTAAAAAGTGCCATCATAACTTTGAACGGTCACTAAATGAATGGCCATCGGTATATAACTACCATTAAGGTGTTTTGCTTCTTTTTCATTTGAAGCCATTCTTTTTCTTTTTTAATTTGATTTATATGCCACCCTTCTCCGGAGACTCAGGGCGGCTTACAGTGCGTTAAGCAATAGCGGCCTTTACCCTGGCCTCTTTGATGGCAAGAGAATTTAAGGAAACGAAAAGCTTTTTCTGTAAAGCATTTAATTAAATGCATTGTGATTTTTTGTGCCCTACTCTCCTCATATCCTGAATCCACAATGTACATAACATTTATCCTATTATGAAATGTTTTCTAGTATGCAATATAGATTAACAAACTACTGTTGCAATACCTGAAGATCTGACAGCAAAAAATAATTATTAAATATTTAATTATTAAATATTAATTTAAATATGAAGAACTTTGTTAAAGGCAGCAAAAACCTATAAAACGTACGAAGGGGAGGATTGATCTGAGGATATAAAAAGGAGCTTTGGTTTAAAGTAAAGTTACAACATAAAATCTTTAAATTAAATTTTCACAATACAATATTTTAAAAGGAAGAGAAAAAGAAAATTTGGATTACCTGTCTCGCTACCTATTAATGGCTGATTCGCAAAATGCATGATCAGTTCTTTCAAGTCTGAAAATTCATTGAAGCCAAACTTGTATGAATTCCCTGTGTATTCCACATGAAAATGCTTTACAGAATCTTTTGCTCTGAAAAAAAGAAAAGAAAAGGAAGTGGTTAACTGTACAAACTGTTTGTATTGGTTCCAGAAGACCATTAAATAAGAAAGTTAGCAACAAGAAACTCCCTTATCTTCATAAGGAACTTATTCACGCTTTCCTTCATTCCCAGTTGTCTAAGCCTATGATACTCTCCACCATCCATCTTTTGGAAAAGATCATAAGCTTCATTTTGAGAAAGTTAAGTTTCATCTTATATTACTCCACTTATTATTTTCCTTTGATGTATACTAGCCTTCCTTAGCCTGGTGCCTTCCAAGTACTGTATGTTGAACTACACTTGGCCATGCTTACCAAGAACTTTGGAAGTTGGGAGGCTTCCATATACGAGTTCCGTACCAGACTGAAAGCAATCCCATGCTTCTATGTAACTTAATCAGCACTGGTGAGCTGAGCTAAATCAGCTTGTGGCTCAACTGCCTTAAAGGAGCAATTATGAAGCTCTTGATGATTTTGAGCTAAGGTAGCTTCATTTTTCCCACTGGAGAGAACTGTTGGTTTACTCCTCTTCCAGTTCCTCAGCTTCAGATCTTATGAGAAATGTTAGCTCGATGGCTTTGAGGCGCTTTCTCAGTAGCCCAAAAGAAAAGAGCAGGAATAAAATTGTATTTTCAGGTCTTGTTCTCAGCATTTCAAATAGAAGAAGTTAAGACAATCAAGAGATTTACCTATTTGTCACACCATTTATTCTGTGCCTCTGACTATCATCTGACTACCATCAGCTAGACAAAATTAATAGGAAGACTAAGCATATAATATCACTAAAACTAATGCATTATCACTTCAAAAACATGAATTTCAGATTGTAATTCTCAAAATTATAATAAATGAAAGGTCATTCTAGTTTGCATGTATTTGAGACTTCAGCATTTTACAAAACAAATCTAAGCAAACAGTCATTATTTTTAATGTAAGTTGAATATATGTTTTTCTTGTAAGCTGAAATCCAAGCAAATATGTGTAACCTACAAAAATAATGTCTCAGGGGTCACAGGTAGTCTGTAGTTCATGAGTTTCTAGTTCTATTTTAGCACAATGTTATATAAGATACTGTGGTCATATGTTCAATGCAGGTAATCCTCAACTTACAACCACACTTGGGACTGGAACGTCCATCTCAAAGCAATGTGGTTGTTAAATAAGTCCATTTTTACAACTTTTTTGCCACCGTTGTTAAGCAACTCCAGCTTGACTCATTGACTTTGTTTATCGGAAGCCCCCTGGAAAAATTGCAAATAGCAATCACATAAACTTGTGATATTGCAACCGTTGTAAATACATGCAGTTGCCAAGCACCCAAATATTGATCATGTGACTACAGGCACCAAATGCAAGGCACTTTTTTCAGTACCAGCGTAACTCAACTGGTCATTAAATGATTGGTCATAACTTTAGATCATTTGCACTATGCTTAACACATTAACTGATTAATTATGGGTATTTAAATTATTCCACTTCTGGTTTTTTTTTTTTTTTAAATTGTATTTCAGTCAAAGTTAAATGTTTCTGAGTTGTAGCTATTTCACTGGATCAGCTATTTCAGATGAACTGCATTTCCCAACTAAGATGTGAAAATTGATCAATGTTAGAGTCAAGAGGATTTGGTCCAGGTCTTGGTAGCCATTACCGGTCAGGAATTGGCAGAACCTAATCATGTAGGACTTCCACTTCTCCTGATCGGGATTAAATGGAGCCAGCAAGATTTGTGGCGCTGCCATGGCTCTCGTGCTCTCAGCTCTTAGTGACTCCAGCTCAGTGACTTGCTCTGTTGAGTCAGGCTGGGTGGCGATGGTGCCACGAGGTTCTTTGCTGTGGTTCTTGAAATCCTTTGTCGCAGTGTTAGATTGGCGCAGGGAAAGAATATGCGAGCAGCGAATGGTCCGTTCAGCACTTTTATTAGGATGGAACAGAACTGCCGGCTGTGCTGCCGGGCTCGCCTTATAAAGGGAGTCGGCACGCAAGCCGGCCAAAGACAGATCTTTATATCTCCCACCGGTGGACTAGCCAATCCAGCGGGGATGCCCATATAAGGACATAACATTTGGTATGCTACAATATTACTTTGCTTCTTGTACTAGCCGCTAAATATATGACACTTGTGGGAAAGAAAGTAGATACTGTACTCAAAATATGAGCAGGCTCACACGAAAATAATATAAGAAATATTCATAATACTATACCTTACAGAAAGCGAAAAAAGAGTAGTCCTGCCATTGCTTTTTCTTAGGAGATAGCTTCCATCGCTGCCATTGGAAAGAAGAAGAGCCTCTGCTGCATGACGTGTGAGATTGTCATGATACCACCTAATGAGACATCAAAGTTCGTATTGTATTAAATCCATGCCTATTGCAACAAGTGTGAAGTCTCATGCAGTTGGGCATGATCAAGGAAGCTAGATTACACAGATTTCAATAACATGACTTTAACAGCAATAATAGGGACTTTCCAATTCTGCTTTTTTAGTGAATTCATTACGGTGAGATGTCTCAGAACATTTTGAATCATTTCTTTTCACGTTTGTTGACATTTGGATTTAGTTACTGTTTATGAAATGAGTTGTCAACAGATTTGTTTCTTATCTCTTGGCTCTTTATAATTGAAA
This sequence comes from Pantherophis guttatus, assembly GCF_059756535.1. Lineage (NCBI taxonomy): Eukaryota > Metazoa > Chordata > Lepidosauria > Squamata > Colubridae > Pantherophis > Pantherophis guttatus. Next base: position 20,649,746 of record NC_142070.1, on the reverse strand, counting down.
TTCCTTCTATTAGTTTCCCTAGAATCTCTCACAAAAAGTGACAGAGTAAAAATGTCATGAAAATCTCATAGGTGTAAGGCACACTGCAAAACAAAGACCTGAGAGCATATCTGACAATAATCCATGAGGATCCCTATCTATTATGACCCACTCCATTATGATCCATGTCGGATCGGCAGAAGGGATCAAACCGGACAGTCCGATGAAGCAAAACCCTGCCTTCTTTGTTCATCAAACACACATCCCAAAGTGCTAGGGCTTATGATGAAGTGGTATGATGCTGTTTTCATCATTTAATGAAGAAGTTGGAGCCTGAAGATGTCTACTCAGCCAGATTTGGGTTTCAGGTGGCTAAGCAAAGTTTGGTGGAACACCAGAGCTAACTTCTAGAGACGAATTAGTCAAATTATCAGAAAGAGTTGCTGATGCTAACTTGTAAATTTATGAACTTATATTATAGAAACAGGCAAATATGCAAATTATACAATACAATGGGCACCATGTGGTGTTTTTTTTTTTTAATGGCTATTAATAAAATGAATTTCTGAAGTGCAAGGCAAGGATAATCCTTACATACTATAAAGTAGCACTTTCAAAAAGGCCAGCCATGGTAAATTCCCTCCCACCTATGACTTGGATACATGTTATCATAAAATAATATGGAGACCACAGTATTTTTCTTTTAATGGTAAAGACAATTTTCTAGCATATATTATTACTGGGAAAGTGTTTTTGAACTGTCTTCTACAACTGCAAAAGCCAGAAAAAATGACTGAATAAGATTCTGAGAAGAGGTTTCTTTCCCCTTTCTAACATTATCGAAATAAAAAATAGGGCCCTGACTCGTACTGTACTGAAGCCTTTGGATTTCATTTCTTATGACCAAGCATTTGGAATAACTGAAGCAGGGGTGAAATGTAAAATTTGTTACTACCGGTTCTGTGGGCGTGGCTTGGTGGTGGTGGGGGTAATGTGACTGGGTGGGCGTGGCCAACTTTTTTTTTTTAACTTTTCAAAACATTTTTTCTAATGCTTTGAAAAGCCGCTGCCAATCAGGCAACTCAGCTGGGATCGTCAGAGAGCCTTTTTAAAAAATACCTCTCTGACGATCCCAGCTTAGTTGCCTGATCGGCAGAGAGGTATTTTTTAAAAAGCCTCTCTGACGATCCCAGCTGAGCTCTGTGATCATCAGAGGCTTTTTTTTTTTTTACTTTTAAAACCATTTTTTCGTCAGAAAAGATTGTAGAAAAAATGCTTTTAAAAGTAAAAAAAAAAGCCTCTGATGATCGTGCGGCTCAGCTGGGCATGGGGGGGGGCAGGGATTTTTGCTACTGGTTCTCCGAACCACCCGCCGCCATCGCTACCGGATCGGGCGATCTGGTCCGAACCGGGAGCATTTCACCCCTTATCTGAATGCAAACTTTTATTTTATTGTTTAAACAGTAAACATACTGTTGGAAGAAATATCCATCTGGGTTCAGTTCCAAGAGGGGAGAAAGACACTGGAAACATAGAGGCTGTTTGAAAAGATGGTTTAATGGCGGACAGGAACCACATGGGTTTTTTTGGGTCCTGGGCGAATGAGCACATGGGTGAGAGAGAGAGAGAGATTTATATCCTCTGTTGGGCTTTGAATTTGAGCTTCCTGTTCCTGTGGCAAGCTATTGGCTGCTGTATATGTCCACCACATATTACCATATGTAGTGGACATGCCCAAAAGCAAAAGAAACTGGACGAAAATACATACATGGCTGGAAAAAATGATAAAACAACATATAGATCTGAAACCAGAGATATTTTTGTTGGGCATTCTACCAGGAAAAATATGATAAAAAGACTACATACTTGATCCTGCATATATTAACTGCAACTAGAATTGTATTTGCGCAACAATGGGGAAATGATGAGATCCCACCTGAGGGGAATGTAATTAAGAAAATATTAGAATGTGCAGAAATGGACAGACTAACACTTATTATTAAGGATAAAGAAGAAACTGAATATTTTTTTATATGGGACATATTTTATAAATGGCTTAATAACAGAAACAGAAGTTAGAAAGGAGGAGATATAAAAAGAGGAAATGGTAAAGTGGAGAGTTGTTAAAGAAGATGATGTTAAGTATTAATATTATTATGTGATTATGTTATTAATATTATGTGATTATATTATTATATTATCAATATGATGGTGATGAATATCATAACAAAGATGTGTAATACAACTATTTAAACATAACTGCACCCAGAATATACTCTGATGAAAATTGAATGTTATATAAATAGAACAAATAAAACATGAAAAAAGGTGGGGGATGCTTTCAAAGAGCATGTTTCTCCTTTTCTCATCCAGGGAGATATAATATTCTGCTTTTTTAATATTTCCTATAATATTTCATTCTTCTAAGAGAAGGGTGGGTGCTAACTTTATATAATACTAATAGGGTCTTACTTCTTCATTACAATTTCATGCTTATTATTTCAATCTATGAAGTTATTCTTATCCCAGTTAGTCTCTCAAGAATTGGTTTGCTAGATGGTTTATCTGGCCCATAGTAAAATCCTGGAGTCATTTGCAGGATCAGATCAATATACTGCACATTGCTACCTAAAGTGGAACACATAATAACAGCCTCCAGTCAAAATACTCTGAGATGGAGAAGGCCACTCTACATCTTTCTCCTCCCTGCCAGGAAAAATACAACCCTAAAAATGTACAATTTCTTCACTCTTCGTCACAGCTCCTTAATGTGAGCAGATGTGATGAAATGTGCACCTGGAGGAGGGAGGGGGGAATTCCAGCAACAGCATCATGGTTTCCCAAGAGGAAACAGCAGATTTCAAAAAGAAATCAAACTGGATGGGGAGGATGGAAGAGGTTCAGCCTAGAATCTCTCAGGATATGTCTATTAGGTTAGAGTAGACAGTTACAGCTTTAGTCTGGGAAAGATTCTGTCCATTAGATGTAAGCAAATAAAGAATTAGACTCGATTGAATTTCACCGTGTCGGCTTTCGACTTGGCCTTGGTACCATCTCATTCTGCCAAGTAATAAGGCCAGCCTTAACTGTTGGAAACTATCATGGTAACTTTCTAAATCACTATTTCCTGAAGCCATCTCTTCAGGAAGTCTGCTTACTGGTCTGCTTCCTCTTTTAGAGAAATGAAGCAATCTACGTATACGCAGATGCATATTACAAATGCTGAAATCCCAGACCAACTTGCATATACCATTTCATACATGTCAGTTTGATCCAGTTAGGCAGTTTGCGTGAGAAGTTATGGTTAAAAATGAGCATTATGAAATGGAGGGGGTTTCACTCATTTTGTTGCTCAGTACGTGAAAGTAGTAAAGTGATGTGTTAGAATCTCAGCTGTTGCCCAAACTGCCTACAAAGTTTCCTAAATTCTGAGAACACCAGAAGAAACGTGCCAAAGGGAATGTCTAGAAGCCGTGCAGAAAAAGTCATATGTCAAAGTGAGCCTCTGACAGCACAGACATTCTTTATCAGGTCTCTCTCCTGCAGAATTGAATACTTGGACTGGGCCATCAAACATAACACTATCCCCCATGAAGAAAGAAAGAAAGAAAGAAAGAAAGAAAGAAAGAAAGAAAGAAAGAAAGAAAGAAAGAAAGAAAGAAAGAAAGAGGAAGGAAGGAAGGAAGGAAGGAAGGAAGGAAGGAAGGAAGGAAGGAAGGAAGGAAGGAAGGATTGTAAGCTGTTTGGGACAGTAATGTTAGCAGGGTAAAGTCTCCTTCAAGCCGAACTCTACTACTAGTCCTGCTTTAGCCACAAAAGCCAGCTGTGTTACTTTAGGCCAGTCACTCTCTCTCAGCCCAACCCACCATAAAGGGTGATTGCTGCAGGGTAAATAAGAGAAGGAAAGTATACTGAATGTCTTTGCCACCCTGAATTACTTGTAAAAATAATAAACGCAGGATACAAATAAATAAAAATAAATAAATAAATAAGACTTAAATAAACCTATACCAAGTACCCTATGGAAGCCAAGCTACCACTGTTTATGTGTAATAATACTAAAATTAGAAGCTGCTCAAACTCTGTCTGTCCAGCATGCATAAAAAGATCAAAGGGTCATCTTTAAAAACACCTGTTGTTCCAAGTAAGCTCACTATGTAAGTGCCAGAACAAGAAATAGTTGAAGAGCAGATATCTGATGAATGGATACTATAAACATGCATTGATCTTATATAGTGGAAAAGTAGGGATTTTAAGGTTCATTTTCTGATGTATTTCGTGGGTATATAAATACAATGGGAGTTGAGACTTGCATGATTAGGTACAGAAGGACGGGAAAGTAACTGAGAGAAGGTTACTTGCAAAATGCAAATACGTTCTTCTCAGTTTCACTTTATACACAAATGTGTATAAATTAATGCCCTACATTAGACAGCATTAGATTAGATCTACTATTAGATCTGATCTTTATTTCAAGGCAGTGACAACATGATCTGAAGTGAGGAGATATTTTATTTTATTTTATTATTTTTTATTTAAAACATGGGTATATCCACCTGGCTTAAAATGAAGCTTTGGCAGTTTACAACCTAATGGTAAAAACTATATACACAAGTGAAACAAAAGTAGTAAAAGCAGATCACTCTCTGCTGATACTTGAGTTCTCTGGTATGCACTTCCCTGCAGGGAGACAACGCTTATTTGGATGGTCCCTGCTCCCCAGTATCTAAGGGATCCTATGGGACATTGGATGCCACTTGGAATGAGTAGGTGACTTTGGCCTTGGATAGGATTGCACCTATGCAGATTCTTGTGGATCCAACAGGGGCCTACCTAACAGATGGCTAAAATGTCACTGGAGAAAGACAAAGACTGTACTCGCAATGGAGAAATGGACTGTTTAGAGAACTTGCATAAATGTCTAAATTGACTTGGATTAGAGAGGCAGAAATAACGGTACTTTTATAAAAGAGTGGAATCCCTTTATGGACATTTTGCTGAAAATTGATAAAAATGAACTGGTGATTTCTGGATTTATTATTTAATAGGGTTTGAATATGAGAAGATGGGAAACATGTTATGTAATTTTGAAGCTTTTTATTTTTCTGCCCATATTGGGTCTGCAGAGAGCCTATTAGTGGTCCTGTTTAGGATAACCTGGTCCCTCCTAGGAAACATTTGTTCGGCGTTGTATTATTCTAGTCATCTGTTGAATAAAGTTGTTTAGATTCTTTCAGAATTGGAATCTAGCTCTACAGGTCCTGTGGAGTTGCCTAAGGCACAGTTTTGCCCAGTTCGATGAGAGAAGTTGAAACCTGTTGGCCCTGATGAAGTAGACATCCTTGGAACTGTGTTTTTGGCCTCCTGTATTTGATCCCTATCCCTCCTGACTGGTAGTTCCCATGGGAGGTGACAGGCAATGGGGAATGCTTCTTGTGAGAGGGGGGTGATTCCTCTTACTTTGAAATAGATGGTTTCCACCTCCACTAAGGTGGGTCAATTATTGGACCCAGTAGAACTTGACAAAACTAGATCTAGTCTCCAAATTTGCTATTCTGGAAACAGAGTTGAGAAGGTGGTTGGCTTACAGCTCCAGAAGGCTCTGGGGGAAAAAAAACATTATCTGGACCACTTCCACTCAGGATCCAGGTCTTGCCATGGCACTAAAACAGCAATGACTACGTTTGTAATGATTTTTGACAGACTTGGGATGGAGGTAATGCATCCATTCTGGCATTCCTTGATCTCTCAGCGACCAATATTGTTCATGGTATTTTTCTGGTCTGGTTCGGGGGATTCGGAGCAGGAGGCACTGAATTACATTGCTTCTCCTTTCTCCAGGGCCAGTTCCAGTCAGAGATTCCTGCTCTGTGGGTCCTTCAGAGCTCTACTCACTCCTTGCTTCTATTTACCATCTATGAAGCCATTGGGGGAATTTGTAAACTATTAAACCTAAATGTGATATCAGTACTCTGATGGCACTCAATTTTACATCTCTACCAGTCTACCTGGTAGGCTGACCAAGTGTTCTTTCCCAGTCTCTCTCATAGAAAAAGAGAATTGCTCTACAAACCATACATAGGTTGTTGCCTCAGTAGATCATACTTTTTTCCCATCTGATCTGATATTTTTACACTCTGATGGGCATCGGCTTTCCATAGCCTCAAAGATATCCTTAAACTGGAAAGGCCATAGAGATACATAGAATGTGCACTAGAATAGATAGATGAATGGCTCTATGTGACAAGATTCAAGGCTTAAAGCAGAAGAAAAAAAATGGATAGTCAAGCTGATATGGCCTAAATCATGACACAGTCCTCCATACGGAAGTTATATGAGAGAAAAGAGAGCCAACCCTCTCTTTAATGCTGATGTGTAGCATAATAGGTATAATGAAAAGGGAAAGCAATGTTGACAGTTACGATAAAGAGGAATGGTTGCACATTTTAATTATAGCTGTCTTTGAATCTATTACTAAGATGTCCCATGACTCATTCTTAATATTTACTTTCTTTCCCAGGGCTTTTGAAACTAACTTGTGAAATAGTGCTTTGTGGTGTCCCTAGCCCATTTGTCTATTGCTTTAGTTGCCAGCAGGATTAGTTAGTACCTGTCTCTCTGCCACTTCACATGTAATGCAGTATGTAAGAATATATGTTTTATCCCACTGAGCTGGCATTTTCACCTCATGTCTGCATTGGTTCCGCTTCCCTTGCATGCTTGTTAGAGCTCTACAACCCCATCATTGGAAAAGCCATTAATCCTCTAACACGTTTTGCATTTGACAGAACTGATCCGCTCATGAGCTTTTTAGACTGTGAATATATAGGTTTAACCAGACAACCAGAGTATGTTGATTTCAGTCACTCTTGTCATGCAAGCTAGTGCAAGCTAGTGTCTGTTTTTAAAAAAATTGAATAGACCTTGATGTAAGAAAACAGACTTGTAGTAAAGGCACTTCAGCCAAATACTTAGCAAATATGAAGGTACCTGCAGTAACTGCTAATAGTGTGTATGGCTCCCCAACAGTCTCACCAGGAACGTTCTTTGTGCATGCTCAATTGCACAAGCAGACAATCTGGGAAAACTCTCAAAGAACTTGTGATGAGCCTTCAAGACGAATTAGCTGCCTCAGTGCTTTCCATAGCATTGTCTTGCGTGTGCTAATATGCTATTCAAAGAACCTCTTTAAATGTTTTGGATAACCACAGTCTACAGTGTATTCATACTACAGGTAGCCCTTGTTTAATGACCACAATTGCTAAGAGAAATTGTGACCATGCTTCTGATCTTACCTCGGATTTGCTTTTTTTTTTTTTTTTAATTTGATTTATATGCCGCCCTTCTCCGGAGACTCAGGGCGGCTTACAATGCGCTAAGCAATAGCCTTCATCCTTTTGTATATTTATACAAAGTCAGCTTATTGCCCCCACAACTGGGTCCTCAATTTACCTACCTTAGAAAGGATGGAAGGCTGAGTCAACCTTGAGCCTTGGCGAGATTCGAACCTGCAGTAATTGCAGGCAGCTGGTCTTAATAACCAGCTTAATAACAGGGTGCCTTAGACCACTGTACTACCAAGGCTCTTAGACCTGCAAAGGTCATAAATGCAAAAATTGGTTGCCAACCAAGGTTATTTTTTCATTACTGTTGCAACTGTGCAAACATGAGACAATCACAAAACAACTATTCAGATTGGCTAGTCTCTACAGACTTCTCGCCAAGGTCATTAGCCCTTTGCTAATGTTTTCCACAGAAGTACGGTAGATGCCTTCCAGCAAATCACTTTTGTGCAAGTGAGAGGTGGAACCGAGACACTTCATGTATAACAAAGACCTGAGATCCAATCCAATGTACTCACATATATAGAGACTGCAAAGTCACATAATAAAGAATGGAAATGTTAAGTAAGAATCAGTATGTTAGACTGGCATTTGACCCAGGTTCCAGTCCACTCTCAGCCACAAAAGCTGATTAGGTGACTTCGGGCCAGGCACACTCTCTAACACATTTACCCATCCATGTCTTCACTGTTCTAAGCATGTTTCTGATTGCATGCAAAAAATTGTCTGAATGGGTTCTATGAAAGGAAGCTTCAAAAATGTCAATTCACCATTCCTCTAAGAATGATCTATGAAAGGGCAACTACAGCCCAGAAGCCCAGTTCCTAGAAATGAGAAAATGAACAGCACAAGTTTCACAGAACTTAAGCAATTCAAACATGAATTTTACCACTGTGAACCCAGTGAGACCAGGAAATTCTAGAGATGGACTTTTGTCACAGAGTCCTCATGTAGAAGGGCTTATTATCTTAAGCTCATTTGAAAAGAACACTGGAAAAAAATGGCCAAACTAATTTCTACTGACCACTTAGGCCGATATTCCAAATGGGACAAATTCCAAAAGATAATTATATATTAATCTATAATAGCAAATAGGGACAAAATAACTCTTATGTGCTATCTGAATCTTAACATGGATTTTGACTTTAAGCTCATAACCACTTATTGTACAATGAAAATGTATAAGAAATGTATAAGTTTAAACCTAGCCTATGTTTCTAAAGAAGAAATTTCCACATAGAGAATTGTTGTTAAGATGTCTATTCTAAGTAGGAAACTTTTATTGTATTTCCACAGTTTGTAAAGCTACCATTATGACCATTAGCTGTCCAAGAAAAACTGATGTTTAGTCTTGCAAGAGGTAAATTGCTTATATTTTTGATCAGGACTAATGAAGAGATTGTGTGACCATGACTTTTTGGATTTTTCCATATGACACAACATGCCATTATCAATATTTTATGTTACGTGCAATTTGGAAAGTACTTAATTAGTTGATTAGTCAGATTACCTGCTCTGAAGTCACATATGTTTATTTGGAATAAAATGAGTGTCTGTCACCTAAAGAGGAAACTTCACTCTTTTAGGATTACTGTTGCAAGAATAATTAACTAGCACAACATAATTTGACTTCTACTTAGTATAGTATCTAAACTTAACTTCCATTTCTGTTAATACTAAAGCTTCATGTAATCCTCGATTTATAACCTTTCTTTTAATGATTGCCTGATGTTACAACAGCACTGAAAAAAGTGACTTACAACTGGTACTCACACTTACAACTGTCACAGCATCTCCATGATCCTGTGATCAAAATTCAGCTGCTTGGCAATTGGCATGTATTTATGATGGTTGTAGCATTCCAGATCATGTGATCAGCATTTGTGACCTTCCCAGCAAGCTTCTGACCAGCAAACTCAATGGAGGAAGCCAGATTCACTGAACAACCATGACAAAGAAGTCATAAAATTGGGCATGACTTGCTTAACAACTGCCTTGCTTAACAGTGTAAATTCTGGTCCCAGTTGTGATTGTAAATATGTTTTCCTCTACTTTTGTTTTTTGTTTATCTAAGATCACAAATATTTACCAACATTGGGAACAATTCTACACTCAGCTGGATTTTAAATGTTCATCCTTGTTTGTGCCCAGATTCCTGAGTATTACCTGAATCCTATCCATTGTGTATAAAAGCATAATAGCTTAAAACCATAATTCTTTCTTTATTTCATTTTAAATCCCTATTCATGAGGGCCTTATAAATTCATCCTCAAATCACTCATTTTTTTTCTTCTCCTCCTCCTCCTCCTTCTTTCCTAGCTTTTTCCTAATGAAAAAAAAAATCACAGATCTCCAAACTTTATCCACAGTTCTATACAAGGTTTGTTGGTTGGGTCTAACAAACATATTAACCATAGATGTTAGAACTGTTCTCATAAACTCCTTATTGGTTTCAACATATAATGTGAACCCACTTGACTTTCAAGAACACTTTGCAGATATTACTCAGTTGCTGCAAGGATTTCTCAGATTTCCCTTATTTAGGGAGAAACCACAATTCTTTCAGTAAAGCATGACAATATCATACTACTCAGAAAAAAGCAGAACCATAAGATCAGTGGGTTTGTGCATGATAGGGGCTCCTATTAGGTAATACTATGGCATCACTACGGACATAATGATGTCTTGCTATTATGAAGCACTCCCTTTCCTTTAAGCTGCAGCTTTAACACCTTTTTGAAAAACAGAATGGCATTATAGGTATTCCATTTTACAGCAATAGTCGGCAACCTCAAGGCCTGTATGACCCTCAAACCTCTTATTTGAAGTTTAAATAACTTCTCCATCCACAATTGCAGAAAATTGGCAACTTGTCTCCCCTCCAGCCTTTGTCAGAAAATACATAAAATCTGTAGTATACACATCGTCATAAATTGTCAAGCATTAAAGTAAAAACCCAACTCCCTGAAAAAATGAGGGGAGAGGCCTATAGACAGGAAGAGAATTGGGATTAACTCCATAGACCACAAATATGGTTTAACTTGCCTGCTGATGCCCTCAGGTCTTTAAAAAAACAGCAACAATGAAACTCACTTGATTCATCAGTGACCTACCACTGTTTCAGTAACTGAGCGTTGCATCTTGTTTTAAGACATCAACAAAAAGACTTTTCCAATTAAATAAACATTCCTCTAGCAAACTTCTTCTCTTGCTCACAGCAATCGCTGTCATTTCCTAAAGCATTTTCTCCCTCCCTTCTGCATTCTTTAAGGCTTAGAACTTGTTTTTCTAATATCGAAAGCAGTTGATTCTATGATTCTAAGTATCTGCCCTGTTTAAAGAAGAAGGAAAGGAGCAAACTGATTTTCTTGACTATCTTTGAAGACCCCAACCTTGGATTTTGGATCGGAGCTGAGACTAAAGGAAGAAGATACAGGAGGGGTCATTGGGAAAGGCCAACCAGATAATGTCAGCCAGCTTTCATAAGTTACCCAGAACCCTCCCAGGAATGGAAGGACCCACAAACTACTGTAATTATAACTTCTGTTCTTACTCTAAGTTCTGAAGCTCCTCTTCTGCTTGGTCATGAACGTGCCGGTAGCTCATCCTCCTTCTGTCTTCCATCTCCACTCTGCCCATCCACCAGGGTTGCTGCAGCTCCTTTTCAAAGTACCACTGGCCACAGAAAGAAGGATAAAAGAGATGGCAAACAGGTCAGCATCCTTTTTTTTCAGGGTCAGCTTCTTGCTGTTCGTGATAAACAGTACAGACACCCTGTAAGACGAGCAATTCTCTCTGGAGCTTGAACAGAGTGAATGAGGAAGTGAAAACAGAGTCCCTCCCTGTCTTTGACAAAGTGCCCTCCCTGGCCTCTCCAGCTCAGTGCAGGGAAAAGGGGAAGCTGCCTGGAGAATGCAGCTAGGGCTGTTTCATCTCTTCTTCTGTCCTGCATCACACAATAAACAGGCAGGGCAGCCCGAATGTTAGTTGGGAAGGTTATGCGACCTACATTGTAAAGGGGAACATCTACCATATACCACTACTTACCTGTTTATGGACACCAAAAGGAGTTTTCCTATGTTTACAATTTTATTATTAAGAAAACAATAACTGAATATTCATGGAAGACACTATATCATTCCAGATTTATTTTTAAAAAACCAGGATGTACTTTTACTTTAGAGTAACAGCAAGACTGTATCATAACTTTTATGTTCTCTCACCCCACATTTTTTCCTATTTCCAAAGTTTTTACTTTGGACTTTTACCTGAATATAAAGCAACAGAAAGATTTCTTCTTCTTTTTCTTTTTCTTTTTTTTTTTTAATTTTCTGGCATCCTTGGAAGTGGGGAAAGCTTAATTTAAACCCCTATGAAGCATGATGAAAACTTTCTTCCTGTTTTACTCTTCCTAACTACCTTACATGCACAATTGCAATAAGGACAGAGAGAAAATTCCTTACAATCCTGGAAAAATGAACAATGAAAAAATGAACTTAAAATGAAGTTACAAGTTTTGTTAGATTTGCTTCGCTACACACAGACACAGACACAGACACAGACATACACACACCATTTTTTCCCCTGGAAGACCAAAATAACCAGTCAGACTGTATCAGGGTTGCTGAGCTGTTGGCTGTTGCTTGCATGCTCTATCAGCTGGGTGCAGAGATGGCACTAGATTCTGCTGACTTTGCCAATTCAAACAGCAAACTAAAATAGACACCACGACAAAGAATCAGTCTAGACAAATAAAGTTATTTTAATTGGGAATAGACTTTCCTCCTATCATTTACTTTTTTCATATGTTTTCTGTTTAATACTGGAGGAAGCATGTAGGCCTCTGATTTCTTTGAGAACATAGCTTTCTCTAGCATAATGCTCCCTATGAGACAGGCCTGCCCTGCCCTGACATTTTCTAAGCACACCATGTCTTTCTAAGTACAGTTTCTCACTAGACTTATTGTTCTCGGGTTTTATATCCTTGCATAGACTTTCCTCTTGGGCTTTGAGCCCAACTTTTAATCTCCTGTAGTGCTAACACCCTTTTGATGGTTTCTCTAGTAGACACAGTAGGAATCTTTCTCTCCTACATTCAGCACATACACAAATACAAACTATGAATCTCCCACGTAGTCAAGTAGTGTCTGCAAAACAACAGACCAACAGACCGTAGATAGCGGTTTTGGTACTTCGCAGATCCTTTAAGTGGGAAAGCTTTACACCTGAGACTTTTCGATGTACAAATATCATACTGTAATATAATATATAGTTTATTAGCAGCAAGAGACTGACTTCTGTTTCATACTCAGTTTATCTTGAGGATTATTGCTCAGGAAGAAAGAAAAAAAGGAGTCTTGTAGAATCAGTGCTATATAAAAAGATCCATTGTATAGAACAGGGGTCAGCAACCTGTGGCTCCGGAGCCGCATGCGGCTCTTTGGGCCTTCTTCTGTGGCTCCCTGTCAGGTGATCCCACCATTGGCTGGCCCCACCCCTCGCCCTCCTCTCCCAGTCACTCTTCGCCTGGCCTGAGAAGGTAAGGGCGATGGCGGGGGATGGAGAAGTGGCCAGGGCAGAGACAGAGAGATACAGAATGAGGGTGAGAGAGAAACAGACAGACAGAGAGAGATACAGAGAGAGGGAGGGAGAGAGGGGGGAGAGAGGGAAGGAGGGGAGAGAGAGATATGTCAAAATGATTTTGTGGTTCCCGGTGTTTTTTAACAACTGGTTCTCTGCCCTAATGACCGGCTGGGTAGGCGTGGCTAGGGGGGGTCATGTGACTGGTGGAAGTGAGTGACATTGAGTTGTCTATGCCCACCCAGGTTTTGTGGCTCCCGGTGTTTTCTTTTCTGTGGGAAATGGGTCCAAATGGCTCTTTGAGTATTTAAGGTTGCAGACCCCTGGTATAGAATCATCAAATCACTAACTAATCCAACTGCCTACTACACCATGCAGAATTATTAATGCAAACATCTCAGTGAGTCCTATATGAATATATTCATCCTGCTTATATAATCTAGTTATATAGAGTCTATTATAGATTATATAGTTGGGCCCTTCTATCCTAGTGTGTTCCTTTGACATCCTTTTGTTCAAGGGAAACAAATGTCACATCACCATCAGAATATTTTCCCTGTGGTAAGAGCAGAGGTGGGTTTCAGCAGGTTCTGACCAGTTCTGGAGAACCGGTAGCGGAAATTTTGAGTAGTTCGGAGAACCGATAGTAAAAATTCTGACTAGCCACACCCCCATCTACTCTCTGCCTCCCAAGTCCAAGTTGATCGGGAGGAAATGGGGATTTTGCAGTAACCTTCCTCTGAATTGGGGAGGGAATGGAGATTTTACAGTATCCTTCCCCTGCCACGCCCACCAAGCCACGCCCACCAATCCATGCCATGCCCACCAAGCCATACCCACAGAACCGGTAGTAAAAAAGTTTGAAACCCACCACTGGGTAAGAGGTCTGTTTACTCATTGTATGAACTGCCTTTGCCCCATTAAGTTGGCTCTAAGTAAGATGGATGTGAAAGTGCTACTTCTTATAAGTAGGTGATTTCCAAAGAGGAAGTACTAAATATGGCAAGTGCCTTTCATTGTGTACATATTGAATTACTTTTTATTGGTAATCAAAGCCTCAGCTTACTTGTCTTACCTCTAGCTTATTTTTTCTCTGCACACTACCAAAGACTGTTTAGATATCATTCCAACAGAACAGATGATATAGTTTTTCCTCTCTTCCATTCAATAATATTCAGTTTAGAAAGGAACTGTAGAAGACAGAGAGACACCAATGATCTGTATTCAGAATGGTCTACACCAGGGGTGTCAAACTCGATTTCATTGAGGACTGCATCAGGGTTGTGTTTGACCTCGGAGGGCTGGGTGGGCGTGGCCAGGGTGGGCATGGCCAGTTCAACATCACTTGTGTCGGGGGCGCTTGTGATGGCCCGGGTGGGGCTGGGGGATTCATTGTCTCCAGCTCCGTTTTTGGCTGTGATGGCCTCCTGCAGCTCTCTGCCAGCGGAAACGGAGCTCCCTTTTTACTGGCAGAGGCACCACGGGCCAGTCCTTTGCTGGTTCCAGGGCAGCCCCGCGGACTGAATGTAAGGACCCCATGGGCCGGATTCAGGCCTTGAGTTTGACACCCCTGGTCTACACAATAACCAACAGAGCCTCATTAGCAAGATAGTCCATCTTTGACCTGAAAACCACATTAGCCCCCAACCACACTGACAAAATAGGGTAGCACATAATGCAGGCACATTTCCCTATCAAAGTTTTTTGGGAGGAGGAAGACAAAAGACAGTTTTGCTGAGTAGTATTTTGATTTATTTGTTTTTGATCCTGCCTGAGTTTAGGAACATTCAACAATGTCACGACAGAAACAAAAAGAAAAGAATTACAGAAAGATAAAATCCAAACTGCAAAGCAAGAACAAAAGCATGAGAGAGAGAAAAAAATAAGAATCGCAAAAGGCAATGCTGCTGAAAAGCTTTTTGAAACAGCTTCCTAAAATCTACTAAGAATCCATTATGAGGTCAGTAAGGAGCCCATTTCACAGCATCAGCAGTGCTACAAAAAAAGCATCTTAATTTCAGCTCCCCAAGTGTTGAGTCAACAAGGAGACCCTCCCTATATGTTCCAACAGCCCAGGCCAAATTCAGCTGGAGATGATGGCCCCTTAGATACTCAGGTTCCTAGCCATGAAGAGCCTTATAGCTCCTCAAAATAGAAAATAAACAACCATACAAAACCCTCCTCACCTACCTACCAATTCTAAGTCCTGCCCGCTTGTCTAACAACACTGCATCTGTGCCCTGCCCACCACAGCTTTTCCCTGCTTCAAAATAGACGGTGAGAAATAGATGAATAGCAAATCATTTAAAGCCAGGCTAGATAGGCTTAGCAGTGTCTCAATATCAGAATGGATTTTATTTGCCGACGTTCTACATTCTCCTTCCTCCACACGAGTGCAGTAGTGGCTTCTTCAGGGAAATCAGGCTCTTTTCTTAGATTTGTGGTTATGGCTCCCACCACCATCCGCCCCCCCCACTATAACCAGGGGAAATAGAAGTTACTGCATGACCAATTCAGGAGAGAAAACCATTGATGCAGATTAATCAGAAGGAAGAAGTAGAGAAAACAGGCCATTTTGAGCACAGAATATAAAAATAGCTGCCCCACAACAAGTTGGTTATCTGACAAGTCTGCTAAGGGTATGGCAAGAACACTGACTATGCTGGAATGCTCATATAGCGCTCTAGGGGTGCATCTATCAGCACTTTGTGCTGAGCTCCTGTCTGCTGTTGTAGGACATCCACATAGTCCTCTTAGGAGAAGTATGTCAAAAAGAAAGGGCCAATTGCCGCTTTTAGTACCTCCTAATCCCTAATCAATACATTCAACCTGAAATTGAAATTAAGAGCCTTGGTAGTACAGTGGTCTAAGGCACCCTGTTATTAAGCTGGTTATTAAGACCAGCTGCCTGCAATTACTGCAGGTTCGAATCTCGCCAAGGCTCAAGGTTGACTCAGCCTTCCATCCTTTCTAAAGTAGGTAAATTGAGGACCTAGTTGTGGGGGCAATAAGCTGACTTTGTATAAATATACAAAAAGGATGAAGGCTATTGCTGAGCACATTGTAAGCCGCCCTGAGTCTCCGGAGAAGGGCGGCATATAAATCAAATTAAAAAAAAAATCCTGCCATGTAAACGTGGAGTATACTTCAATTTAACAAGAATGTTGTTTTTGGGTGGCAGCAGTTACTGATTTTAGTCATGGTCTTTTGTCCCATGAAATAATAATGTCAATAAAAATGATACATAGCTATCTGGCAGAATCAAGGTGACCCTTGGTGATTTCTGCAGCTATACAAGATAGAACTTGATTTGTACCCTTCTGACAGACTACAAGATAATCCCAAAGTTGTAAACTAGAGTGGAAGATGTAAAAACATCCTAACGGTATACCACTTCTGCATCTTTGCCAAAAGCAAGATATCTAAGAATCCATTTTGCAGAAGAGAATTCAAAGAGGTGATTTCTTCATGTGCATTCTAAGGTCATAGAGAGCATTATGTCATATTCTTTTTACTGCAAATATATGTATTTCAGTAATGCTGCATACTACAGATGGACTATCAGACTGTAGGCCAACTTTACATGTTTGAATGTTGCATTCTGTGAGATTTTAAAAAAAAACAACCTCCATTGCAAGTCCTAGCACAGGTTCCTCTTCCAAGAAAGGTTGGTGCAGTGGTTGGTACAGTCAGCAAATTCACTATATGGACAGAGTGTTTTTAAATGCAGGTGATTCATTCATCATAAGCATCAATACTCTACATCAACCTTCAGCTGCTGCATGTGCAGATGAAAACTAGTAGACCAAGTTCAAAAGAAAGGGGCATGACAGCTATTTTAGTTCAGGAGGATGGCCATCTGCCAAGAAAGATCATTTCTAAGTACAGTAGAAATTTCCACTAGGTGGTATTTGCATAGTATATCACCTCTGCCGAAATTTCTCTTTTGCACAAATCCTAAAGAGATAGGGTCTTCATAGGTGGCTTCACCTGGTTGCTTTGATTTGGGTTTAGCCAATAAAGCAGGAGACTATAATGTCTTCCATGGCAGGAGAAAGGAAAATAGCAATAGCACTTAGACTTATATACCGCTTCACAGTGCTATATAGCCCTCTCTAAGCAGTTTACAGAGTCAGCATATTGTCCCCAACAATTTGGGTCCTCATTTTACCAACCTCGGAAGGATAGAAGGCTGAGTCAATCTTGAGTCGGTGAGAATCAAACTGCTGGTAGTTGGCAGAATTAGCCTGCAATATTGCATTTTAACCACTGCGCCACCACGGCTCACACAAATGTAAAGATTAATCATGCAAATCCTGTACTTTACCTACTTGTGTCAGTCCTAAAATGTTTAGATTATAATAGTATTTGCATGATTGCATCCTCACTCATGTATCAGCATTTTGGCATCATTGTGGCTTACTGCAGGCTCCAATGAAGACACTGAGATTGACAGCTAGATTGGAAAGAGTAGGAAAGTTCAGCCTGAAGCAGATTTTATTTAAATGCAAAACGTTTGTTGTCCCAGAGTGGCAATTATACTTCAAATATAAGGGATTTTTTTTTCTATACCAAAAATGAAACAGGACACACGAGATAGCCATAATTTTGTTTGAATTGTGAGCTTTACAGAGGTAGCTGACTAGTGTTAGCAATTGATCTATGGGTCAGGATGGGCCTAATTTGATTTATTTTTATATCATTTATGTACCCAGTTTTAAAAATGCAATAGACAATGTTGTTGTTACTTAGTTGCAAAGTTGTGTCCAACCCATTGCGACCCTATGGGCAACTTTCCTCCAGGCCTTCCTGTCCCCTACCATTCCCCGGAGACCATTTAAGCTCAGCAGTAGACAATAAGTAGTAGGAAACATAATTAGAGGTAACATATCCAGGTTGCAAAAATCCAGTTGACCATTACATGACAGCAAAGAGTTGTTGGTGCTGCTGTTTTAAATTTCTTTGCTGTGATCTAATTACCATCTAGATTTGCAACCCAAATATGGTTGATCTGTTTTCTTTTCTACTGCAAATCTCCACAAATTCTTTCTTTAGGAAAAAGCCTCTCTGCAACCATATCTGCTTGAGGAGGAAATCTTTCACAAATGTTAACTGGATTACCTTGACATGCAAATACTACCAACTGCAGAGGGATTATCTTTAGCTTCACTATATTATTTAAAGTTTAACTGCTGTTTGGGAGTCTGTCCTGATCCCATCAATAATCAACCACTCCCAGCTAATTCAAGTTGGTTGAATGAATTTGAATGCATTTACTATCATATTTAATAGTAAGCGCACCAGCGTGCCTACCGTCCCTGTCCTATTGTTCCCATTTATCTGTACTTACTTCCCATGTTTATGTTTATACCTATACCTGCTATCTTGTATATATTTGACAAACAAACAAACAAACAAACAAACAATAAATAAATAAATAAATAAATAAATAAATTTACTTTAACTCTAAGCCCAGCAATAAAGAAAGGGTACTGATTCATGTTTTTTTTTTTACATAATTAGACTTAGATTTAGAATAACTTTAAAGGTAAAGGTCAAGGTTCCCCTTTCACACATGTGCTAGTCGTTCCCGACTTTAGGGGGCAGTGCTCATCTCTGTTTCAAAGCCAAAGAGCCAGCGCTGTCCGAAGATGTCTCTGTGGTCATGTGGCCAGCATGACTAAACTCCAAAGGCTCACAGAACACTGTTACCTTCCCACCAAAGGTGGTCCCTATTTTTCTACTTGCATTTTTTACATGCCTTCAAACTGCTAGGTTGGCAGAAGCTGAGACATGTAATGGGAGCTCACCCTGTTACGCGGCACTAGGGATTCAAACCACTGAACTTTGGTTACCACCTTTAGAGCGCTCCATGGCTTAGGACCTGGTTACCTACGGGACCGCCTACTACCACCAATAGCCTCCCACCGGCCATCGACCAAACAATGTCGACTGGCGGCCCCTAAGGGGAGAACCTTCTCTGTGAGGGCACCTACTATCTGGAATGAGCTCCCCCCGGAGATACGGAGGATCTCGGACCTGCGCACCTTCCGCCATGCTCTCAAGACCTTTTTATTCCACCAGGCGGGCCTGGCCTAATCTTTTCCCTTTTTCTTTTTAATATGAAAATTTTAATCTATTTTTAAATGATTGGGATGTTTTAAATCTGTCTGGGCCAAATTGTTTAATTCGGTTTTATTCTGTTTTTAAATTTTGTATTTATGTATTTTATCGTTTGGCTGTTCACCGCCCTGAGTCCTTCGGGAGTAGGGCGGTATATAAATCAAATAAAGATAAAGATAAAGAACTGCCAACCTTTCAATCGACAAGCTCAGCATCTTAGCCACTGAGCCACCACGTCCCAGAATAACTTTATTGTCACTTTAAATGTACACTAATTGGCATACATTAAAATTATTGAAAGAATTACGAGTGCTAGTGCAACAGACTGCAGCAGAAGGAAATCAATTTTCCTTCTGCTTAATTTATTAGTTCATGTGGTTCCTCCTTTCAACTGTTTGTGTAATGTTCAGCATTTCTTTGTTTCCCATTTCTTCTCTTTTCCATTCTGTACTGAGTCTTTTAAGCTAAATATAGGTAAGCTTTAGTATCTTTTCTGGCTGGAGAACAGAATAAAAGGTTTTAAAGTAAAGTACTATAAAAATACTAAATGTAATAAATATCAGCCTGACTTTTGCTGGAACCAGAATAGTGGACTAAGGAGGAATTAAATCAGACAATAAACTAGCAACATAGTGACAACTTGTTACATTTCTAAAACCCTATCTGGAGGCTTTATGTTCAGATAAGAGCAAGAAATGGCGTCCATTTTTATCTTCCGTGTCTTCTGACTGGTGATCATGGATGTTGTCTACTAGTCTACTGTCACAGTGTCCTAGCTGTCAAAGACATGAGAAATAAAAATTTCTTAATCTCACCACACATGGACACATGCAACTATAGTTTCACCTGGGAAAATGTGGACATCCTAGATCAAGCTAAATCAAAAAACAGAGAATTCTTGGAAGTTTATCATTCATACAAAGTAGCCATCCATAGACATATGGAAAGAAGCCATATTTACACACCATTCAGAAGAGACAACAAAAACCTAAGAATAAACAAGACCAGGAACATCTTCTCCAGAAGCCAACACTCAGATAAACAGGGATTAACATCAGATAAACAATCAAACAGAAAACTATACCCTGATCAATAAACTATCAAGAAGAAAACTACACCCCACCAAAACTTGCAGAGCAAGTTATAGGATATAAACAGAGAGCAAACTCCACACTCTCTCACAATGATGATGTTGCCTAACTTTGGTTAATGAAACATCTCGAACAAACAGCCAAGCTCAGAAAGCACCAAGGATTTCACAGTTCAGTTCTGAACTATGTTTATTCTCTTTTAATCTCTTCTACATATATTCTCTTCTGGAAATGAAGATTTCAGAAAATTCCAACAGTAAAGAGGGGAAACATTCTCATTCATACTAAATCATTCATGTCTTTGAAGAAAGAAACAAAAAATAATTCAGTCACTTTTTGTGTATTGATTTTGTGTTGTGTAGGAAAGTAAAGTTTCCAGCTATGAAAAAGAAACATGGTGCAAGTACTGAAGGGATAAAGGTCTTGTGTCTTTTCATGAAAGGAAGGGTGTGCAAACAATACCCAAAAGTGTGTGTGGGATTGCAGATTCATACTCTACCCAGCAATCACAATATATATCAATGTAACCACAGAACCATATGTTAGAATGATTATTTTCTTTGCACATTATCAACATTTGCAAAGGATATTATAATCTTGTACCATCAATGAATTGTTGAAGGGTTTTTTTCTTGGAGAATAAATAAAAGGGTACACTTACTGAAAACTAAATAAAAGGATTTGTTCAAAGAGATGGACTTTACTATGCCTTTGCTGTGCAGAGTTTTTCAGAAGTTGATGGAAATGTGCATAAAGTAGTGTTGTGTGAATTTTAAAATACTGTGCATGCTGTTCATATATTACAAAACAGATGGTGAATGTTTTGTGGATGGTACTACCTTGCAAGAAGAATTACATTTGGTGGCCTTCTGGACTGTATTTAGAACTCTAGTTCCATCCCTTGAACATATAATTCCTAATGTTCGGCATATACTTTCTCCATATACTAGTCAGGGTACCCTTTCAAACATGATTATGTGATTTTATCCCCTCTTATTTTGGTAAAAGGCCACATAATCACTACTTACATGTATGAAACGAGAAACCAAGAAGGGAACAAATGGGAATCTGAAACACCACTGGCATTTCCAAGTCACTGACAGCTTGATTTGTTGCCAAATGCTTATTTAAAGTCCCAAATGCTTTTCCTGGTCATTGCACAAAAGATTTCTAAGATGAAAAGGGCCTCCATTCCATAAAGGAAATCAGGAGTTCAAAAGACCTGTTGGGTGGCATCCAATGCATCATATACTGTATATCTCTATTCCCCCATCATCCCCCTGGCAGGACTTCTGGCCCTTCACGGTAGTTGATATGAATAATGAATCTCTGTTCTGTGTCTTCCATTTTGGGTTAAGGTATTTGGGCCATGATAAAAACCAATACTTTGTCACATTAACACCTGGCTGCTTAGCCTATCAGAGTGGTTGTTATAAATAGAGATCCTCTCAAGAGGTGTAGTCTTACCTGGAACATCCATGTAGGAATATTAAAAGCTACAATTCGTGCTTGTCTATTACTTGGCACTTCTTATTGGTTTTCTTTTTCCCTCTGAGGAGAAGAAAGAAAAATGTTTGTTGTACTGCCCTGTGATACAATGTGCACTAAGACAGAAATACACACTTAGATCCAGAACAAATACTATCTTGTATTTCTCCTCTTGTGATCACTAGAATCATTTCTATGCAAGTTTTGGTGTATTCGGGTCTTTTCCCATGTAAGATTGAGAGTATCTTGGCGACGTTTCGACGAGGTCCCACTCGTCATCTTCAGGCTGGTGTCTTCGGCTTCGTGCTTGTGCAAGGAAAGCATGATCGAAGCTGCCGTCTCTCTATAAATTCTGGTGGGGAAGTGTGGGGTGCTGGCTTTGTTGCTGTGAGCGGGTTGGTTGTCTGTGTCATTACATCTTGATTGGTTGATGGAGTTAATGATTGCAGATTAGTCAGCTGTTTCGTAACATCCTGTGTGGTGAGGTTCTTGATGTGTGCCCATTAGTCTTTTGTGTTTTAACGACCTGGGTAATGGGCTGTGTGTTAACATCCTGAGTTCTAGTGTTGTGATATCCTGAGTTTTTTGATGTAAGGTCCTGAGCAGATGGCTGTGATGCCACATCCCGGGCTTTGGTTTGGCTCCGAGTTTGAGGTCTTGCCATGTGTTCATGGTGTGTCAGTTTGCTTTGTGTAGGGATCGGAGAGGGGTGCAGCAGCTGGTGATGCCGCCGTGGTCTGGCTTCTGGATGGTGGTTGTATTTCGTCTATGGGATGGGTTTGGGTTTGAATCTAGTGAGAATGTTTGGTGGTGGTGTCATGTGTTATCTTGGGTCATGTGTTAATCTTTGTGGCTGGGACTCTTCTGTTGTCTAGGGCTAGTTTTCAGATGTCCGGTAGGCAGGAGGTATCATCGTGTTTATTCATGTTATGGGGGTGTTTCTCTATTTCGATGGCTTCCATGATTATTCTCTTGTTGAATCTATCTATCACCCTACCTACCTACCTACCTAATAAAACCAGTTTTCTATATTTTATCAAAAGCAAAAGAATGAGACAGTGTCCAATCTGGGTTGGTCACTCGGACCAGAGCAGTGGTGAAATCCAATTTTTTTTACTACTGGTTCTGTGGGCGTGACTTGGTGGGCATGGCAGGAGAAGGATAATGCAAAATCTCCATTCCCACCCCACTCCAGGGGAAGGATACTGCAAAATCTTCATTCTCACCCCATTCTGGGGCCAGCCAGAGGTAGTATTTGCTGGTTCTCCAAACTACTCAAAATTTCCGCTACCAGTTCTCTCAAAATTTCTGCTACCGGTTGTCCAAAACCTGTCAGAACCTGCTGGATTTCACCCCTGGAGCAGAGATTTTATCTTCTGAACTTTCGGACTCGTGCTGGAGCCCATCTTCAGGGAACTTCTCTCTAGCAGAGTGTGTGAGATAGAGGAAAGTTCCCTGATGGGCTCCAGCCACGAGTCCAAAAGCTTGAAAGTTAAAACCTTTGCTCCCAATGACCGACTCAGATTAGACTCTGCAACGTTATTCAGGGGAATGTATATTGGCCTTCATTCGTAAAAGAATAAACTCTACTGAGGTTTGTTTTGATGGCTAGTAATGTTTCCAAGTAAATTTTATCTTGCTGATTGTTGCTATGCTGTCCAAGTGGAGAGAGCATTGGCTTGCAGCCAGTGTTGTGTTTTGATGACACCTACCCACCTCCAACTCTGATGGTTCTACGAAAATGATCCTCGGGTACAGAGGATCATAGCATTAGGGCTGACATAGTTGTTGAACCTCTGAAACAGATGAGATGAAAACATACTGTAACTTGATACCAAATATATATATAGGTTTCTGGATAAACCTTCACAAAATCTGCTACTAAGAGGTAGCGACCAACCCAGTTAGATATTATGGACTACATTCTTACGGCTTGCCATTGTGACTAGTTTTCACAGGCATCAATCCAAAATATCTGGAATGTCTTGTAGACAAATCCAATGGACATTTTGCTTCTTTCTCATTATACGACACAAGCAGATTATTTCAGGTGTTACCCAATGTAAAAACAACCAAAGCCACATTAAACCCTCTCACATCTCCTTGTTTGCTGTTTTTTCAATGATAATTATGCTAAGATGTTTAATAGCTAGAGCAATGGGATTGTGCAGTGAGCCAAAACATACAATTATAGTTGATTGGTTGAAGAAGACTGGCTCCTGCGTGAGGCGTTCTGCACTGTGATTGGTTGCTGTGGGAGTGGAGGGGGAGTTTCCCTGTTTTCCCGCCTTTTTCTTCTGCGTGCCCTGTATGCTCTGTGATTTACCTCATGATGCTCCTGTTTGCCTGACTATCTATACTAGCTTGCTGTATATGTACTTGTAAAATATATTTATTTATATAAAACTACAAGTTCATGTCAGCATGTCTGACTTCATTTGGACACTTGCTGCGCAATTCCCTGACAAATTATTAATCTTCAGAAGTCTTCCAAAGTATTTTCTTCCTGCTGCTCTCTGATGAATTGTATAAATATAAAAGCTATAGGTGAAGTTAGATATATGCACAATTCTAGGTTAATTACCTTTTAGAATCAGTTATCAGGTCTGAACATTTACTAAAGTTTGTAGGCCAAGAATTTGTTTACAAAGCTGATGGCAGAGAAGAATTCCACGAGAAAATATTTGATTAATTGGATGGGAGATAAGGATATTTAAAACAATAGAGATTACATTTTTTTTTAATTCCCTAAAGTTTTTCCCCAATATGCTTTCCATATTGAAAGAATGATGTAATATTAACCCAGAAAAAATCTGGTGAAGAGAAGAAACTACTTGTTTTATTTTTTTTTTTCTTTGATACCTTTGATGCAACCTAGGAAAGGGATACAAGAAGTTTTTTTTCACACTGCAAAGTTGTCTCAAAGTACTGCTGGCTTTTTGTTATCATTTGCTATGCATGGCATATGTTTTGTGACAGCGCTATACAGACAGAAAAACCCTACATATCTAATTCATCTTCTAAAGGGTACAAATCATGCTTTTCATATAAAAGATCCAATCCATTGAATCTCCTTCTCAAAAGAAATCAGAGAGTGAGCGCCTGCACAGGAAGGGTGAAACATTTGAAAACCCAAGTCAGCCATGATGGAAATTAGGAAAGTGATTCTTTCAACCTAACTTACTTTATAGAAATATTGTGATGTAAAAAGATAGGTGGAGATCCATACAAATCATCCTGCATTCCTCAGGGAAAGGATAGGATAATAAGATAAAGGAAAATATTAGCAACCATTGTTGGCCAATTTCAGATATGTGGCATTGCAGAGGATTCTGGAGGTCTATGTGCACATCTGTAAGATATCAAAGTATTCAAACACTATTATAAACAACAATACTTAATTTAATTGAGGAGTTTAGGAATGGTTTTCAGACCATTAGGTAGGTAAGTTGCCCACTCCTGCAATTCCACTTCAATCCAGTCTGATCCAGACTTGATCAGATCCTGATCCTGTGGTTATTTATTATTGCATAGGTGATAACAGCTGTTCAAGGGCCCCACATGGGCAACACGTCCATTTTCTGCCAACAGGTCAATCAGTCCATCAAGGTGGTTTTTTTTTTTTAAATAGATGGTATCTATTCATAGCAAATCTCTCGACCCACTTCAGAAGAGATATAATTAGACTATATAAAACCCCATTCAAATAAACAAATCACAGATGGTGCAAAAGCAAGCGAGATCCAAATTAGTTCAAATGGGCAAAAAAGGAAAGGAGTCTTGCCTCCCTTTAACCTTTAATCTCACTGTTAGAGATTGGGAAGCCAATCCTCCTGCCTTCTGCAATGAAATTCAGTTTGGTCTGCTCATCAGGGAAGTGTTTGTTTTCATTATATTTGTAATACTGCATGTGGCTATGGCAACATAAATCCGATCATATTACAGTTCCTTGCTAGCCTGCTTTATTTAAAGTATGCTTGGCCTATTTGTTCTCACCGCTGTAATATTCTTTTGTTCAACCCACTACTGTACACCTATTTGTCATTTTCTCTATACATATATCCAAGGTATCAATGGGAACAGTGGGGCACACAGTTGTACACACTCTTTTAAGGGTTGGATAATGTCTAGCATTGCAGAAATGCAGAACAGCTAAAAGAAGAAGAGAAATAACAAAGGTGCTTTTCCAAAAGGCAACTGGACTTGCTTTGTTTTCCTGGAAGAAGTTTCACTTCTCATCCAAGAAGCTGAAGAAGCTTCTTGGATGAGAAGCGAAACATCTTCCAGGAAAACAAAGAAAGTCCAAATGCCTTTTGAAAAAGCACCTTTGGGACAACCATGACCTGTATGATTGAAAATCTCCATAGACAAGGGAAATAACACACTCATAATTCCTCCCTAAATTCTGTAAAATTATAAATATGGAAGCTATACTTTGGCAGATGCAAGACTAAAGGTGATAAAGAAAAGCAGAGGAGTTTGGAAACAGAGACTAGATTTTAGTGCAATGGGTCAATGGCCAGCCCCCCAAGCTCTGCAAAGCTCTATCGCCATACTAATTATGGAGCTGCTACCCCAGTCTTCTTCAGTTACCCCATGCACACAAGTAACAATGTGGAATCACAGGGCATGTTGCTGATTCTGGGGTGGTAGCTAAGCCATTGCAAAAGTTTCCTGAATTTCAGAAGACTTGCCATGAACAAACAGTGCTTTTGTTTAAAGCAGCTGAGGTCTTTCTGCTGGCCAAGATTCTAAACTAGTCAGGAACATGAGAGCTGATTATGTCACACAAGTGCAGATCCATGCCTTTTTCTAGACCTTATGCACCATGATGGAGAAATTCTCTTGGTTAATGCATTCCATCTTGTTTGAAAGAATCAGAAGTTTGTCAAGCATTAGATAACAGATATAGGTATAAACATTATTAATACATGAAATGGATACGAATAAATGGGGACAGTAGGACAGGGATGGTAAGCACATTGGTGCGCTTATGCACGCCCCTTACAGACTTCTTAGGAATGGGGTGAGGTCAACAGTAGATAGTCTAAGGTTAAAGTTTTGAGGGTTTGGGGAAGAAACCACAGAGTCAGGTAGTGTGTTCCAGGCATTGACCACTCTGTTGCTGAAGTCATATTTCCTGCAATCAAGTTTGGAGCGGTTCACTTTAAATTTGTATCTGTTGTGTGCTCATGTATTGTTGTGGTTGAAGCTGAAGTAGTCATTAACAGGTAGGACATTGTAGTAGATAATTTTGTGTACTACGCTTAGGTCAGGCATGTCCAAAGTCCGTCCCGGGGGCCAATTGCAGCCCGTGTTCAAATTTCGAAAGGCCCACAGCCTCTTCTTCCTGCCGGCTCAGCCTGTCACTCATCCCCGCTGGCCAGCGTTTTTCCCTTCACCACATAGCGGTTGCCATAGGTGTCCCCTGCTGCCTCCTGCTCCACAGCCACCCTGCTCTGCAGAGCATCTCAGCCATATTTTTCATCAGAAGATGACAGTAGACCTGAGTCAGCACTCTCGCCACATGACCCTTGTGAGATTGTGTGCCCATTTCTAAAATGGCGACTGTAACTTAAAAAAGGAAAGTTGACAGCGAGGGCCGCTGCTTCCCAAACAAGTGGAAATTGGAGTATTTTTTCACCGAAATACGAAACAACTGTGTCTGCCTAATTTGCCAAGAGACTGTAGCTGTTTTCAAGGAATTCAATATCAAGAGGCACTACCAGACAAAACATGCTAACTACAACTAGTTAACTGGGAATGAACGGGGCAAAAAAATGTACGAAACTAGAAGCTGATTTAATGGCACAGCAGCGCCTTTTCACCGTTCACATTAGTGCAGTTAAGTTATTTGTTTAGTCTTTCATAAAATAGTTCATTTGCATTTAATGTTAATGGTTCAAAGAATGTCAGTCTGAATGGTTGGTCCCCACACATTTTCACCTCAGCAAATCTGGCCCTCCTTGCAAAAAAATTGGACACCTGGCTTAGGTATTCCTTCTTTGCTTAGCAATTTATACTAACGGACAAAGTCTAGTGGGTGGAAATGAGCTATATACTGTATTAATATATGGTACAACAGAAATGAAACTACCAAATAAATCAATTTCAGATCCTCCCTCCTTTCTCTCTCTCTCTCTCTCTCTCTCTCTCTCTCTCTCTCTCTCTCTCTCTCTCTCTCTCTCTCTCTCTTTCTTTCTTTCTTTCTTTCTTTCTTTCTTTCCTCACAATATGAGACTGTTATGAACCAAATGCAACTTGGCAGGAAGTTTCTGGCAAACCTACAACTAAACACTTTACAGTAATCCAAATCTGATTTATGTGAATTATACCCTCAAAGGGCTTCATGTTGGCAGATATTTGTTTCATATTTTTCAGGTGATAAATGTTGGTCTATATATGTTGATACATAAATTATCACACCAACACAGCACAGTTTAAAAGTCCAAAATAGCCAGGGCTTCTCTGAGAGATGCAAAATAATATAGCAATCAACATCAGATGGAAATGTGAACTTGGATAGATGGTTTATTTAGTATCAGGAATGAAAATTATTTCCAAGCTCAATGGCCTGGGAAGAAAAGGAGGAACAATGTCTAAGGCCAGGGCTGTCAAACTCCTGGCCCATGGGCCAGATGCGTCACGTGCTGGCCATGCCCACGCCCACACCAGGGGGGGGAAGCCCTAATAGGTCACATGACACTGCCGTGATGATGTGAGTGTGACACCCCTGCCTTAGACAGTGTTTCTCAATCCTGGGAACTTTAAGATGTGTGGATTTCAGTTATCAGAATTCTTCAGCCAGCAAAGCTTTAAATCTTAAATCTAAGATTTAAGCTCATCTTAAATTTAAGGGAGTTGAAGTCCACCCATCTTAAAGCTGCCAAGGCTGAAAAACATTGCCTTAATAGGTTTGGCTGATGCAAATAGTCACCATAAAATAAGTTTGTAAAAAGGAAAAATAGATAAGTTGTGATTGGCATCTTTGTGTGTGTGTCTATGTGAACATACTGTACATACCAAATAATATTTTAAAACAGTAATTTGAAAGTCCTATTTACTCAACTATTTCATATAATTTCCTCAAAAAAAAGGTAAGTAGGTCTGCATTAACATTTCATTTAACAATTATATTTATAGACATATCAGTTTAGATCAGCTACAATAGTTCAGAATATATAACATTTCATTCCTCAGTACATTTTATAGGTTTTTTCAGACTGTGTTTCTACAGGATTAGTTTTTTGTAGCTAATGGAGAGTTGGCTTGAAATAGTACCTTGAAATAGTATCTGTTCCCCAAACTAAGAGTACCCCTTTAACTCTTTATGGGGACTATTTTTAGAACCTTTTGCTTCCAACTTGAATTGCATTTTTCCTTTCTTTTCTCTGCATTTTTTAATGCAGCCAAAGACAATATGCCTGAAAACTCAAGCAAGACAGTTCAAGACAAAGAAAAGGAGGAGACTGAAATTGCTGCCAGCAGAGCTGAAGAAAACATGAGCAACATGCAGCTACATGCCAACATGAATATGGCATCAGTGAAGAGGTAGTCTCCTCCTCACATATTGTTTGGCACCAACATGCCAGACAGGTACTGGTACAGATAAAAAAATTACACAAAGCAATATGAATAGGTAATAATACATCTGACAATTTTCAGTCATGTAAGATTGGATAGATTTTTTCATAGCCTTGTAGTATAACATAACATAAATAAGCTCAGGAATTAATATCTTCCCCCACATTGCTGGACTTATTTAGTTTTCAGCTCAGGATAAAGGCAGAGTTTAGTCTTCATTTAACATATATGGACTATTAAAACTTTGGGCAAAACTGTGCATCATCAGGCAACAATTTTTAGTAATACTATTTTTAAATTTGCAGATGATACAACAGTGGTGGGATTCATCTCCTGGAGGGATGAGTCTGTCTATCGAGATGAGGTGGACCGGTTGCTTTCATGGTGTGGAGAAAATAATTTGGTCCTTAACACCAATAAGACCAAGGAGCTTATAGTGGACTATAGAAGGAATAGATCAGACATCCAGCCTTTGCTTATCAATGGAGACTGAGTGGAGCAAGTGGCCAGTTTTAAGTTTCTGGGTGTTATCATAAAAGAGGACCTGACCTGGGGCACTCACATTGCAGCACTGGTCAGAAGGGCCCAGCAGAGATTATACTACCTGAGACTTCTCAGGAAACAACAACTGAATGAAAAACTGCTGGTGACCTTCTACCAGTGCACCATAGAGAGTATTTTAACTTACTGCACCTGTGTATGGTTTGCCAATTGCACAGTGGCAGATAGGACAGCACTCCAGAGGGTTAATGTCATCGCCCAGAGGATCATTGGTTGCCATGTTTTTATTTATCACATTAGATTCATAGTCATTCACTTAGGATTGTTATTTATACAGCAGATGCAGGAAAAGTTTACAAAAACCATTGGATGAAATAAGACAGATAGCCAGATTATTTTATGATGGAAGGTTGAACTGGAGCAAGGTGTCTCATAGATCTGAAACAAGACCAAGAAATGATAAGGTTAAACAGCAAAAAATGTGTGAGATACCTAAAGAAACTTTAATGGTCCAAAGCTAATTAATAAAACACACATTTTGCATCAAGATGGTTATCTAAGAATCTATAATAAAATCACAGTAGGACAATGAATTGCAAAATTTTGGCAATACAATTGCCAAAGAAAGAAGACCTATTAGTTAGAATATACTTTTCCTTCGAGGGCTGAACAAAGCAGCCGGTGAAAAATTACAAATGATGGAGCTGAGGTAGTATGAAGGCTAGTTCTACAGCCCAAACCTATCAGTACTGATAGCAGCTACTATGGTTTCTCTCAAGCACATAAACATGGGATGACTGATTGCCATCCCAGTTTGCCACTTAGGAAACCAGATCAAGATCAAAAATCATTGAAAGGAAGGACATTTAAAAGAATTACGCTGAATCCTTAATCTTCAAATAAAAGCATTGGACAGAGATATAGAGTATTGTAGTGTTTACTCACGTATGTGATAGTTGCAACATTTGATTCGTCCACTCTGCCTTGTGACTCTTTTGTGGCTTTTCTTCATTTCAGATTCCACTATTTGGGTGCTCATATATAAAGGTCTTTTGTTTTGCTATAGAACAGCATAGTGTGCATTGTCAGCACAACCTGAGCTTAAAGGCTGAACCTAAATAATTTTTTAGCATGGTTCAGGTGGATTTACAGATTTGAAATGTATAAGTTGATACTTCCCATCACCTTTTCCCCTTTCCCTTTAAAATGTAAAATAAGCCAAGGCCAGGACATATGAACCCCTACTAATTCCAAGCTATGGGTAGATAGTTTCTGATGAAGCATGTATTTTTACTCTCAACTCATCTTGAACTGATGTGCCACTTGGCCATGTGGCAAAGTAATCACTCAGACTCTTCACTGTGCGCTCAATGCAGATCAAGCAGAGCAACCTTGACAAAATGCAAAAGGTTAGAGGAATGAATCTCAGCTAATGCTAATGAAAAACTGAAATTTCAATGGTATATTTAATTTGACATCCATCATCAAAATAGGTAGACAGGCAGATATTGCAGTTCAAGTTATTTTGTTAAAAAATATTCCTGCCAATACATTTAATGGCTATCACATGCCAATGAAATGTCAATCTCTAATAAGGTATATTTCAGTGAAAAATATCAATGGCTCACACCCTTTTCCTTTTGTTGGAGAAATTTGGTGCAGCTTTTGAAAGAAAGTTTTCCTGTGGAAGATCATAGAAAACTAATAGAATAGGGATAGCTTTCATATGAACATGTGGGGCATTGGCATAAATGTGCAGGCAGAATTTATTATAGAATCCTTCTGAATAAAAACTTGGTTCAAAATGAGGGAGGGGATCAAAGAGTATGAAATAACTATATTAAAAACATTTCATATTTATGTAGTATTGTCACATTCTAAGTGGAGGACAGTCTTTTTCCAATGTTTACCAAAACTTTATAAGGGAAGTTGATGTCATTGCATTTCTGTAGTAAACAGGAGAAGAGTACTGAAATCAAAAAGACTAGAAATTTTTCCTACAGCCCTTTTTAACATTTTGCTAAATTCATAGCACAAACAAGACTCAAACCAGGAACATGCATACCTCAGTTGCTTCTTCACCACTCTACTACAGCTATTGACTTATGATAGATTATGGAAAAGACACCTGTTCAGGGCTTCACATTGACCTTAATGCAGCTCTTAAGATTATTTGAGAGAGACGTAACATGCAATAGATTCATGGCCTCAAAACCTTATTTGCTCCTATTTTAGAAGAATAATGGCCTCTCTTCTAAAAGTAGTTGACCTTAGTCTTATATCACACACTCCAGTTAGAGCATCAGTCAAATAAATATGTTTATTCCATCATTGTGGCTGCCATAAAGAGAGAGAGAGAGAGAGAGAGAGAGAGTATGTCCATAGCCCAAAGCTGCATTTCGGGAATGACTTGTCATTGATTACAAGAAATTTCCATCTTGTCTACTGAGACATGACCAGAGAAAGAGACCTCACAAATGATTGAAAGACAGCAATTTTTATCTTTGATTTATGGCTTTCCACCAATGGAAAATCTTGTTCTTCTTTGGATACTAATTCTTTCATTTAATTTTTAAAATTCTGTCAATCACTTATCAGCATTTGTTTTGTTTTTTTGCTGTTGTTTTCTTGGAAAACCAACTATTTCCAACATAGCCTCTTGTTACTCTGTTTTGTTTTTTATTTTTAATTGCAATTATTTATTTATCATTATTTATTTTCCATTAATAAATGGAATTAGTGTCATTTTATTTACAAATCAAAGTGGAATCTGTTCACATATTAGATTGTTATTTCTACCAAAATACTGTTCAATTAAGTTAAGAATAAAATATAAAAAATAAAATAGCAAAGTTATACTTTAAATTCAACAATAAAAATGATTGACTAAGAACAACAATAACAAATCTTCTCTGTTAGTATAGATATATGGATCATAGATATAATTGCATGAACAAATCAGGGCATTAAATTAATTGTTTAGATTTTGATTATAGTAATGAAAAATAATCAAAAGCAGCTGACATACAAGTTTTTGCCTATTGCTTCTTCTCTTTCACCTTCCCACAACCTTGGATTAATTAAAAAAGAAAATTCAATGACATTCCTAATATTAAAGCCACGGTTATCTTTCTTTTACTAAAATTACAAAATGAAGCTAATTTAACTATCTTTCTTTCTGTGTTACTTCTACTATTTTATTTTGTTAATTAATAAATCATTTACTTTATTAATTTAATAAATTATTTTATTAATAAAATAAAATAGTAATAGTCATCTCATCTATAAAATATTAAATAAAACCAGGGTTACAGAAAATTTAAAAATTTCAGAAGTATTTGCTCGTAAACTTAGCAAAACAAACTCAACACATTCTCCTCAATTAAATGAGAACTAAAATTCCATAGCTATCAAAAAAAAAAAAACCTTTTATTTTATTCTTGGAGAATCTGGGTGTTTCATGAGGAATCTAGTTTTTGATGTGAATTCATGTAATTATATCACTAAGAAAAATGGTACAGGCTTTTTATTTCAAAATATGCACTCCTGCACAACTGTGAATGCATTTCCTGGACTTTTAATAAGAAATTAAAAATTGGCAATTGCCATCATAACCCCTAACTTTTTCTGCAATTTATATATAGATAGACACTATATAGATGCATTCTTATTAAATATGCATATAGTCACCACATATTATTTTAATGATTTTTGTACATCTACAATATACGGAATGTAAGGGAATTATAAAAACTACAAAAGCCATGCTGATTTGTTTACTTGTAGCCAACAATTACTGGATTTCTTTAAAAAGAAAAACACCTGACAAAATGTTGCCTGAGAAACTACGATGCCTCTGGTATAAATTTTCCTAAGAAATCCCTAATAGACATAATCATTATGCGATGCTGTAATTTTCAGTATTCCCAATGTAGCCCAGAGGATAAAAGTTAGATTGCATAAAATTAATGTTGGTGGGTAATGGAGATGCAAAAGACTGGCTGCTAATATAAATGCCAAAATATAGCAATAGAGAAGTTGCATTTCCAATCATGTAATTCAAAGAAAGAAAAACAGCATTTTGATCTGCGCCGCAGATTCTGTGGCTATCATTCTCTTAAACTGCAGAGCTAACACCTTGGCAGATTTAATAACTTGCTTTTCTTGGAGGGAAAAAGAAGAGTCAGTGAGTGTTCTACTCTGCTGTTGAAATGTGAAAGAGATTGAAAGAGGACACACCTGTTGTGGTTGGAAAGTACCATGGTGCACACATGAGTAAGGGTCTGGCATCTGGCAAATGCATAGCAAGCCTGACCTCACTCTTGACTATCCCACTGCCAAGTACAGGCTAAAGCAGATTAGGGAAAAGAGAGAAGCCACAGGAGGAAACAGGGCAAAATCATCTCCATCTATAAGAAGCCCAGGGGAACAGCAGTTTTTTGGAAGACCCCGCGTCACATTTAGATAGCCTTCTAGGGGGGAAATGTGGCATGCTCTGGACTTTGCAACTTGTATGTTACAGGCTTACATGTTACAATTTCCTGTGCATGTGCTTTGTACAATGTACAATATGCAGGCTACCATGGGAATAAAAGGAAGTGAGTGCACACATAGGAAAACAGACTTGTAAGCAAGTAGTCACATTGTTTCAGCTGGGCGATCAATACTCTGTGTGAGACAAAGTGTAAGAGTGTATCTAAAATTTACAAATTATCTGCTTAATCATATCCTCAGCACATGCAGAGTTTGGGTTAAGTGAAAATGTAATCTTTAGAAACAGTAGAATTACCACTTGTACAGTCCTTCCCACCCTGCAATTGTCACTACAGTAGAAAAATAAAATAAAATAAAATCATAGCTTGGAAGGGACCTTAGAGGTCTTCTAGTCCAACCCCCTGCCCATGGCAGGAGACCTTATATCATCCTGGACAAATGGTTTCCAATCTTTTCTTGAAGACCTCCAGCAATGGAGCACTCACAATTCTAGGAGGAAACTTTTACCATTGGTTAATTATACTTATTGTCAGGAAACTTCTCCTTAATTGTAGGCTGCCTCTCTCTTTAACAAGCTTCCACCCTTCTTGTTCTATTCTCAGGAGCTTTGGAGAATAAATTGACCCCCTCCTCTCTGTAACAGCCCCTCTTGTACCGGAAGATAGTTGTCATGTTAGCCCTAATTCTTTTCTTCGTTAGGCTAGACATACCTAGTTCCCATAACCATGCATCTTATGGTTTAGCCTCCAGACTTCTCTGCACTCTTTCTAGGGTCTCAGCATCTTTTTTGTATCATGGCAATCAGAACTGGATGCAGTATTCCAAGTGAGGCTTTACTAGTGCAGTATAGAGTGGTACAATCACTTCTCATGAGCTTGATGCCATCCCTCTGTTAATGTAGCCTAGGACTGCATTGGCTTTTTGTCACCTACAGCACCTACTGCTGGCTCATATTTAAGTGGTGGTCCACATGGACACCTAGATCCCTCTTACTGTTACTACTGTTGAGCCAGGTACCACTGTAAATACCACTTAAATTCCATTATAATTCATAAAATAGTAATTGAGTGGAAATATAAAATCAGAATATACCTTAAATGGAAACTAAGGAAGTTATAAAGCAAAAAATCAAATGACTCGTTGAAAATACAGTGCAAAATACAATAGGAAAAAGCATGCTAACTTGAACCTTAATATTTAGCCCAGCATTCTGTTCCTAGTGAATACATGCAGGATGCAAAAGCAATAACCCCCCCCCCATTCATGTCCCCCTACAACTTTTTCTGATTATTTTTCATTTCATTTTTTTCTTTGCTCTTTGTAAGAGCCCAGGGTACTATGCATCATTGAACCGTAATGAAAATATTCTCCTTTCTCCTTCCAACCCATGTAAAAATACACATTAATAACTGAAAAATGATTCCCCATTTATGAGTGCTGCTTTATTTATCTTATCATTTTTTTAGCAAAATGTTTCTGATTCTGTACCTTTGCCTTATGTCAAAGTCTTCTACTTGTTACTTTTTATAGCTCTATCTATCTATCTATCTATCTATCTATCTATCTATCTATCTATTTATCTAATTTATTATATTAAGTTATATTAAATTATTATTTATTATTATTTATTATTATTATTATTTATATTAAATTATTAAATTATTTATTATTATTTAATATAATTAAATTATATTAAATTATTATATTATTTATTATTATTTATGACTACTTCAGCTTCAACCACAACAATACATGAGCACACAATAGATACAAACTTAAGGTAAACCGCTCCAAACTCGGTTGCAGAAAATACGACTTCAGTAACAGAGTGGTCAATGCCTGGAATTTACTACCTGACTCTGTGGTTTCATCCCCAAACCCCCAAAACTTTAACCTTAGACTGTCTACTGTTGACCTCACCCCATTCTTAAGAGGTCTGTAAGGGGCGTGCATAAGCGCACCAGCGTGCCTGCTGTCCCTGTCCTACTGTTCCCTTTTATAGGTATCCATTTCATGTATTCATAAGTATGTTTATACTTATATCTGTTATCTAATAGGTGCTTGATGAAATAAATAAAATAAAATAAAAAATAAAATAAATTTTTATATCAGAATACTCAATATTCCAAGTGTGGTCACAATATAGAATACAAAGATATGGCAATTAATCTGAACATCCTACATTAAATAATACTACACAGCAATGAATGGAAATTAACTAATCCATATGTAATTATTTATTAGCTATATATATCCAATCTTGCCTTTTGAAGCTCAAGATAATATATATAGCATTCTCTCTTCCTATTTTTCCCATCAAAAGCCTGTGAAGTCTCCCCATGATGAAGGTTCACTTGAACCTTGATCTGTTTCTGCCAGTCCATCACATCAGAATCATTACACCATACTATTACACACACACACACGCACACACACACATAATTTACTGCTGTTAAACATTTCATAAACCAATCAACATTTTGACTTGAATAATTTGCAAAAGTAATAGTATTAGACTTTCTAAGAGAGTTAACGAAATAGATAACTAGATAGTGAGAGAGAGAGAAAGAAAGAGAAAGAAACCACCAATTTAGAAATGTTTATGGAAGAAATCTAATTATAACTCAATATGTATGGGGTACATGCGTGGGGGGGCATGTGTGCATATGATTATGTATCTCTCTCGCAACAGATTGCAAACAGTTCACAATGATATTCATTACACCGATCTATATATAGCAAATCCAGTTTCATGAGGCTTTGCTCTGGGACTTTCTAAAATGTATCCTTTCAGCACTGTATGATGGAGAGCACTATTTTCCCCACAAGTCAAGGAAGAAATATAAGATAGATTTGTAGCACATGAACTTTAGGTATTATAACCAAACTAAAACAAAAAAATAGTTAAGTAGCTTTTAACTTGGTTGTGCAAATTCTAACTTTGCTGAATGTGAAATATTTTATGGTGGCAGATTAGTTGATGGGTCTCCACCTTGCATCAAATATGTATTATCTTTCATGCAAGAATCTATGCCTGCAGATTCTTCTATTCGTTTTTTGAAGCAGGGTGAATATATCTCATTTGTTTTATTCCATTTGTGCCCTCAAATACACTACAGGCCTATTTACTGTCCTGACTCTACCCATCATTTCAACTCTTCCAGCCTAACTTATGCCCACCACTGTCTGTCTGATCTTTCTACATTGCTCATTATCTTTCTATTTCCTTTTGGAAGGCAGGGAGCCGAGGTGGTGCAGTGGTTAGAGTGCAGTACTGCAGCTACTTCATCTGACTGCTAGTTCAGCAGATCAGCGGATCAAATCTCACCTCCATCCTTCCGAGGTGGGTAAAATGAGGACCCAGATTGTTAGGGAGCAATATGCTATTTAGTATACTGTCTTTGGTGTAAGCTGCTCAGAGTCCTCGGAGAGTGGGCGGTATAGAAATATGACTAATAATAAGGGATAGTTAAAACTGGCAGAAGCTGATCCTACCAGCTGTATTGGATTCCATTTCCTTTGTTCCTCATTTTGTCTCTTTGGCCATTCATGTACTATGTATCTTCAGTGATATGGAAAGATGCTTATCAATGATATATTAGTCTTCTACCAAACCATTTTTGGGGTTGTTGCACTGATTGTGTTTTCCAGCAATGTGAGAGATAATAGGATATGGCACTTATAGTTATAAGGCAAAAAGTTTGGACTGGTTCCAATCTCTATAGACATATTCTAACCTCATCAATCAGGGATTAAATGTGAAGGTTGGATATTGTGCGTTTAAGGATTGCCTTGTGATTTATCTCCTGCATTTAAATCAATAGATTCAGTAGAGTACAGCTAAAATACTGTAATGAAGGTAAAACAAGCATCCTATAAGACTGAGTGCAAAATTAGCAAAATCAGCCAACAATTTAAATATACTGCAAGCTTCCTACAATATGGGCTGGTTCCTTGCAAGATGTGACTAAGGATATGAAGGTAACTTCATGCATTCAAACTATTTGCCTTCACCCAGTCTCAAATGTTCAGTCTTTCACTAGAGTTCCACTTCATTGAAATAATACTTTTATGGCAGCTCTTCTGCTTTGACAATAAAAGATTTTAAATTCTAGAATTTATGCCTGTATCCAAATAGAGAATTTACTTGTGTTCAAAACCAGTTTTCGTATGTTGCATATGCATGAAAAGTTTTCTCCTTGAATTTCAGTAAAGCCACTTATTTCTATCATTACTTTATACCAATGGCAGTGTAAATTATCGATCGGCATTGCACAGATTGTTTGAATATCAGAGCGGCAGGTGCTTATTTCTTAAGCTGGTAAAAAGGTGAAGCAGTTCTGCTGTCTTTATATAGCTTTTCTTCTTGAACTAGACAGTCGTAAAAGTGAACATGTAAAAGGTTAACCATTTCATAACTTCATCCTCCCTCAGTCAGCGTATTTCCTAAGAGCACCTGGCATGATGGTGTGACTTGATTAAGGAGAAAGACAGCACTTTTTAAATGTGTTATTTCACAAGTACTTTTTCTCCTGATGCTAACAGGGTTCAGTTACACGAACATACGTTGCACAGTATAATAGTTTGCCAGAACTTGATCCGTACTCATCCTGGAGAGGAAACGCAGTCTCCCATTCTAAGGGGCCATTTAAATCCTTTAAATCCTTTTAATCTCACTCAGGTTAAGGTCTTGAAAGTTGTCCAGGTTTATAGTTCCACTTCTTGGAATAGGGTCTTGCTTGCAGCGAAAGACAAACTTTAGAAGGTTGATACTTAATAAGAATAAAATGACATATGTTGATCAAGATGTCACCCAGATAGCTACAGGATAATTTTTCTTCCAGGCAGGCTCTTAATGTGTAATGTTTAGGATTTCTTAAACAGAGAGAATAATCCAAATAAAGTTATTTATCTCCAATTTCTGAACTATATATCAGATTGAGAATGAGACAGTAAAGTACCACCATATTAATGTAATTGTGATTATTTATAATGCAGGTAAAGGTTTATCATTGCTTGCTATTATTCATGAAATGGAAGTCTGCAGTGAGTAGTTGTTTGTGCACTTTAAACAATGTACCATGATTGAATTTTCCCTGTAATAGAAATATAGTAGCCCTTGATTTACAACCACAACTGGGACCAGAATTTCCATCGCTAAACAATGTGGTCATAAAGCGAGATGCCGTGTAACTGTGATGGCATTTAGTGATGGCAATCCCAGCATTCCTATACTGGTCAACATAGGAATCCAGATCAAACAATCCTTACATCCTCTGATTGAATACATCAAGCAAAAGGGAACTCATGGTCTCCCTGGAGAATTGGCTTCACTGTGGAACATAGGTTTTTTTTTCTAATATTCAATTAAAATGTAATCATTAATCTATGTCTTTCATTCTGGAATGATAAACAGGTCTTGATTTTTTCTGTAGGACATCCTTTTAGATTTCTGAAAAGTGCTATTATATTACTCTTCAGTATTTGCTTCTTTAGGCCAACATGCTCAGTTATAGTCCTTCAGGTCCTTTTCTCAGGTTCTTTGTTTGTCTGAATCCATATTCAAGCGTGTTATCCAGAATTGGATGGTCAGTCAATCTGTTCGTCTGTCTGTCTAAAGTAGAGTATTAAAGCACAAACCAATGAAATGATTACTCTTTGCAATCTGAATACTGCATTTGCCTTTCAGCTGCCATATTATTCTGTTGACTCATACTTGGTTTGTAATCAACTATCATTCTACTATCTTTTTTCCACAACAACCATTATCAAGCCAGGTATCCAGTAGCCCACATCTGGGATCTGGTTTTCTTATGTGAAGAACTTGGAATTTTTCTTAGTAAATTTCAATTTAGCCCACTTTTCTAACATATTCAGGTCATGTTTAATTTTATTTGTTCTGTCCTACCCAATTGCATCATTTTCAGATTTGAAAAGCAATCTTTTCTTTTCAAACTTTTTCATCTAGGTCATAAATAAAAACGTTGAAAAATATAGATTCCTGCACTGAACTTTTTGCTACTTCACTATCTTTTTCTACCTTTGCTATCTTTTTTCAGTTTAATGAGTTATCTTTCCACATTATAACTGCTGATAATCTACATTAATCTGTTAAAAAAACTCAAAACAATATACTATTTCAACACTAGAGGGCTGTTTTGCACAGGTTAACAATTCAGTGCTATCTGTAATTAGCTCAGATCATAAATAAAATGGACACTTAAAAAAATAAAGTTACATTCCAAACTGTCATTTATTAAACAGTTGTATTTTACCTAGAATATTAATGGGGAATATCTCTACAAGTGAAGATTTTGCAGGAAATATTTTAAACGGTGCCCTTCAAAACTGATTTTCTCCCTGAGAAATGCTTTCCTCCTAATGAACTTTCCTTCACACTTGAAATAGCTCTTTTATAATCAGATCCTGAAGTGTGAAATTGTGATGCTTTTCCTTTCTCGTCCTCTGAGGCTGAAATCCCTCCCACCTGATCTTAGATGCAGATGGTCTGAGAAGTGATTCATGATTCAAACTGATTCCCAAATTTGGGTATCCTGTATGGCTGACTGATGCGTTATGAAAGTTGTGTGACTGGCTCAATGCCTTATTCTGATTGAATATCCAGGCTGCAATATAATCACAGCATGTGTTTTTCTTGGAAAAGCTGTGTTCATTCTAATCAGAACTATATTTTATTTAGTTGTGGAATCTTTCTTAAATATCAAACTCTTTATGTTACAAATGTACAAATATAATTTAACATAAACTCTAGCCTTTTTAAATCTTATCTTCAAATCAATTATCTTTTACAGAAGAAAGTTAGAAACTGTCAGTTTGTTAGTTTTTCTTTGCATATAATGTATTTCAATGTTTTTTTTAAAAAAACTGTCAGGTATATATTGATCAACCTTCATGTAACTCAGTATAGTTAATTTGAAATTTCATAATCACCTCTTCAAGATCCATTTGCATCCTAGCTATTTTCCATAACAGCATTTTAAAGGGGCAAAAAGCCACTGACATACTTGAAATTGCAAGCACAAAAGAAAAATGCCTCTTCTACATCTGCCTCCCGTTTCACCTTTGCCACTGATTTACTCTTTGCCAATCATGAATATACTTTCAAAGAATCCTATCCAAGGCAAATCTATTGCATAACAACCTTTGACAATAGTTAAACCTAAAATTGGCATCAGAAACCCTCATTTGTGATTTCAGAGGTTGTCATTCTAGCATTCCAGGTATTTAGAGATGTAGCCTAAAGTAGCTGGGTATAAGAGGCACATCTTTATTAGTAACAGTTCTGAAATTATATACTTAACAAAAATAGAGGAATTTGTTTTTTCCTCTACTTTTAGGCAGCCAGTGGCCTGATTCTCACATGCTAAACTGTAACCTTGTTTATATTTGTTTTTCAATGCAATGGTGTGCAAACCAGATCACTATCCACTAGAGATTAGCGTTAATATGAATTTACTTTTATTTCACATATGGGTTTTCTTTTATTTGCCCTGGTGCTTTAAGAAGCTTATAGTATTTTAAAGCTGTTTTATATATTATTTTAATGTTGATTTAAACATTTTTATATCTCTTTGGGTATGATACATAAATGGAATTAAAATTAAAATGACAGAATTTTAAAACTGATTAAGTAATATTCATATTGATAATACTTATATTAAGACAAAAAAGAAAATATTACATTTAAAAAAAAACACTTGAATTCAATACTTGAATTTTTCTAGCCAGATTTTCTTTACACTATTTTATTGCACACGCTTAATTCTACTTCAACAATATCATGACATAACAATCTATGCATTTTTATATATTTAAGTATTTAAACGTAGAATGAGGCAAAAATATATTTGTAAAGATCAGAGATTCCTGCAATGAATGACAGTCAAACACATTTATTTTTACTATGTACAAATGTGGTAGTTTAAAATAGTACTTTATTCACCCGGTTGAAATGACACACAGTCTATGTATAGATAATGGTTTTGACACAGCAAGCTATACTGATCTGACAAAAATGCTTCAGAGTTTTCTTACTCTGAACAAGTCATTATCAAAATCAAACCAGTTTGGTATTTTCCCATTGCTTGTTCTTTATCTCCTTCACATCTTTTTAAAAACCTCTGAAGATGAGAAGAAAAATTTTCAAGATCTAAGGTGCTGAT
This sequence comes from Pantherophis guttatus, assembly GCF_059756535.1. Taxonomy (NCBI): domain Eukaryota; kingdom Metazoa; phylum Chordata; class Lepidosauria; order Squamata; family Colubridae; genus Pantherophis; species Pantherophis guttatus. The sequence goes on along the minus strand of NC_142070.1, from coordinate 20,607,380 downwards.
TAATATCCCTTGGACTAATACTACAAACATCAAAGAAAAGGTAAATGTTTTTTTTTTCAGATTGCTTGTTTCTTCTGTACTGAAATAGTATTAGACCTCACTGTAACAGACAAAAGTCTATTCAACTTAACACTAGAGAAGCTTGAGACCATATAATTTTAATAGTAGTCAAGTGGAACTTTTATTGTAGCTGATATAATTAATTAATTATAATATAATTATAATTGAGTACAGTTCTAAAACAACTTAGTAAAAAGAGATAGACACAAGTTAAAATTAGTTTTATTTCTCTATTTCATGACATACTAAGAATTGTTCTAATTCTTTATGTTGGAAGTATTTTTGTTGGAAGAAGAATATTCATATGGAGCCCCACTCTTTTTTAAAAAATAAAAGGAAAGGAAAGGATGGGTAACCCTCTTTAAATGTTTTTGTATACAATACAAATAATGTTTCATAAATTGGAAAAAAGTGCTTTTTAAAAATTACCAGTAAAAATAGAAGTCATTTGAAATTCCTAATGTCTTATTAAGATTAAATTCAGTCTTTTTTTGCCCATTGAAATATTATCTAGGTAATATTCTTAAAATACTGTTCTAGCAATAAAAGGTGCTTTCCATGTAGCTCTCCTTCATTTTGATCATCCAAAAACCAATCATCTTTTAAAACTATTACATGGATTAATCCCTCTTACACACTTACATATTCCTTAACTAGAAGTATAAGAATTTCCATATGCTTTCTCTTCATTTTGGGATGTCTGGGAAAGTTGAGTGGCAGATGCTGTTAATGCTGCTACTTCTGTTACCAATGGCATTCAGACTGACAGCTCTTCATGCCAAACTAACAACTGTACTTCATAGCTCAGGAATAAGACACTGGCAGCAGCGGCAGTTACCAGCACCCCCATCTCCACAGAGACAACAGCAGCCACCCAGCCTATCAAGCAACTCTCCAAGGTCTACAGCTAAACCTCAAGAAACAAAATTAGGAACCACTGGGGAACACGTGTGTATATGTGTGTGTGTCTCTCTTGCTTGACTTTGGTCCTGGGTCCCTTCAATCAGCTTGAAAGCGTTCACCATGGAAGTGTTTACAGAACTGCCTGCTGAAGAGACAGTTATTCAAAAAGAGAATGCTGGAAAAAGCAACAGCCAAATGATCACGTGTCATCCTCAAGAGCCATCAATTTCCTCAGCTGAGGAATCAAAATATGTGGAGATTTACGATTACCCTGGAGGGACAGGAGAGAATCCCCAGACTCTAAAGCTGAATCTAGAACGGAATGGAAGTAAAGTGCCCTTTATCAGAACTAAAAATGGACCTTGCGAGATCAGTGAGATTAACAGATTGGCTAACAAAATCTTGGCAGACAAATATGCAAATCAAGAATCTCTGGATTATACTTCTAAAATGGAAGGCACTCTTTCCCCCATGGGGATGAAAGCTGATGAGGTTGGGGAAAGGATCTCTGGCATCAGTTCAGAAGGGTCTGAGAACACTCTGTCCCCTAGTATCTCCAATGTTCAGCTTTATACACATGGCTGCCCAGAATCATCATCATCATCTTGTCCTTCACCAATACAAAATACAAGGAATTTTCCAAAAATGGATGACTTAGAAAGAGGGGGAAAAACCTCATCTTCGTTTGGGTATGACAGCGATGAAGATGATGAAGCAGACTGCAAAGAAATCTGTCTGAGCAATGAGAGAGGAAGAGGCAGGCATGCTTCACAGCTATTGCAACCACAACCCAGCTATGCCAGTGAAAGCAACAATAGTAATAATGATGAAGCACATTATATTACCACCCATGAAATACAGCTTAGTGAAGTAGATCATGACATGGATTTTGACTATGGATTAGCTTCTCGATGGGACTTTGAGGATAACAATGTTATTTATTCCTTTGTGGATTATGCTTCCTTTGGGAGCGAAGAAACGCTTGCAGACACACAAACAGAAGAGGATAATAGCTGTTATCTCAGCACAACCACCAGTGATCCTAATAATCAGACAGACAGTATTGATAATACCAGCAGTACAGAGATAGTCAGCATTAATTCTGAAAATGATACTCCAAGCACAGACAAATGCGCCAGCTCGGAAGAAAGTCAGTCCAAGAACCTCTGCAACATGAGTGAGAATTCTGCAGGCCAGATACTCCTATCAATCAAACCAACTTCCAGGGCTATAAATGAGCCTAGCAACCAGCATGAAAAGCAAAACATTATTTATGCTGCCAAGCATGAAGGCGACATGAGCCTCTGTGTCTCCACAGCTCATGAACGAAATTCAAGTTTCAAACAAGATGTGTTTCATGACTATGCAAAAAAGTTTATTGCAGTTCCTGCACATTTGCAAACAAGGTGTGCAGCTATAAAAGCAAGAGAATTGGGTGGATATTCAAGTGGTGCCTCCAGTGTGGTAAGTGAGTTGGATGATGCAGATAAAGAAGTAAGAAGCCTGACAGCAAGGGCATTTCGGAGCTTAGCTTATCCCTACTTTGATACCCTGAACTTGAGTTCCAGTGAGTCTTCCACATCTCTTTCAGATCACAATCTAGGAATCAACCGATGGTCAACTTACTTGGATTTAAAGTGCAGCAGTCTTGGACAGAAAGCAGAGCAGAATCTTTTCAAAAGCAGCGCTGCATCTGCTGGATGGAAAAGAAACTCTGGGACTAAAACAGCCAGTGACCATTTCTACATTCACTCCAATAAATCACAGACTAAAGCATTGGAATTTGTTGTCAGTAAACTTGATGGAGAAATAACGCATGTTGAAACACCACGTTGCTTTGAAAAACAGGTCCAGGCAGGCTCCCGAGTTGTTACTTTGCTGGAGACTTTGAATTTCAGCAGCAATATTAATGCGGGTGTCCCCAGACCTGCTAAACCTTCTGAAAATGTTGCTGTTGGGTCAAGTTGCACAGATGAAGTTACAGAAACACTGCCAAAGGAGCAGAGCAATGAAATCTGCAAACAAACTGGAGTCGTTGCAGAAACCATGGAAGGAACGCAGAAGTCAAAATTTGCATCTAGCCTCCTCAAAAATGTTATTTCAAAGAAGATGCAACAGGAACATGAGTTCAAAATGGAAAGGGGACAGATCACAGACACCACATACTCTGGTATGTCAAATTCCTCATCTTCTAAAGAGGTAGATAGCACCGCCAAGGAGAAATTAAAGAACGGGGGATTGCAGAGACAAAATTCAAGATATTCAGAAGGCAGCTCTGATTGCACTATTGTAACAGCAGATGATTTGGGGGAATTTTTTGATAGCAAGTCACCAACCTCCAAGCCCTCTACTCCACGGGAAGCCACTATTAGCCTAAATCGAAGCCTTTCAGAAACATTTTTAGAAGAGGCATGTAAAATAAAACAAAGTGCCTCTGAAACACTCAAGGCAACTTTCCTCCGTAGCCAGAATAGTGCATTTAGAACATGGAAAGAAAAAGAAGCAGAGAAAAAAGAGGAAAAAGTTCCTGTGGGAAAACTGAAAACAGGATTTAAAGGGGATTGGAAGACCGATATGGGAGAAATCACAGCTAATAAAGCAACTAAAATGTCTCGTCTTTTTGTTCCAAATATTCAACAAACAGTCAAAGATAATAATAACTTGCATGTGACAAAATACTCTACAGCGACAACTGCAGCAGCTCAGACTGCTATTGCCACCACAGTGATAAAGCCTAAACCTCCAGAGATCAAGATAAGCTTGGGAAGTGTGGAGCAGAACAAAGATAATCATTTCAATATTACTAAGCTTCTCAGCCCCAAGATACCTGGAAATGCCCCCAATTTTTTCAAGACAGCTGTTGATACCAGATGTCAACTGCAAAAGCAAATAAAAGGGGAGATTATGGACAAACTGCCTCAATTTCAGGTACGTGATGTAAGAGAAAATAAGTCTAAAGTCCAAGGGCCTATACATCAGGTGAGAGATGTCAGGAAATTAATCAAGAGTAGCTATGGTCTTGAGTCAGGGGATAACCACAGTGACAGAGGTAGTGTTAACTCTGACCAGGGAACCTTTGACCAGAAATCCAAACAGCTGATGTCAATAGGCATTCCCAGGTCTCTGTCTCCCATGATGATAACTTGTCAGGCAGTTAGTAACAGTAAGGAGGACAAGAAGCCCAACAAATTTCACGAGATGGCGCCCAGAATAAGTAATGGAGGCAAGATGCTACCTTCCAACCAAGAAGGAACTATCCTGGTACACAGGACCTCAGGAAGGCTGCCAGTAGCCACCATTGCTCCCAACAAGAGTGACCCTCGCCAGCCTGCTGTATTGAAGATAGTCTCCAAAACATCTGTGCCCTGGAGGCAGCAGTCACATCCACCACCACAGCAGCCAGCGACAACTGAGAAAAGCAATAAAGTGGGACCACTGGTGGTGGATGAAGAAGAACCTCTCAAAGAAGAAGAGGTGACCAAGGGATCTGTCTCAGCAAACCATAAGGCTCTGCAAAAACTCACAGCAGCAGTCCGGAGCATGGAAGAGCTATACAGTTTCAGTAAATATGAGTGGAAACGAAAGAGTGACCCATTACCGATAACCGACAGCCATGTCCTCTCCCTCATTGCCAGCGAAGAGCAAACCACGGGAGCCGTAAGCACCGCCAGGGAAGAATCGATGATGGTTGCCAAGACTGAGGACCAGGAGGGAGCTCAGACGGTGGGATTAACAATTTCTCCCAACAGATCCGCACCAGAACGCCATCCTCGTGGCAGATTCACCAACCCAACCAAGAATGTTGAGAAGGTCTCAGCCAAGACAGCGGCCTTTGAGAGCTTGAGCCGAGAGCGGGCCCGGGGTTCAGGCCTCTACGGCGAATCTGCCACAAGAAACACCGGGCCTCCTGAGAAGGAAAGAGTCCCTGTGGTCCCCAGGACCACCTTAACTTTTAACGCTCAGGCCCAGAAGGCCAAGCCTCAACCACCAGTGCTCTCGTCTCCTTCCCCGCCTCGAGGCCTCAAAGGCCAGGCCAGGCCTCGCGCCATCAAGTTATTTGGCAGCCGGCAAGGGAGCCTGGTGGAACCGGACAAGAACCGCAAGCCCGTCTTTCCCGACTGCGGGAACTACTTGGCCATTTCGCTCAAGGAGCCGTCCGCGGAGCAACCGGGACCGGTGGCTTTAGGCCCAGGAGGAGGAGAAGGAGGAGCAGCAGCAGCAACAGCAGCAGGAGGCAGCAACCGCGGAGGCCTCGTCGCCACTGCTTCACCCGCTGCTGCCCAGCCTCTCAACCTGGCCCGGTCCGTGGCAGGCTCCAACCCCACTCAGGCGACCCAGCAGCAGCCCGCGGAGGAGCACGCTGGCCCCACCGCAGCCACCACTCAGCCTCAGCCTCCGGCACCGCTGCTGCCGCCCTTGCCGCCGCCGCAGCAACAGCAGCAACTCCAGGCGGCGGTGGCGGCGGCTCCACCGTTGGAAATGTCTCCTGCGCACATTTTCCCTCAGGCTCTGTCCCTCGCAGCGGCGGCGGCCGCCCTGACAGGCGCGACTCAGCCGGCGACGCCTTTGCTTTGCTTCTCGCCGCCCGCTGAGCCCGCCGCCTTCCCGCCGACGCAGCGCAAGGTGCTGCTGGACCTCAGCACGGGCCAATGCTACTTAGTGGACGCCCCGCTGCAGCCCCAGCCGCAGCCCCAGAAGCGGCGCCTCTTTGACCCCGAAACAGGGCAGTACGTGGAAGTACCCTTGCCAGTCCCGGCGCCGCCGCCGCCACCGCAGCCGCCGGCCTTGGCCCCCATGACCATCCCCATGGCGCTGGGAGCGGCCGCTGGGACCTACAGCGCCCCGGCCGCAGCCTACATGTTCTACCCGGGCTTCCTGCCGGCGGTCCTGTCCGCCAGCGCACTGCAGAGCCAGCTCGCCCAGCAGCCCGGCGGTGAATTGGGGTCTGTGGCCGCCTCGTCCAGGAGCGCCGCCAGCTCCGCCGCGGAAAGCCCGTATTACATGCCCACGGGCACCCCGCAGCAGCCACCGTGCCCGCAAGCGGTTCCTGGCGACGGGAAAGCGCCGCTTATCAGCATCACCTCGCAGCCGCTGGGCCCCCGGATCATCGCGCCTCCCTCTTTCGACGGCACCACCATGCGCTTCGTCGTGGAGCACCGGTGATGGGGCGCCGGCCGGGAGAGATGCTGCTGCTGGAACGACGGGTGAGTTGCCTTCCTGTTAGGATTAATTATCACAACAAAGGTGGCGTTTCTGCGGAAAGGTCGCATCAGGAGAGGGGCATCGGGGTGAGGGAGAGGGGGAACAAGCCTTGCAAAACACACTAAGTGTTCAGTAGCCAGAACATTTAGTTTAGTTTAGTTTAGTTTAGTTTAGTTTAGTTTAGTTTAGTTTAGTTTAGTTTAGTTTAAATTAATTTAAATTAATTTAAATTAATTTAAATTAATTTAAATTAAACAGGACACAGCACTAAGGTTTGCAAGGAGTCAGCTATGGCCAGAGAGGGATATTTTGCCATTTACAGGTTATTTGGATAGGTAGCACAACCATTCCTAGCAATAGCAAAGAAGAAGAAAAAAAAATACAGTGTAATATCTACCTTCTTCTTGCTAAACAGATTTTTGTGGTAATAAAAAAGCTGGAATAGTATTGGAAGGGTTGTAGGTGAAAGATGATGATGTCTAGGCCACCAGCAATAAAGTCACCCCTTAATCTATTCTGTGAAGAGGAAGGGTCCAATGACTGTTTCTTGAGGAGAAAAAAAAATATTGAAGAACAATGGGAAACGGAGAGTAACTTAAAAAGGGAAAGTAAATTCTTCCCTGCCTCCTCTGGAATACTGTCTTGCAGATAAGGAATGCTTCCAGAGGAATTCAGCTTCTAAAGGCATTTATGCAGGGGTTTTTTTCTCTTTCCCTCCTATTGACCATATGGGAGGAAGAGAAGAAATGGGAACTATGCAATCCTTGCGTATACACACATTATCTTGGATTTTGTGAATGGGGCAAAGGAAATACATGTAACTTTAGGTCTCAAATACTTGCAGCTTGCTTACTGTAGTAATCAAGACATATTGGTCATTTTGTTTATCAAAACATAGCAAGAAATGATAAAACCTGGCCAAATTACAAATGAAAGACAAAGATATTTCCTTCCTTCCGTCTGTCCATCAGTTTTGACTCCTAGAAACTGCCTAGAAAAGTTTTCTTGGCAAGTTTTCTGCCACTGTCTTCTTCATAGGGCTAAGAGAGAATCACTGACCCAAGGTCACCCAGCTGGCTTTCTGCCTAGTGCAGAACTAGAAGTGATAGTCTCCCAGTTTCTAGTCAGGTGTCTTAAAAACCTTGTTGGCAGCATCCATGTTTATGGACACATTCTTTCTGTAACATACAGTATGATGTGCCAATAATAGAATAAAAGACATTAATCTTAACATCAGCATTAATATTCATCAATAGGCTTGCATTTAGGGCAAAAACAGAAGCAACCGGAAGAAGTAACATGTTCATGCACACATACATGATGGTGTTCATACAATTTATATATTTTCTACTCAGAATATATTCACAAATACAGCTGGGAAGCGACGTTTGGAGCACTCTGTGCTCACTGCAAAAATTAAAGCCAAACCATCCACGATTGTTCAAAAGTAGCCTCTGCTTTCAAAATAATCAATAGGTTTTATTTCTTAGTACTTTATAATCATTCTGACCTTCTTTTCACCAAGAGAACAGAAAGAGAGAGAAAGTGAACAATATTTTCAGGTTTCTGGTAAGAGGAAGACACTATACATCAGAAGAATTTTTGGAAAATAAGATGAACTTGATCAGTGGTCTTTTTCTGAAAGAAATTTACAGGAGACACAAGATGCATGTGAGAAAGAGAGAGGATGGGAATGCTTTGACATATCACAGAAATAGTGAGACTGCAGATCACCACCTGCTTCAAACTATACACTTCAAAGAAATGCTGCCAGCCACTGAGCCTGTTTCAACACTGATACATGAAACCATTCATTTCAATATTACAGTTCCAAGTTTTTTCTAGTAAGGCTTTAACAGACACTTAACAGAAACTCCATAGGTAAAGTTTTTCCCATTACGTACTGCAGATAAGAAGCTGAGCTCAACTTGTGTATTTCTTTATTAGAATATAATGTGTATTACACTGAATAGAATGTAATAGTATAAAGTATAATATCTCTAATATAAAATATAAGAATCCTACTTCCCCAAAAATAGTTTTAGTTTAAGGAACATTAGTAAATAGTTATGTCAAGCTATTTTCACATCAAGTCATTTTTAAGTGCTTTTAATTGCTGACTGGGTTATCTTGTTCTGCAATAACCTAGAGGGGATTTTCAGCAGAGGAAAGAGTTAACTTTTCCTCCTTTAGAACAGGATCATGATCTGGAGTGCAATCAGCTGTGCCTGCCAAATACTGTATTAAGACATGCTATTGAAATAATGTCAATTCTAGCCCTCACTTGATGGAACAGATTAGACATGGACTAGCAGTATACTAAATCCCTAGCAAAGGATTTCCTTGAACTGTATTGTGTTTTTCTTTTCTGAGATACACTTGTAAATCAGTGTAAAATCCTCAGCCTTTCTTAGAAAAAGTTCTAAGACTTTATGGAATAAAGTTTTCTATTAAATGAGAGGCACACACTACAGGTAGCTCTTGCCTTACAACCATTCATTTAGTAACTGTTTGAAGTTATAACAGCGCTGAAAAAAGTGACTCACAACCAATCCTTGCATTTATGACCATCTCACAACATCTCCACTGTCACATAATTAAAATTCGGGTGCTTTGGCAACCGACATCTCTTTAAGACCTGTTGCAATATCTCAGGGTCATAAAATCACCATTTGCCATCTTCCCAGCAGCTTCCAACCAACAAAGCCAATGTGGGAAGCCGGCTTTGCTTAATAACCTATGATTCGCTTAATAATTGTAGTGATTCGCTTAACAACCATGACAAAAAAGGTCATAAAAGCAAGTGAAATTCACTTAACAACTACCTTGCTTAGCAATAGATATTCTGCTCCCAATTGCGACTGTAAGTCAAGGACTATGTGCGCTCAGTATTTCTAATTAATAATTATTAAGTGCAGGAGTGCCATAATAGCAGAAAACAAAGTACATGGTGCACTGCCTCTCTGCTACCTCATGACATATAGTCCAGTACAAGGCTCTTTCACCATTTTTGGAGCACTTCGGGTGGGGGCGGGGGAGATACAAGGGGAAGTTCCTTGTTCATTTTAAATTGCATTCAGAATCCTCAGCCCAAATAAACAACTATAAACCGTCATTTCTCAGCTACCTAAAACTACTTTTCTTAAATGTGTTGGAGCATGCAAAATACTGGGGCATTGTGCCATAGTTACCATGTGTGCATGTTATGTGTATTTGATCAGCAAGTCTTACAAATAGAGGCAGAAATTGGAAGCAATGGTGTTAAATTTGTTTTAAGATTTATGGATTTGAGAAGCACTTTCATCTAACTGTTTAACAGAAAAGTTAAAATAAAGTTTTAAATTATATGATGATAGAGTTTGATGAAATTATTAGGTCAAGTATAAAAATTATAATACCAGGGATTTGCTTAAATTTTATATAGAAATTTTCTTCTGCAAAATAGCAACTGACAACTTTTAGCATAATATGAACCATTCTAAAGGTCATGAAGATAGAGTGAAGGTGAGGAAATTACTTAAAGTTTTAAATTCAAAGTTCAAGAAAGGTCATAGAACATCTCGCAATGATATAACAATTTTGTTAAATCAAACATTTAATGTTTGTTTATGCTTTATCCTACAGGCACAAAGAACAAGAATTTGTCTCCCTTAATTTGAAATGTATTTGGTAATTCTAAATTTTTGTTTAAATAGCTCTCCTCTAATGTATTTCTCATGCATTGCTTTGTGCAAAACATGTGTTACATTGTTTTCATGTTTGGATAAGCTGTTTCCTCATTTTTAACTATGTAGAAATTTAATTATTCAAATATAAATGATTGAATTGTGATATTTCCTGTAGGTTTTTAAATGTAGAAACTAGTAATTAGTATACTGTGCAATACACAGCTAACTACAAGTTACCTACAAATGCTTATATAGAAGCAGGAGCCCTTATTGCTTTTGAACAAAAAACAAGTTTGAGTGAAGAAATAAGATGCTGGTGTAGCTTTGCAGATACCTATTTGCAGGATTTTTTAAAAAGCTTGGAAAGCTTGAATTATTACTCCAATCTGTTTCTCTGTTTTAAAAAAAGTGGTTGTAGGGTTGTTTTTATACATAAATATATGTATGTGCAGTTTATTCTTAAAGTTATTTTAATCCATTTTTGATATCCCTCTATTATTTTGGAGAAAACATATCTAAAAATAAAAAGTAAAAATTTCTTTTTTCTTAGTTTTGCTAAAATATTCAAATATATTCAGAATTTGCCAATAATATCCAATTACGTTAGGTTTAAGTAGTTCCCATTGAAGTTAGTTTTAATTTAGGGTTAATCTTCAATAGCAACTGAATTAGGATCTCATTACATAATAGGTATGGAGTCAACTAGTTGAGTTTAGTTCAAACTAGCTAAACCCAGGTTGGTTAAATCCAATCAGCTATGAATAGCTGTAGAGCATCCATAGCTATCAAGCAAACATCAGCCCTACAACAGTGTATTTTAGTCCTCAAAAAAAGTTTTGAAAAATGCCCAAATCTTGCAAGTTCTGCGGAATTCCATGAAATTTCAGCACTATCATATGCGGGACTGCAAGATTATTCTGGCAAAAAAGAGTGTGCTAAATTTTAGAAATCTTCAGATCTTGCATGATTTCAGGCAATTTGGTGGGGGCAATGCCACCGCACAAAACTCTGATGAGGATATTTTAGGAACAAAAAAAGATTGGTGAATCCTGAGTTAAATGTATTGAAGATCCACTGAAAATTAGGTTATTTTATTTAAGTTCCTTTGAATATGAAGCCTAATTCTGTAGATGTTTACTTGGATTTAAATCCTATTTTTTTTATGGGGGCTAACTGCCAAATGCATGCATATGATTCAGTTCCTATTATTTATAGAAATAGAGTTAACAATGTATGTATTTTATTTAATGGCTTTCCCCTAAAACCAATTGTGAAAATAACTGAAGATATAGTTCTTTATAGTTCTTCTGTTTAAATGCTGCTTTAAATTATATTCAAAGGAATCCTTTAGCTGCACCTTTTTGTTTAAATATCAGAAATCTAGAAAAGTGATACAAGTTACTACACTTTCTTGGTGCCTTCAATAATTGTGGAGCAAGCAGTCATTCAACTGGTGAAGCATTTTTTTATTACTTCATCCCCATATAGAATAAACTGTGCTTGTGTGATTGTCATGCAGCTCCCCCCAAAACTGTTAACATTTCTATGTATGTGTCTTGTGTTTCGTTATTATTTCAAAGAAGAAAACACATTTTTTTCTTCTTTATATGAAGAATTAGTTTTAGGGAGGAAAGGTTTGCTTTCTTTTTTAGAAATGTGAATTTCAAAAAGTTATTTTAGAAAGTACTTTGAGATTTTAACTTAGCTATTTCCAATTAGTATTCTAATCCACTAATGAATATTTGGCATCAAGTTATAATTTAAAATATATATCTTGAAAGATTGAAAGGAAAAGAATGAACATTTAATAAGCTTTTAAAATGGAGAATTCTCATAGGAGATTTATTTGGTGCAGGTATGACAATCTTAACTACAATTAGGAAATCCTGAAGAAATGCAGAATACAAAAGGTACAAGTACCAAAATATATCTGGTACAATATGAAACATGGGGTGTACAAATCAAAGCAACAGAGCCACATAATGCCCCTAAATCTTGGGTGTGTCCCCAGAAGGGGAAACATAGTGAAAACTATGAAAACAATGTGTTGCATCTTAAGTTCTACATCTGATTACAGCTGTAAAGTATAGCTGAAGCAGGAATTTTTAATTTTACAAATCAAATGGAAAATGTATTTTCCATTTGATTTGTCAAATTTAAGAGATCCTTGGCCAAGCAGTAATGATTCCCTTTCAGTATTCTGTTTCTGGTTAGGTATGTTGCAAACACTGCTCTACCCACAACCATACCAGTGGGTGTTATGTGGCATATGATCCACATAGTATACAGATTCCAGTTAGCTTACAGTTTCCTGTGATTGGCAATTCATCAGTATAGTGCCATAGATTAGTAGATAAGATCCTTAGACTAAATAGTCAATAACTAAACCACGGAATAAATAAGCCACGGTAGAGCCAGAATAAATAAGCCACGGTATCCTAAGAATAAGTCTTATTTTTTTCTCCCATACTATTTTACTGAAAATTCTTTGTGATTTTGGGCCAGAAATCAGTACAGTGGGGCTTAATCACATATAGTAATAGTCTTGATTCTAGCCCTGTTTTAAAACAATGAGCTTAACTCAATGAGTTTTGAAAATGGAAGGCTAGATGGACCATCCTATTTTTTTTAAAACACATTTCTACTAAAGCTTTTACGCATACAAAAACCACTTAAGTCATTCCCATAGTTCTGATTCATTTGTAATTCCTTCATCCATATTATGATTTAAATCTTCTCCACGCTGATTTAAGCTCCGTTTGCTTAAAGAAGTGATGGTAAATGAAAGACCACTTATGTTTCTACTGAATAAAAATTAAGCATGCAATTCAGCTTAAAAATTGGATTCATGCACAGGGGGTTCCTTATAATTATTGCCATTTTAATGCATATATGGTACTTTCGGTGGAATGTATGGAAAAGCTCTAAGTATCTACAGGCTTATTAAATATGATGCTTATTCAGATCTCTTTAGAGGTGATTTAACATGGGCCTTTTCAATTTGTAGTAGCTTTATATGAAAAAAAATTATCTGAAGAATGAAATAATGTAATGCGAAAATAAGACAATTGTTTTGAGATTCACATGTTTATTTTTCTGGTTTGTATTTTGTTTTCAACTTAATTGCTTTTTAAGGAAAAACGAATATACAATATTGTTTTCATGGTACTGCTCAACTGCTCTGCTTTTGTTTCTCCTGAAATGTGTGTGTTGCATAAAAGATTTATGTAAGCAACTTCATGTACTATTTTTAGACTGCCAGGTAGTATGTGTGCAAAATTATCTCCGTTATATCCACATAGAAACACAAATAATAATAGCATGTTTTTTTCATTTTGGTGCTCACAATGAAGTTTCAATCTGTAGTTTACAAGATGTAACTTTTCATCCGCGTGTATATCTTAACACAAACATTTTAGTACACAATGAATGGTTTAATCTCCAATTGTATTGACAGATGCTCAGGGTTATATTTTTATCCAGTGTACTTGAAAATCAGAGTGAAATTACATTTTATTTGAAAAGAGGGCCATCACCAAAAGAGCAATTTGTGTCAGGTACTCCCTTTCCTTTCTCCATAATTTGTCATTCACATTTACCTCCTGTTTCACATGGTGCATTTTTTTCTCATCTTTCACTGTTTAGCAGGCAGCATTGTGGAATCAGTATGATAACAGGACTCAATAATCAAATAAGTGCTTTTTATAACATAAATTTATGTCTACTAAAAATGATGAAAAGGTATACACTATTTTTAAATTTTGAAGCGATATCTATAAAAATCTTTTCTCAGAGCAAAACTCTTCAGAACAGTGCCAAGAAGAAAGTGCTCCAGCATTTCAAATAAATCTCAGCTTATGTTACCTAATATGCAAATGAGTTCCTTATACATCAATTGTAGAATCAGTAATTATTTGCATCAATTATTATTAAAAACAAGTATTTTCATGATTTCAAAGAGAATTAATTCTATAAACTTCCACTAATTTAATAATTTTATTAAAGCTTACCATTGCAACAGTAAAACTAACACAAACTGAAAAATAGAAAAGTAAAAAAGAAAGAGTAAAAGGTGCTAAAAAGAAAGAAAAGAGAAGAAATAGGAAAAAAATGAGTATAGGAAAGAAAAAGAAATATATAAGGAAGTTGCTTACCACCTTCATAACAAGTATAAACAATTTAATAACTCACTACCTTCTTTTAAAATATAGCAAATTATTTATTCTTCCCAATCCCATTAATTTTCTATAGACAAATTTTAAAGCCTTATCATTACATCTTGATGTCAGCAAAAGTCCATTAACAGAGATAATAACATATTTGTTTTAATTTGACCAAGATTGATCAAATAAACCAACTTTATATTCCTTTTACTTCCAATAATCTTAATCTAGAGTCTCTTCAAATAATGTACTGGAAGTCGACTTCTTTTTATTTATTTTTCTTTGTCCCTTTTCACAAAATTCTTCAAAAATTTAGCAAGCTTGTTTTGATACAGAAAATTATCCAGGTCATTCCCTTGGTTTGTTGCTTGTATGTCTCTTTTAGTTATTAGGACATCAGCTGGTTTCTTTTGTATGCCCAGGGTAACATCTTTTCCATGCCATTCTTGTAGCCTTGTAGTCCATTTTCATCTCAGTCTTCACCTTATTAACTAGAACTTGTTCCTCTTGTATAATATCTTTTCAACATAGTCTTATTTCAAATTTATCCCAGTTGTAACTTTCTAAAATCATAGTTTTAATCATCTTTTTGATGTTTATTTTTAAAAATTTGTTTAAGTTCTTAAACTTGTAATTAAAACTTATTTCACTAAGAATTGACAGAAACTCATTTGTTGCAGTAAAACTTGTCAGTCCAAATGTTTCTAATAGCTGAATAGCAGTTAAGAAGCCATTTCCGATAATGTTTCAAAGACATCACCATAGTTTGAGTAAGATGGCTATTCCCTTGTCTCCCAAAGATCTAAACCCAAAGAAGATCACTATCTTATGGATTCCTTGTGATGAGCTGTCTGGAATACTTAGGGGCAGTCTCAAGCCCTTTCCTCATCCAAAAAGGTTTCAGAGACCTGGTCTTCATTCCATTGCAGTCATCAGTTCCTCTTTTTGCGGAAACATCTGCAGTACACAATTTCTTCCCTGGAGTGTGGGCTTATCTTATGTTAAAACCATAAGACCATTGAGATGGCATTCATCTGATAAGAAACATATTTTTAGTGTGATTTTTCGTTCACAAGTTTCCACCCTTTTCAGTGAAGGATAATTCCAACTATTTTACCTGAAGAAAACTTCATTCTCCCATTATTTATTTATATGCAGCTTTAAAAATCTGGGAGAAGATTGACTTCGGGTTGACCTGCTTGTAAATAAGATATTACTAAGGTACAGAATGTAATTTCATATACTATAGGATAAATTAATAATTCAGATGTATTAAATATATTTTGTTATCCAAGCTGTAAATTGGATGGAAAGAACTGTGAGAAAGTCACCAAAGCAATTCTGCAAATATTAATATTTGCTTGGTGCTATTATATGTAGGCTTTGTAGCAATTCGTAGGTATTGTCTTGTTCAATCTAGGTCATAAATACAACCAAATTTTAAAATCTTATTTTTCTTAATGTCTTGGCATCAACATAACATAAAGCAATATTTTCATAAAGAGACTATAGTCAGTTTTGGATTTGAGCATATAAATAAGTCAAATTAGGTTACAGTTCCTGTCCATAACTGTCTGTAGGATTAAGAAAATGACTTTTTCATATAACAGGTATTTTACATTGTTTGTTATTACAGAAACACAAAATCTCAATCATAATATTTAGGCATCAATTAAGTGTTAGGATCTTTTTCACAATATAGTCTAAAAAGAAGTTCTATCAATTTCACTGGCTTCTGTGTGGTCACGTAGTCCCCGACTTACGACCAGAACTGAGGTCAAAATTTCTGTTGCAAAGCAAGATAGTTCAGTCTTGTCCAATTTTATGATCTTTGCCATAGTTGTTAAGTGAATCGCTGAAATTGCTAAATTAGTAACACAGTTGTTAAGTGAATCTTACTTCCCTATTGACTTTGCTTGACATTAGATCGCAAAATGTGATCAAATGACTCCAAGACACTGCAACCGTCATAAATGCATATCTGTTGCCACGCGTCCAAATTTTTATCATGTGACTGTGCAAATGCTGCAACAGTCATGTGAAAAATGGTCATAAATTATTTTTTTAGTGCCACTGTAACTTTGAACAGTCAGTAAACATATAGTTGTAAGTTGAGGACTACCTGTATTGTAGTTTCAGACCTGAAATGTTTTGTTGAACATTTTTTTAAAAAAATTTGATTTATATGCTGCCCTTCTCCGGAGACTCAGGGTGGCTTACAATGCGTTAAGCAATAGCCTTCATACTTTTGTATATTTATACAAAGTCAGCTTATTGCCCCCACAAACTGGGTCCTCATTTCACCTACCTTAGAAAGGATGGAAGGCTGAGTCAAATTTGAGCCTGGTGAGATTCGAACTTACAGTAATTGCAGACAGCTGGTGTTAATCACAATGCTTTTAGTCTGCTGAGCCACAAGGCCCTTTCTACCCAAGATTGACTTTTATAGCATTATTTTTTCAAGTATTAAATTCTCCTTTGATAGTTACTTCAGAGAGCTGTGCTTTTGTATAGATTTAAAAATTCCTTTGCTGTATGAATTGGCTGACCAAGGTATTACTCCCTTTTCTGTTGCAATGGCACCAACATTTTGGCTGCCCAAGAGGTAAATTAGGTTATTAGAACTTAGTAATTCTAAAATGCTTTTTCAAACTGAATGAGGGTAGTGGTGTGGTTTTCTTCCTATTTCTGGATAAAAAGAGGATCAGTGTAAAGGAATTTAAGAATGGTAAGATAAAGAAAGAACAATGGTCATGAAAGAGACAGTTGGTTGGTTGGTTGGTTGAATGTCTGAAATGAATGCAGTTGAATAAAACGTGAAGGGCGGAAGATTGTTTTAATAAAATAGTGCTACTTGTGCAATGTCTAAGGAAAACTATCTGGAAGAAAATGACGATGCTGCTTTCAACATAGATGACTCTATAGCAAGTTCTTGACTGAAATCTGAAGTGATCCTCTTACAGACTGCTGGATTTGAAAGACAGCAAACCTAGCTAAGACGGTCTGGGAATTGCACTACATATGTATTGCACATAGCAAAGATATAATTGTATGAGGATTGCAAGAATATATAATAAACTGTCCTTTAGGAAGCAACCTTTTTAGGCAAATAAGCAAGAATTTGTATATTTTTTGAATGTTATAACAAATGAAATGTATTTTTCAGTAAATGATATTATAAACAACCTCTCAGTATTCTGCCTGGATTATTTAAAAATATTGAATTAGAAATTTATTAATTTGTAATGTAGGGAAAAAATTATAACAAAGATTGTTATGTAAAATAAAGAATAGACTCATATACAAATCAATTAAGATTCACCATCTCTTTGCCAAGGGGAACTAAAAAGACACTAACATTATTCCCCATTTCTTAAAATATTGACTATTTGTTAACCCAGTGCCATCCTCTAGGTTTTATACTGCCACACCCTTAATGAAGGCAGAATGGATAAAGAAAGCACAAAAGTGAGAAATGAGTGCCAAGGAATGATTATGAATTGTGTAATTATGAACTGTAATTTACTCTGTTTTCTGAAAAGAACACATAGTTGTTGCTTGTGCTATCCTTCCAAAGGGCAGTTGCACTAGGCTGGTGAGGTCTTTGGAGGTCTTGAACCTCCAAAGGTCTTAAGATCTTTTACAGGTCATTAAAAGGTATATGTTGCAATAATACAGGTGGTCACGTGGCTTATGGATAAACAAAGATTTGCAAAGGCTCTCTGTTGAACAGAAAACTAGCTGCAAAAATTGAACACTTGCCTCAAATTTAGAACAGGCTCCTTTTGAGCATCTTGGAAATACTTTGAGCTCAAAAAAGATGATCAAATGTAACTCTTACACACACTTAAAAATGCCCCACAGCTATTTTGCATTTACAAGAAGTATTTTTCATATTAAACGGGCATTTCACACTCAAAACTGGAGTTGTCACATTCAGTTTCTGTATCGCTAAGTAATGAATTAGCCACAAAGTTTTCTTTCTTTCTTTTTAAGTGGTAGATAGTAAGGGCAGCTCTTGCCTCTGATTTCCAGATTGTCCTTTCCTAGTATACTTACTGAAAAATAAACACAACATTAAACAAAACCTACACAAAATAATGAGAAACAAAAGGGTAACATTTTTCCTATTTATTTCATAGGTCCCAAATGAATAGAATACCTTGAAACAGATATCAAAAAGCATAAAATCATCAACCTGTTGAACTGACCTTTAGGCATGGTTAATGCCAATGCCCAAATTTAACAGCTCCATGCAGGCCTGTGTTACCAGTAGCATTAAGCCATCCATTGAGTGGTTTCATTTATTTCATTGCTTTATATTCAAGGAAATGCAGTAAAGCACAACATGAAATGAAGACCAACATTATTTTGATGCCTCTAAAATCACAGTAATATTTAGATGATCAATCAAGAGATAATGTGTTGCTCATATAACCAATAAAAAGTTTATACATAATACTATTGTTCTAACTTCTATGGTCCTTATCATCATAAGAACTCTGTAATGTTATCCTATATTACTTAGTGAACTTCGTCACTATGTGGAGATTAAACCCATCTCACTGATCAAGTCCAGTACTTTTATTTTTAAATAATCTGAAATCTTGTGGCCAACATATATAGCAAATATAAATAATGTAAATTAAATCACACTTACTAAATAAAAGCTTCAGTATTTTGGGTGGATCAGATATATATTTATTATTATTACACAGTAGCAATAAAAACATTTAGTCACTTCTGAATAATTTGGCCAGTGGAGTGTTTGATAATTATCTGGGAAGAAAATATCTAAGTTTGCTAAGAACAAATTATAAGCTTTGCTAATGCCTAGGTAGGAACTTTCAAAACCCTTATGTGAGAAATTTGTTTTCAAGAAGGTAAGACATAAGATGCAATCCTACAACCTTAACTAAATCCACCAAATGCATATGTAAACAGAGTGTAGATCTGCTTCTATTATTTCAATATTCTTTATTTACTATTTACCAAATAGGTAAACACAGCACCTGCAAAGAAGAGGCTATATACTGTATCGTTAACAAATGTTTTTTCTAGAATCTTTCCAATAACTATAACACTGATCATATGGTTTTAATGGCTAAAATGGAACAGACCTAATTGGAAGAAATGGCCAGATACTCTGGTAAGGTATGCCAACTAAAAGGTAAAGGTTCCCCTCGCACATATGTGCTAGTCATTCCTGACTCTAGGGGGTGGTGCTCATCTCCGTTTCAAAGCCGAAGAGCCAGCGCTGTCCGAAGACGTCTCCATGGTCATGTGGCTGGCATGACTAAACGCCAAAGACGCACGGAATGCTGTTACCTTCCCACCAAAGGTGGTCCCTATTTTTCTACTTGCATTTTTTATGTGCTTTCGAGCTGCTAGGTTGGCAGAAGCTGAGACAAGTAACAGGAGCTCACCCCGTTACACGGCACTAGAGATTTGAACCACTGAACTGCCAATCTTTTATCAACAAGCTCAGCGTTTTAGCTACTGAACCACCAAATCCCTCTTTAGATATGCCAACTACAGGCATGCAAAAATACTCAGTAGAACAGAAATGCTTAATAGTGGCTATGACTATGTCATACTGTCATATGTATATGCCAATACATATGTGGAAGGCCATTTCCCATGCCCTTTCTCAGCATCGACTTAAACTGACCTTCATAGCAGTACAGGGTTTTAAAACACAGTAGGAGGAAGCAATGTATGGTCTACAACCTGTTCATAACACTAAACCATTCTTTTCTGAGCACCTAAACTCTTTGAGATGAAAATTTGGCAGTTTCCAACTGAAACTAGCATAATTCTGTGTATAGGTATGAAACAGACTAAAATTACTGCTTACAGTTTGAGACTTTTATTATATGGTAAAATCTACAATAGTAAAAATTCTATCCTTTCTCCCCTCTTAAAAATCTACCAGTAGCCCTAATGCTTTACATGATGTTCTCTGCTCATTGTAGTCCTATCTATCAAAATCTCTCCTTTGCTACCTATGAAAGTTTGACTGCACCTGTTATAATGGGCAGTTTATAGGCTGGATCTGCTCAGCATGCTAATTTAGACTAAAAAGGGGTGATAGTTCGTAGGTCTACATGTTATAAGAAACTCATCAGTGACTTAACATTTGTATGAGCTGGACCATCATATTAAGCCATAATATGATTTAATTTGGAGAGGCATTATATAAACTGTTCTTTTGTTAATCTAGATCTAGAACATAGCTTGTTGTATGAACTCAGTTACAAAGCTTCGAAACCATTCAAGACTTTGGCAGAAAAACAGTAACAGCACTGATTCACATATTTTTTTTTAGTTACAAACAAACCAAAATAGTAAAACAGAAAATCTGTACTAAGACAATATATACACTGTATGGTCTCAGATGAGAGCATTGTTAGTGGGACCTAGTCATCCCTGAATGTCTAAGCAGTCCTCAATTCAGAGGCTCTCTTTTTTTTTTTACTCATTATACTATCTGTTTTGAAATGAGTATTTGAGGGCAATTCCACATAAGGTACTTTTATTAGAAAATGGGTGGGGGAAGGAAGCCACAACAATTTTTCCATTACATAGATGGATTAATTTAAAGCTAATTAAATTTTGTACTTCTCAAACGAGGGAGGGAATATTTTCCAGTCAAGTCAAAAAATTACAAGTCCTTACATCATACAGTGGTATAGGCATCAATTTCCAACCTAGCATATGGAAAAGATTACTATAAAGCCATAATAAACTGAGAAAGAGGGAAAAGAAACATTCTGTTCTTGATCTCTGATTTTCTCCTGGCTTCTGTTCCAGTTTTGTGATGAATGACCATCACATTGTTACTTGCAGCATATAAGATATTGACAAAGCACCATCTTGGACTATGTTTGTTTACACTAAAATCAGGTTTTGTCTTCTGATCCTCTTTTCAAATAGAACTAACATATGCATATAAAAGTTAAAATAAAGATAAATTATGAACACGAGTTGTTAACTTAAAACTTAGCTGCAATCTTAAAATGCATTTACTAATGAGCAAGATTAGATGAATACTTCTGAAAAATTATACACGATAATTATTCTTTAACAGGTAAATAGTATCTAAAACATATTCTAGTTAAAAAAAACATCTGGTGAAACATATCTACACACTGTATTAAGAACACATCTTCATTGGATTGTGCTAATGATTCTTCAAGCAATTTTAGCAAAGATGATTTTTATATAGATTTTTTTTTATCAGCAGCCACATTTTAATGGTTCCATTAAAGTTATGATTTCTCAACACTGAATGTAAAATAGCTGAGAAGGGCAACCTTAATATATGTTTAAATAGTGTTTGTTTTATTGAGTAATTTTCAAGAACTCTCATAATGAACATAGATTTTGTGTGGTTTAAGAAACAATACATGTTTGCTGTGTTTTGACTTGTAACACCAAATGATATTAATCTTAAAGAAAATAAATACGAGAAAAGGAAACGTCTGACTGGATTTATTGCAGCTTTTTTCTTTTGTTGTTTAAATATTTCAAATTTCAGTTTCCTTCTCATTATAAAAATCTGATAGCATTTTTTTCAGTTTCTGTTGTTATCAAAGTTGATAGTTATTTTTAAAATTTTACACTAAAATTTTCATTTTAATTTGTATGTATTTACAATGAAATGTAGTGCACATTTCCCCGGACATAATTTCCCTAGCATGGAAAATTAGAAAAATTTGCAGTCAAGAATTATATAAGCTCCGTAGTGAACCCTGTGACCCTAAGAGAAAATATACTAGCAGCTCTAAAATTACTGCTGTTAAGTCACTGAAATGGCTGTTGAAATCGCAGAGAGGTAAAACAAGACATACGGTATTAGGGGTTTTTTTCTGTCCAAGGCTAACAATTTTGAATGGGGTGTAAGGAGTGATTTTAAATTACAGAAGACAGTGAGGAACTGATTAAAACTTCAGTTCCATCAAGTATCTCACCAGCAGGTTATTTTTCCTCTTAAACAACAGAAAATGTTCTTAAGAGATTCAAGCAGAATTATGTCCTATCACCTCTAATGGTCTTCAATGAACATCTGGATTTGAAATAACTTGTATTCCTAACATGTTACAAACAAAACCCAAAATAAATCTTTTAAATATATGTAAATATGTAAACACAGTGCACAAGACTCAATCCTGGGCCTCTTAAAGTTCAATACAACAAAGTTCTCACAGACTTGTAAATTACAGGTTTAGGCCCTAAACGAAGGTAGCAAAACTGTGAAGCCAGAATCAGCTAGGTTTTTGGTGAAATGCAAGATCAGGTGCCTATTTCAAAACCAAGTTTCAGAAAAATCGTCTTCGTTACTGAAGACTTCCCTGCACATGTGGGAATTTTCTTGGTGAAGGGGATATTCAGAACCTGCCACCAAGCTCACTTTTCTTTTCCGAGAGATGTACGGCTTTCCAGAAGGAAGACTTTCATATTTTGTTAGATATTGCCTACAAAAAAAAATAGTAGTGATATGATTATATTGTATTACTTGAGCAACAGCATGTTATAATCCTAGGAATAATTCTTAATGACATACACAATTGAAAGTGTTTTAAGTTTTCCTTATCCATAATTTTCCAGAGCAAAGTTGAATAAAAATGAAACACTTCTTAAGGCTTTGAGACTCAATAATCTGGGCCCTGGTCTAATGTATAGATATACACATTTGAGGTCAATGGTACTTTTCCTTGAACACAATGTCAGATGCTGTTGCAAGCCAATCTTTGGGAAAACTTGATTACTGATAACTTCAGGAGGATGTCAGGAGGAATAGAAACAGTATTACTGGTGAAGGTGAGATTTTTAAAAATAACCCATGCTTGCATTCAAGCGATTGTATATCTATAGTGGTATTTTCCATATGAATGCATGAGGGCTGGAGAGTGATGTGTACATTTTGACTACTAGCTCAGAAGAATGCACTCTTTAACTAAAAAAAAAAATCCTCAAAAACTTTCCTCACAACAGAGAGTGGCAATATGGTTCCTACAGAAGGCAGGTATTATTTAATCTTAAAAGATTATGCAAACTATGTGCAAACTATGAAATCTCTTCTG
Organism: Pantherophis guttatus; assembly: GCF_059756535.1. Taxonomy (NCBI): domain Eukaryota; kingdom Metazoa; phylum Chordata; class Lepidosauria; order Squamata; family Colubridae; genus Pantherophis; species Pantherophis guttatus. Next base: position 20,584,298 of record NC_142070.1, on the reverse strand, counting down.
TGAAGAAAACTCTCTTCTATAAAATAGCAGATGCCTCTCAAAATAAGTCTATAAACACGTGAGTTCATGAGATTTAGTGTCCTTTTGGAAGCAGTCTTTATTTATTTATTTATTTATTTATTTATTTATTTATTTATTTATTTATTTATTAAATTTCTATACCGCCCTTCTCCAATAGGACTCAGGGCGGTGCACAGCCAAGATAAAAACAAAGCATACAAAATTTAAGAACAGTATTAAAATAATTAAATATTTTGGCCGAAATTAAGATAACCCAATTTAAAATCAATTTAAAATTTAACTCAGGCCAGCCCAGCTTGTTGAAATAAATAGGTTTTCAGGGCCCGACGAAAAATCCGGAGGTCTGTTATTATACGTAACTCTGGGGAAAGGTTGTTCCAGAGGGTGGGCGCCGTCACAGAGAAGGCTCTCCCCCTGGGGGTCGCCAGCCGACATTGTCTGGCGGACGGCACCCTGAGGAGGCCCACTCTGTGCGAGCGTACTGGCCGGTGGGAGGCTATTTGGTGGCAGAAGGTGGTCTCGTAAATACCCCGGCTCTAAGCCATGGAGCGCTTTAAAGGTGGTCACCAACACCTTGAAGCGCACCCGGAAGACCACTGGGAGCCAGTGCAGCTCGCGCAGGAGAGATGTCACATGGGAGCGCCTCGTCGCCCCCATAATCCCCCGCGCGGCCGCGTTCTGGACCAGCTGGAGCCTCCGGGTGCACCCCAGGGGGAGCCCCATGTAGAGAGCGTTGCAGTAGTCCAGGCAGGAAATGACTAGTGCCTGAGTGACTGTGCGTAGAGAGTCCCGATCTAGAAAGGGGCGCAGCTGGCGTATCAGGCGAACCTGATAAAAAGCCCCCCTGGCCACGGCCGTCAAATGATCTTCTAAAGACAGCCGTGCGTCCAGGAGGACGCCCAAGTTGCGAGCCCTCTCCGTGGGGGCGAGTGATTCGCCCCCAATAGCCAGCGATGGCGTCAGCTGGCTATATCGGGACGCTGGAAGCCACAGCCACTCGGTCTTGGAGGGGTTGAGTCGGAGCCTGTTTCTCCCCATCCAGGCCCGCACGGCCTCCAGACACTGGGACATCACTTCAAGGGCATCGTTGGGGTGGCCTGGGGTGGAGATGTACAGCTGGGTGTCATCAGCGTACTGATGGAACTCCACCCCAAAGCCACGGATGATCTCACCCAGCGGCTTTACATAAATGTTGAACAGAAGGGGCGAGAGGACCGACCCTTGTGGCACCCCACAAGCAAGGTGCCTCGGGGTCGACCGCTGCCCCCCCGTCAACACAGATTGCGACCGGTCAGAGAGGTAGGAGGAGAACCACCGCAGAACGGTGCCCCCCACCCCCAACCCCGCCAACCGGTGCAACATGATACCATGGTCGATGGTATCAAAAGCCGCTGAGAGGTCTAAGGATACTTAGACCATTACAATGGTATCTGAATAATTTGCTGATCTGTGCTCTACAGATATAGATACTTCTCATTTAATGGTCACTTGTTCAGCAATAGTTCAAACTTGCAATGACGTTGAGTGAGTAGTTCTTATGACTAGCCCTCATAGTTCTGGTCATCGCAGCATCTCCAGACATACATGATAAGCATTTGTGACCTTTGTCAGCTTCTAACAAGCAAAGCCAATGGGAAAGCCATTCAATTCTCCTGAAATTAATTCCTTAAGTGGAATTAGCTACTATTTCCTTTTTTCCTTCCTTACAAGTTAAAGTTTACCATTAGCTTCCACCAGAAAATGGATGGTTCTAGTATAACCTGCATTATTCATCTTCTTGATATGTATTTGTCACATATCTTTGAAGTTCAATTGATCTTTAGCATCATACAGTACAGTGATAGCATTTAAATAGATATACTGTACAGTATGCTATATCTGTTTATATAAAGTTCCAGTTGTTTATTTATTTATTTATCATATTTAAGAACTGCCCATCTCCCTTAGAGAGGGACTCTGGGTGGTATACAATAAAATATCACTGAAGTATTCTGTGGAAAAGGCCAAAGAAAAAGTAGCTCAAATGATTTGGATCTATAGGAAGGAGTTAATGTGTTGTAGGAATTATAATTATAAATTATAAAGGAATTATAAAAAAGAAAACATTTGATTCAGTCAACTAATTCCAGAGTAGTCAGATTTAGTCTTAAACAGATTCCATTTTGCATAGAGTTAAACCAATTTCCTCAATTAATCTGTCTTTTCATGAAACTGATGACTTCAATTAACTAATCTATGCCTCTTGGAGATCAAAAATCCCACTAGAGCAGGGGTGTCAAACTCGATTTTATTGAGGACCACATCAGTGTTGTGTTTGATCTCAGGGGGCTGAAGTGGGTGTGGCCAGGGTGGTTGTGGCCAGCTCAACGTCACTTGTGTCGGGGCGGGGGCTGTCGTGGCCTGAGCACTCTGCCAGCAAAAATGGGCTCCTGAGCTCCGTTTTCAGCTGCCAAGGCCTCCTGCAACCCTCTATCAGTGAAAATGGAGCTTGAGGGGGCTGTGCCTTTCCAGGGCAGCCCAGCAGACCAGATCTAAGTACCCTGTGGGCCAGATAGGGCCCCTGGGCCTTGCGTTTGACACCCCTGCTCTAGACTATACCTCTAGGGATTCCCAGAAGTCACACCAAGGGTGGTGGTGAACTTTGGTGGAAGATTGAGATCTTTTTCTAAACTTGCCTCTCGCGTCACCAATCTTGATCATACCATATTTGCTTTTTCCCTCACTTTGACTTGGAGAAAAAAAAATGCAATCTCCTTTGCAATGCTGAAGGGGTTGTAAAAATTGCCACTGTGATATAGAGTAGCTATCCCTGATCATACACTGCTAGAATACAGTGATAGGTCTATTGGACAGAAAGTTGGGACCTGGATTGGTAATGAAATTAAGACAATCAACAACTATTGATTAGGGACTAATTTAAGGGCCATCCAACCTCCTATACAAATTGCACTCTAATATCTTATTTACTTAACACATAATGATCTTCTCCAGAATCAGAAAGTAGAAAGCTGCATTAAAATGCTAGGCAGATCAATAAACATTTCTAGTTGCTTCCTACCTAAATGGACTTTCGGTTTTATCCATCTGCATGCAGACCAAAAATGGGTATTGTGAAAATTTCACTGTGGTAACAAAATCCAACATTGCTTCAATTTCAGAAGTCGTTTCCAGGCCAGCCTTTACAAACATAGCATCCACAACGAAGTTACCAATCATAGCCCCAGCTCCCCTGAAATAAAACAGGAGTGGAAAAAAAACCAAGTTGTCAAAAATTGAATATTATATTGAAATAATATCTCCTCCAACTGATAACTTTTAGACAAACTGTTCTGTATAAAAATCTCATTTCACATTGGCTTTCCCGTCTGCACCTGTACATTACTGACTCTTCCTAGCAGTCAAACATTGATGTGGCTAAGGATAGGAGCAGAAAAAGAAAAGTGGCTAAACAGTTCAAACATTAATTCCTGATGTTTCAGGAATTCAAACCTTGGACAGGACAGGAATGATAAATCTGATTCCCTACATTTTGCTGAATGACAAATTGCAACATTCCTCACCCTAGCCTTCTGGTTGTGATCACTGAACATAGTAATCTGACAACTGGAAAAATATGGGCTCACCCCAAAAGTTCCCAAGTATTGTTCCACTAATTATTTTACTCAAAGCTGATAAGGGCAATACCCAAGTTTTATTCAACACCCGATAAAGGCAATACACAAGCTTTGAGCTACCAAAGATATAAGTAACAGTTTTTACTATTTTGTGGTTCAACTGATCCATGGAGAGCAAATGATGAAATATTGCCATACAAACCATATAAACATCAGTTGCGAGTTGACAATCGTATAGAGGACATGTTCACTTCACTTTCACATGACTATCAGCTTGCAACTGATGTTGGGATGCAAGTATACAATGCAGGATTTGTATCGTGTTTTTGCAATAGACACTTCATGTTTTCACTATCAGTTTGTACCAGATGTTTCGACTGTGGTTTTCAGAATCAGGTAGAAAAAGAATCTTCTGCAGAAATAGTAAAGTTATATTTTCTCTATTTTCCACATGTTTTCATATAACTATTCTTTCAACTAAGTAAGTTTTAAAAATGTTTTAAAATTGTATACACTAACTAAATTTAAAATCCCTCATGTTGATGATGAAATTTAATATCTCCATCAAGAACAACTGAGATGTCTCACCGATTTTTAACTTTTGTTTTGGATTCTCTGTACCAAAGGCTGAACTCCATTCCTCCAGATGCATCGATAGTCATACCTCCCTTGAATTCGGCATTGCAAATCAGCCCAGATTGCAGCTGGATAACCTAAATAAATAAATAAAAAAGAACACATATAATATTTCTTGCTTATCTAGTATATGTTCAGATTAGTAATGTTTTAGGAGGACAGAAATACTTCCTGTCTCTACTTCTCAGTCTCCCTTTTTGAGTTTTCCATTTGGTGCAAAGAAAAATCTCTCCACTCCATGCAACTGGGCTACATAACCAGCTGAGAACAGAAGATCCATGGGTGAAGCTTACAGTATAGGGCAGCTACACAGAGAGACACTTTTTAGTAACAAAAATTGTTCTTGAGTTGTTTCATGTTGAACAGAAATGAAACATCTATCCCTCAGCACTATTCACGCAACTTTCTTTTTGATAGTTTTGGTCTAGACCAGTGGTTCTCAAAGTGTCTTCAGGAGGTCCACTAAGTCAAATAAATATTTCCAATAATAAATATTTTAAATTTTTACAGACTTAATTTGTAATGCAGTAAATATCAGTAGAGATCATCCACATAAACCAAAGCTCTTTAGGATTCTCAATAATTTTTAAGATTGTTAAAAGGTCCTGTGACCAAAATGTTTGAGAAGTCCTGGTCTAGACAATACGAAAATATGAAAAAAATAACATAATATTTAAAATTAGGATCACTAAGCTCATTTCATATGTGATCTCCAAACGACTAAACTGGCTAGTAATAAAAAGCCTTAAAGGTAAAGATTCCCCTCGCACATATGTGCTAGTTGTTCCCAACTCTAGGGGGCGGTGCTCATCTCCATTTCAAAGCCGAAGAGCCAGCGCTGTCCGAAGACGTCTCTGTGGTCATGTGGCCGGCATAACTAAACGCTAAAGGCACACGGAACGCTCTTACCTTCCCACCAAAGGTGGTCCCTATTTTTTCTACTTGCATTTTTTACGGGCTTTCGAACTGCTAGGTTGGCAGAAGCTGGAACAAGTAACGGGAGTTCACCCCGTTACACGGCACTAGGGATTCAAACCGCTGAACTGCCGACCTTTCGATCGACAAGCTCAGCGTCTTAGCCACTGAGCTAAGACTTACATTACTATAAAAAAGGCTTACATTAGATTAGATTAGATTAGATTAGATTAGATTAGATTAGATTAGATTAGATTAGATTACATAGCAATTGTATAATAAAGCTGTTGAATAAAGGGGCAAATGGTTTTCCATATAATTCAGCGAGAGACATAGCTGTTTGGATAAAGTAGCTTTCTGCCAAGGCTGGCCCTCTCAGCTGTCAAAAACTTACAGCTGGATTGGGACTCCATTGCATAGAGTTCATTTGGGAACAGTCAAAACAGAAAGCAATTCAGAGTCACAGCAAGTCATTTCAGTTGCATGCTGACCGACAGTCAACATTTTAAGGTTCACATGGCTTGGAACATATTAAATATGTTTATATTCTTCCTACAGTGTATAAAACAAAGTATGATGCAGCTTCTGGTAGGTGCATATTTATTCAGAAGTCTGTCCTGCTGAACTCAAAATAGTTTACTCTCCAGAAATTGTGCGGAGGGATTCAGCTGGTACATAGTTATTAATAATCCCTCCCCCTATTTTCAATCCACTTAAGCAATATATGAAAGTCCATTGTTTTTTTCTGGCTATGCCCAAGAAAAACATAGAAAAAATGGGGAAATTGGAAACAACAAACCTGCAACATTCTTTTTTGAAAGAAATATCCATAGGTACTATCTGCCATTATAACTCAGCCTGGCTTCCTATGTCAAAATAGCTAGGTTCTACTGAGATCAAGAACTCTGAAGAACCTGACAACAGTGTTGTTTCACAAAAATTCAGTCCTTGCTATAATCTTCTGAAAATTGTGATGATTATCTATGACCATGCATTTTATGGCTAGAAACAAACATGACCTATGGATATCCCACCAAACTGTGTTGGTCAACATTCAAATGTACTTGGAAGAAAGTAAGAATTTATCTTAAGTATGAGGTGGGCTGTGATAATTATTTAACAAGCCTATTCCTGTCTTATCACTTACACTTGGTAGGTGCCATTTAAAAAAAATAATAATCTTGTAATAGGTTATTTAGTTCAAAGATTCAGATTTATTCTTCTTGCTCGGATATTATTTATGTTATTATGATTTTGTCTTGACTTCATCCAAAGGACTCACTTTGTGGCAAATAGGATCCACCTTTGATCTGATTTTCACAGGGTTTTGTAAAATAGGTTAATCTGGGGAAAAGCTAATAGATTTGACTCAACATTACTGAATAACCTTCAAGGCTGAAAGGAGGTGTGAGTATCTGTAATGCTGCAATATTTAGCTGACAATAGGCAAACCTTCAGATTTTGGATTATGATGCCAATATTTTGCCACTGGCCATCCTGTTTTGGAGTTATACAAGATGAAGCCCAAAACATTGAAGGGCAACAGACTGCAGTTCCTCACAACACAAATTTATGAGTTGTGTTCCAATTTTTACATAATAACATAAATAACCTAAATATTATTTTAAAAAATATAATAAGTTTGTTTCCTGGTCCATCTAATTGTAAATAGGTTATTTGTGGACAAGTTGTCAACACTGAAAAAACAAAGATTAGAAGATTGTTTGCCATGCATTCAGTTGGTATGCTACAGCAGGCATCCACCATATAGCTCCCTCCAAATATGTTGGGATTATAAAATCTGGAATTCCCAGCCAGTAGAGCTTTGTGTTGCTGAAACTGTCTACAACCGGAGTCTCCAACCTCGGCAACTTTAAGCTTGGTGGACTTCAACTCAAAGCAAAGCTGGCTGGGGAATTCTGGGAGTTGAAGTCCGCCAGGCTTAAAGTTGCCAAGGTTGGAAACCCCTGGTCTACAACATCCCTTAACTAAGAGAGCAATTGGCCAAAAGTCATCTAGAAATTTCACAGCTAATGAACAGGAACTTCTCAATTCAAGCTTCCTCTTTGGTCAATCTATTCCATTAGTATGCAATTCTTTTTCAAATTCCACCCATAAACTTGGGAAAGGTATTAAGGGACAAAAGTGAAAATGGACACAATAAAAGTAAAAAATGGAGTTTCCAAAGACGGGGAAAAGCATTTTCAAAAAATTAAAAATCCATTAAACACTTCACCCAGTCAATATGTTAATGTTATTTTTTTAACCATTCATTTATTTGTATAATTTATGAGTTCCATGCATAATACCTACAGTACATAAAATATATAATTGCAAGTGTGAATAAATACTATGCAACCATCCAGCTAATCATCTATTTATTACTGAACTATAGCTTCTTTTTACAATAAGATTATGCAAATTGGCATTATCAGCCTCCATGCTTCAAAAACATTATTACTAAAAGCATAAATTTGGAGTAAAAATGTCATATACAACTAGAATATTAGGTTTCCAGTACATACATTTCACAGTACATACCTGTGAGAAATCCAACAGAAGGATGAGCCCTTTTACTACATTAATGGGGTCTCCAGTGGCTGAGAACATTTTAGACATTAAATCACTATATCCTTGGAAAAAGGTAACTGGCCGGAGTTGAACATCAAGCATGATTGCTGACAAACCAGCAAAGGAGTCAAGATTTTCTTCTCCTTCATCTGCAGATGCAGCTATAATAGATTCCAGACCTTGAGCTTCAATTACCACCTAAAAGAACGCAACAACACATAGCACACGGGAAAATGAATGTGTGCATGCAAGGACATTTTGTTCTAAATTCAACAAGATTGTTATATTATTCAACTCTTATCCACACCTTCTTACAAATGAGAAGCAGCATAAGGCTCTTCTAGATAACTATTACATTGAAATGGAAAAGAGACATGACAACTACCATCAAAGGGCAGAACTGGGGATGGGGAGTGGGGAGAATAGGTGAAAGCTCCAGAAGGGCAGATTTTGATCAATGTAGAGAAATTTTATGGAAGCTCTTGTTTGACAAGGAAGTAGACTTTCTTAGATGTCCTATAAATCCATTGGAGGGATTTATGCAAATTATTTTATTCATGCATCAAGTACTACAGAGTCTTTAATGACAAGGGTTGAGAGTAAATGATCTCCAGAATCCAGATCCTTTCTCATTCTAGGATTCTATCAAAGTTTGATAGACTTAGTCGGGCATTTCAGGTAGTAAAAACTGCAGCTACTCAACTTCTCATAATTATGAAAGATGTGGAAACATTTTTTTTTTCATCTGGCCAATTAACGGTATTTTAAATTTTAAAAGTAGGGAATAGAAAATGATGGAGTTGCTGTTACAATAAACTCTAAGCCATGCCATCAAAAGAAATTTAGAGCACACAGATTCAGGTTCAATCTGAAACATCACCACTCAAACATCTGGATGATGAGCAGGACCTTTATCACGTAATGAATTAAGAGGACAACAGTAAACTGTTCATCTTCCAAACTGCTTTCATGACAATTATGCTTGTGCGTGCATAAGGTTTAAAGCAATTCTGAACCATATGCACAAAAAGCATGGTCCTAAACAATAGTTTGATCTGATTTAACTTGATTCCATGATCAAGTTGTAATGACTCAAGCTGCATGCTAGGCTCTTTTCTGATGTTTTTATTTTAATAGTGCATGACACATACCTGGCTGGCATGAAGTTGAGCAAATTTACTGAAAAGAAAGATATTCATGTTGCTTCTTCTTAAGATACCGGAACCAGAGTACAGTATATCAAGGCTATATGTAGATGATAGAACTTGGCCACCTTAATTAAACAGAGTTACGTGTTGTAGTTACAATTTTGGCAAAACAATCAAGAAATGCAAATATAATCTGATATTAATTTTGATCATCACATACGTGTTAGGTAACCAGAGAAGGCCGAAGAAGAACCCATTTTTGAAAATCGGTCATAATTATGAATCAATATATCCTTCAGGACTTTACGGATCATTTTGCTGAAAAACAAACATTTTATTTCTATTGGAGAAGAAAACATTTTCCCTCTACAATAAAATACCAAAAAGATCCATTGTAGTAATAGCATTCCATACATTATGATCTGACCTGAAATCCATACTAAGAACTTTCTTTGGAGATAAAGATACTAATTTATTTAAGAAAATCTGATTAAAGGGGTATGGTTATTTGCTGAAAGGTACAGTAAAATAATCTCATTCTTACAAACTCCTACTTTTCTATGTACATCATTATGTCACCAATTGCTGGTTCAAATTCTATAGTTCAGCCTATACGAGAATTGTATTTACATTTGAGTAATTCTTCTGTCGCGTAAATCTGTTTTCTCTGTTACCACAAATGTATACAGTCTGTGTTCACAATGAAACACAAACTTGCCAAACACATTTAGACAAATGTATTGTCAAATGTATATTATTTTGTTACTATCATGTAAAACACTGGAAATTTTCAAGATGTTGGATAACTATTTGTCTGAAGTGGTGTAGAGTTCCCTGCCTAAGCATGGGGTTGGACTAGAAGACCTCCAAGGTCCCTTCCAATTCTTTTATTCTATTCTATTCTAACCTCCCCCCCCAAATTGGTTAATTTTTAAAACCCATCATAGTAAGCATACTATGCTAACACAATCATTCTATCAGAGAACTGAGTTAGCATTCTGCTGGCCTTAATGTGGATGTCCTGATTTTAAAAAAATTCTGATGAGTAAAGCTATCTTAACTTTTGTATACCGTAGTTATATTCCTCCCACTACTACTACTACTACTACTACTACTACTACTACTACTATGGTACTACTACTACTATATCAAAACAAGTTTTAAAGTGTTAAATCATTCCAAAATAAGATAAAGATCTCCTGCTTGAGCAGGGAACTGCTAGCGAGTGCAATTTTAAGCTCTCACTGTGATCTTTAAAAAAAACTATGCTTTTTATCCCAATATAAATGTAGCGAAGGTGGTGTGAATCCCATTGTACAAGAGTAATATTTGTGGAGCAGTTCTATCACAGCATGGTTACACAAATAACAATGATACTTGATATACCTGGCAGGCATTTCAAAACGTAGTATGTCCTGGACTAGTGAAAGCATGTACTTATTCATTTCCAGTGGCAGCTCTCCAATAGAGAGGAGGAGGTTTTTAACTTCCATGAAGGAAGGGTTGCTGTTGAAGATAATAGCAGCAGCTGTGGTTCGTACAGTCTTCTCATGAACTTTATAATTCTGGTGGTAAATCCTGTTCATGGTTTTTTTCACCTGGTGGAAATATAATCTGATTCAATTCCACTGAACAGTTGATAGAAGAAGAGAAGAAAGGTAAGAAAGTCTATCACCAATAAATGAGACCAGATAGATTTCTTTTAACTTCAGGCTATACCTTGTGTACTGAGATGGTATCAAAATTCAAATGATTGTGTCAGGATTAATAACTACCAAGGAATTTGACCTATTTGTCCCAGTTCTCTCAAATTGGAGAATAAATAGTGAATTTTGGTTAACATGTAACTTACTAGGTGGTGGTAGAAAATATCAAGATATTATAGGTCATGCATCAAACTTAAAAGTTATAGGATTAATTGCCAGACAACGTAGCAAAATGAGTCCCAAATCTCATTTCTTTTTCACCTTTCTATATATTGAATTTCACCTTGGATCATACAATATGTTCATATTTGTTGTGAGATACATGGAAAGACCAAAACATAGTTCTTATCCCAAAATATTAAATATATTTCTGCCCATATCCAGAGCAATCTATGAGACACTCTTTTATAACCTTAAAGCAGTGGTGAAATCCAAGTTTTTTTACTACCAGTTCTGTCGATGTGGCTTGGTAGGCGTGGTGTGGCTTGGTGGGCATGGCTTGGTGGGCGTGGCAGGGGAAGGATACTGAAAAATCCCCATTCCCTCCCCATTCCTGGGGGAAGGATATCACAAAATCTCCATTCCCACCCCACTCTAGGGCCAGCCAGAGGTGGTATTTGCAGGTACTCCAAACTACTCAAAATTTCCGCTACTGGTTCTCCAAAACCTGTCAGAACTTACTGGATTTCACCCCTGCCTTAAAGATATATTGGACAACAACTCCCCCTATGTTCTAGCTAATGGAATTTGTAGCTCAACACATCTAGAATGTATATGAGAGTTACTTCCCACCATGATAAAAGTGATTTCAGTTATAAAAACAGTGAATATATAGAAACTACTCCTTTGTCCCAAAAGAGGAAGGCATCCATACCTTTTCAGAGAAAATGCGGAAATGGACAAGAATTGAATAATTTAAATTTGCCTATATATAGATTTAAAATCTATATATAGATTTTTCATAATCATTACTGGAATTCTATTTTTCTCCTCCTGATAAATGCTTCTTTTACCTTCTGTTTAATAAATGTTTACCTTCCTTCTAATAGGGAGAATTATCAGAGATTTTTGATTTTTAGTCTTTGGATAAAATGTTTCCATCAAGATTACAAGAATGAAAATCTGAAAGTAAGGAGGCTGTCCAAGGATTACCTTGCCTGCAGCTTTTCCAAATTTAGATTTAGAAAATTTTAAAACAAGAGTTGGCAATATGGGACTTGCAATAAGCCAGACAGCGTATGTAAATTGCTCAAGTTCCATTAAAATTACATTTTTAATTGTAAGAATTTTTAACTCTCACATGAGATCACCAAAATTCCATAAGGTTTCATAGCTCAAGAATTTAACATTTTAAAGATTTGATGATCTAGCCAAATTTTCTGGAAGGGCAGAATGACAGCTGGTGCTTAAAATGGTTGCTGATGTAAAAAAACCCATAAAGGTATACTCATCAGTCTCTTGATTTTTGCATGAGAACTCAATAATCTTTGTGGCTTCTTCGGTAAAATACATATATGCATTTACAACTTCTCTCTCTAAATGAAGGACCATCATTATCCAACACTCCCATCTTATTGTTCCTATTACCCATCTCCTCCCACTTATGACTGCATGACGGTAACTTTGTTGCTTGTATCTTTATGATTTATATTGATTGTTTCCTAGTATGATTTGATTACTTATTTGTACCCTATGACTATCATTAAGTGTTGTACCTTATGATTCTTGATGAATGTATCTTGTCTTTTTATGTACACTGAGAACATATGCACCAAAGACAAATTCCTTGTGTTTCCAATCACACTTGGCCAATAAAGAATTCTATTCTATTCTATTCTATTCTATTCTATTCTATTCTATTCTATTCTATTCTATTCTATCCTATCCTATCCTATCCTATCCTATCCTATCCTATCCTATCCTATCCTATCCTATCCTATTCTATCCTATCCTATCCTATTCTACTGTGTGTACTTTTTATTTACCTCAGCAGTTATGGATGAATGATCATATCGCTGTAGAGCAGTAACAGCAATGTTGCTGATAGGTCCTTCTCCTGACTCAGCGAATTTCAGCAGCACAGGAACAGCTTCTGGCAAAAGGGCATTTTTCAGTGCCAAAAGGAACATCTTCACATCATCAGCTTTATCTGCTCTGTTCAAGCCTTGGAATATCAGTTTCTTGGCTTCCACAACAGCCTGGAAAGAATCCACCCCACTATATTAATAGTGCACCAAAGAGAATTTAGGGGAACCTACTGTAGTAAAATGAAGAGAAATTTTTAAAGAAAACTATGAATCAAGAACAATATACAGGTAGTCCTTGACTTATGATCACAATTGAGCCCAAAATTTCGGTTGCTAAGCAAGACCCTTGTTAAGTGACTTTTAAGGCTTTTCTTGCCACAATTGTTAAGTGAATCGGGCTTCCCCATTGACTTTGCTTGTCAGAAGGTCGCAAAGGGGGATCGTGTGACCGTGGGGTCACTGCAACAGCTGCAAGTGTGAAAAACAGTTATGTCACTTTTTTCAGCGTCAGTTTCATTTTGAATGGTCACTGAAGGAATGGTCATAAGTCAAGGACTACCTATATTACACTTTATTACAAGTCATCCATTGGGCTTTCTTCTTGGATTTGATGAATCTAATAAAGCAGAGGTGTCAAACTCGCATCAGGGTTGTGCTTGACCTTGGGGGCCCAGGGTGTGCGTGACATGGCTGGGCGTGTCCATGGTGGGCGTGTCCAGCTTGATGTCACTCTGCCAGATGCGGCCTCCCCAGGCTCTGTTTTTGCTGGCAGAGGGCTGCAGAAGGCCATCGCAGCCGAAAACGGAGCCTGGGCTGGCCATATGCGGACTCCCTGAGCTATGTATGTATGTATGTATGTATGTATGTATGTATGTATGTATGTATTTATTTATTTATTTATTCATTAAATTTTTATACCGCCCCCTCTCCCGAAGGACTCGGGGCGGTGAATTAAAATACATTAAAACGAAATTAAATTATCTTTGACTTCTCCAATTTAAAACCCCTTGCCCATAAAATTCCCCAATTAAAAGATTTTTAACCCAGCCCGGCTTGCTGAAATAAAAAAGTCTCCAGGGCCCGGCGGAAGGTACGGAGGTCTGGGATCAGTCGTATCCCTGGGGGTAGCTCATTCCAGAGGGCGGGTGCTGGCAGAGGCACCGTGGGCCAGTCCTTTGCTGTTTCCAGGGCGGCCCCACAGGCCAGATCTAAGCACCCCACAGGTCAGATTTGGCCCGTGGGCCTTGAGTTTGACACTCCTGTAATAAAGTATTCAATCAAAATATTATGTATATGAAATTAATTATGATTTAAGCCTTTGGGCAGGAGTTCACTGAAAAGTATCATATTGGTCTATTCTTCAGGGCTTTATGGGCAAATCTGTTCATGTTAAGGACTGTATTTCCTCAGGAGTCTTTGGTAAGGACCTACATAATGGGGAGAGAGGTGTAATAATATGTGGAAATGCCATTAGGAGAAAGGGGAAGAGCTTCATCTCTTATTCTCTTTCTAACAATTCCTTCTCTTTTCCAAGTAGCAACCAATGGGAAAAGGGCAAAAATCTCTTTTTTTGAAGTGATTTTGTGCAGTGGGTTTTGGAAATTAGTACAAGAGCCACATGTGGCTTGCAGATTGTCTAGATCTAATTTGGGATGGGAGTAGGGGAGGTGAAGCAAGCATCTGTGAGCTATTTTAAGAGCAAAATACTATTGTGGCTGCTACTATGGGCCTTTTATATATAGCCTAGATAGCATACCATTGTACTCTGCAGTATATGGAAGTGACACACTCCCTCACCCCCCAGTGACCATGCTATCCTTTCCTGGCTGGATAACATTACAGCAGTAGCCAAGCAAAGAAAACAGAAAGCAGAAAGAGGCTAATACAAGTAGAAGAGAATAAGGATGAGAGATAATAAAGGAGTGGGGAAAACAACGTAAGAATTATTTGGAAGGTAGTCCTTAAGGGGCAGAAATTGAATAAAGGAAAGGGAAATTGTCAGAGGCACAGAGAAGGGAAGGTTTTTTTCAAGCAAACGGGAACTTAATAATTGGAGTCAGTAATAGTCAGAGGAACTTAAATGAAGTTTCATATTTGCATTAAGTGCATACAGGTAGTCTTCAACTTACACCCATAATGGAACCTGCTCATTCTCAGTTATAAGTCGTGACAGTCATAAAATTTTATTATCTTTTTTGTGGCAGTCTTTAAACAAACCAATGGTCTGCTATGAGCATATTTCTGCCAAAAACTGGAAGTAAATGCTGGTTTTTAGCAAAACCGTTGTAAAATAGTTGTGATTGTGGGATGCCTAAACCAGCCATAAATGTGGCCTGATTGCCAAGATCTTGAAATTCAGTCATGTGTACACAGGGGGTTGTCCATCAGAACTTTGAACCTGGATTGTAAGCAGCCTCCAGGAAGGTCCATTGTAACCTCTAACAGTTGCTAAGTATTGCATTGTTTTCTCCCGAACTCTTGTAGGAAACTAGAAAACACTTACAGGCAGTTTGCAGCCTCCCACGTTGCACAGTTTTCTGATGAGTGCGCCGGCAATAATAATAACCATTTCTCTGATTTCATTATTACCAATTGGACTCCTGTATTTATTCTGTTGTATTAAAAAAAAAGTCAACAGTGTTAAATCTAACATTTAAAAATATCTACTATGATCCCTTTGGGTGATTTGGCACAAACATTTTTCTGAAATTTGGCTTACACAAAGCTAGCATGACCTAACCCTACTGGTTTTCTCTAAAGCTTTAAAGATTTGATTGTGCCAAATCTGCCAAACTTGGGACCTGAGTATGTGGTTGAACCCATATCATGGCTGATTACGCTGTTTGCTTGGTTTTATCTAAGTTGCTATATTATTTCTTATTTGTTATCTTTTGATTTTGTTTTGATTTTTTTTAAAAAAAAATTGATTTATATGCCGCCCTTCTCCGGAGACTCAGGGCGGCTTACAATGCATTAAGCAATAGCCTTCATACTTTTGTATATTTATACAAAGTCAGCTTATTGCCCCCACAAACTGGGTCCTCAATTTACCCACCTTAGAAAGGATGGAAGGCTGAGTCAACCTTGAGCCTGATGAGAATTGAACTCCAGTAATTGCAGGCAGCTGGATGTTAAATGCTGCCTTAGGAGGCATTAGCCTCCTACGCCACTCAGGCTCTTCAGATTTCCTGGAAGCCACCAAGAGACATATCTGGGATGGGTGTTCATATAAATTGAATCAATTAATAAAATAAATAAATGACCCCAATCCTCTCAAGGAACTGTTCTGTTTAATGACTGGAGGGAATAATACTCCTTATTCAAGAAGGACCAGCCTACCTACCAATGTGCTGTGCAACAGACAATATTTTATAAAATATAAAATAGCCAGTGATTTGGAAAAAAAATATTCTCATGAAGAATTGGAGCAGTTCTGCTGAATGGGAAAGGATCAACGACGGACTGATATTCATCTCATCACGAGGAAACTACAGATCTGCTGCTCTATAGAGCAGCTTCTGGCTATCAGTTTTAAAATGAGGTTTTTAATTAAGAATCAGGAGAGAAAAAAACAATCCGTATTGCAGTATGAAAGGTGGGGAAATTTAAACTTACCCTTCCCATTCATAACTTCGAATAAGCATCTCTTTTCTCTCCACATTAAAATTAGCAGAGGAGAGGAGAAAAGTCCCATTAAATAGCACCCCCAAATATTTTTCTTAGCGATAATTGCATGCCAGGAAGGAGAGGAATTTTAACCACATTTTTTGTGCATTTTCCTTAATAGTACTGATTTTTTTGAATTCCAAGCACTTATTTAGCTTTAGTCATAAGGCCTTTGTTTTTACTTTATTATTTTTACCATGTTGCTAATGGCACTACTGTAAGTGCAACCCAAACCAAAGGCTGTATCAAAAGCTAATCTCATTTGTTTCAAAGAAGCTCATTTCCAGGTGACTTTCAAAAGCTCATGTTCAACTCTCCAGAAAAGGGTGTTTCTCAAGGAAAAAAAATATATGTTCTTAAATACTGCTATAGTCACGTTTCCTTGACTGCCACGGGTAACTTACAATTAAAGATCTGAGTAATAACTCATTGGGATGAGAAGTGAAACCCGAAGCATAGAGGAACCGTTCCTGAAGGAGAGATCCACTCTTGTTCTTGAAATCCAGAAAATCCAACATCGCTTCCAGAGAGGCTGAAGTATGTGTGGACGCCACCACATCAACTAGTTGGGGACTGTTTGGAGGCCAAGCAGAGAAAATAAAAAGTTGATAATTATTTATTTTAAAACACATTGCTGTTGCTGTGTCTTCCTGCATTTTTAATAAATGTATTGGATTACAGGTAGTCCTTGCTTACTGACTATAGTTACAACAGCATTAAATAAGGAGATTGGTCCTTGTGGTTGTGCCTGTTGCAGCCCCTTCCCCACCCCTACACACCATTATGGGATCCCAGTTTAGATGCTCGGCAACTATCTGGTAATTACAATGGTTGCTGTGTTCTACTGTCACAATTGTCATTTTCCATCTTCCTGCCGGTTTCTGTCAAACAAATTCAATGGGAAAACTGGCAGGAGTTGCAAACGTTGATTGTGTGGCATCCACATGACGGACTGATAGAGTTGCCAGTCCCAATTGCCCTTTTTATGCCAGGACTACCTGCAGAATGTTTTATGTTACTACTGTTCAGTTTGAACAGCTACACAACAGGTTTGGGCAACGCTAACTTCCATAACAAAAATTCCAGACAACGATGGCTGGCAGCAAAAGGTTATTGTTGTTCTATGTCTCTTTTCTGCCATCTACTGATTTTGGATAATTTTTGCAATTCAAAACTACTTGAGGCTAAAGTTAGATCTGAAAGCAGGATAATAAGGCCTGAGTAACAAGGAAATTGTTTGATGATAATAATAATAATAATAATAATAATAATAATAATAATAATAATAATAATAATAATAATAACTGACCTGCTAGTGATTGGCTTATGGCTTACACAGGAAAAAACATAGGGACCTCTGATCTAGTTCATAGTGGCTTGAAAACAGTGCATATTGAGCTAACAAGCAAGAACCACAACACTGCTTTGGTATTAAATTCATATTGACCCTAATAATCTTATATAAGATATATAAGATAGGAGCCTTGATGGAGCAGCGGACTAAAGTGCTGTTAAATAGCACTTAGCTGCCAGCTGCCTGCAATTACTGCGAGTTCAAATCTCACCAGGTTCGAGTTTGACTCAGCCTTCCATCCTTCCAAGGTAGGTAAAATGAGGACCCGGATTATGGAGACAATAAGATGATTTTATATAAAAAAGAACACCGCTTGGGGGGGCCGAAAGCCCTACTAAGCAGGTATATACAAAAGTATGAAGGCTATTGCTTAACGCATTGTAAGCCGCCCTGAGTCTCCGGAGAAGGGCGGCATATAAATCAAACCAATAAATAAATAAATAAATAAATAAATAAATAAATAAATAAATAAATAAATAAATAAATCTAATCTTATATAATTTTACAAAATACAATAAATCTTTTTCCAACGCTTACTGAAATTTAAAATGGGGCTGTTACTCCAGAAAGCGTAAAACCCATTCCCAGTAACTCACAGTATTTCTGTATTATTTTCATTTCTCAGTAGCTGTAAGATTTCTTCTTTTGTTGCTTTCTTCAGGCTCTCGATAAATGACAAAAATCCTTTTGCGGCATCGGCTTTTGAAAGATTATCTGGTTCAAGCTGTTTTCGGATGACCATCCACTGCTGAAACAGCTGCCAGAAAAATACACAGTTTGAACCTTTGCACCTTAAAAAGTTTGTCCTCTGTGTGTTGCTTGTAACTGGTCTGGTGTATTACCTACTCTCTTCTGATAAGAGCTGAAAGGCCAAAGCTTCTCCAGCTTTAGCCTGGTTTTTTAAAGAGGGCCTGAGCTTTTGATCCCATCAGGCTTTTTCATTTTTTTCAGAGAAATCAGAAAGGGAATGAGAAAGTAAACCTGAGGTGATCAGAAAAACATTTGTGAGGAAGAGGAAATACAGTATGTTGACCAATAGATTTTATAAAATAGCTAACCTAGTTCATACCTTTACAGAATTTTAAATGTAATAATCAATACTTGATATGTCATCCAAAAAGAAACTGAGACCCAGTGCCATTAAAAACCACAGAGTTGGCTCTGCAAATGCCAAGGTTGTTAACCAAATTAACAGCCAATTAAGTTCAGGAAGACCAGGTAAGAAGCTTAACGTTGACTTGCCTTGACTTTCTTTGGTTTAGGAACAAATGAAAGGGAAATACAGTATTTGAAGACTGAGTTATTATAGCCGATATAAACAAAGTAGAGTTTTAATATTTCGTATAAAGTCTGAATTGATTTTCCTCAAGGGCTGACAATAATGTTAGTAGCAGAGGCGTCATTGATTCTGGATTCTGAGTTCTAGGTTGTATATTAGCCAAAGCTAGTAAAAGACCTGGCTGTTTACCGTAGGGTAATCAATCACGTAAGATCCAGAATCACTCCCAAACTTTCAAGTATGGCACTCTTCTGCCCACTCCACAAGTACACCTGAATCATCTGGATTCAGCTTTAATTTACTGTACTTCATTCAACCCAATATTGACTTAAGGAAAGCAACACCTTCACATATAAGAATTCCAGTAGCGTACTGCTCAAAATCCTCTAATGAACTGCCCCATCTATTTCATATGGGTACTGAATGCATATATCCAGTGGTGGGATTCAGCCAGTTCGCACCACTTTGGGAGAACCGGTTGTTAACTTTCTGGGCAGTTTGGCAAACTGGTTGTTGAAAGAAATCATTAGGGCAGAGAACCAGTTGTCAAATTACTTGAATTCCACCACTGCATATATCCATACTGAAGATAGAATGGAACCGTAAAATAACTCTTGATTTGAGGATCTATTTTTCCACTTGACACCATTTGATTATCAAGCATATTACATATTCACACTCTTCTGGATAAAAAAACAAATGCTATACGCTTCACTAAGAATAAATCCCATAACATTCCATAAAATCTTATTTTGAATAGATATACATAAACCCACAATATTGGTGCCGGACCAGTATTATTTTAAATCTTCAGATGCCTCATTTCAAAAGTCTGATTTTTATGTTGAAATGTCTTGTGAAGTTTTGTCATGTGAAAAAAAAATGTTTGAATGTTCAAACAACTTCCAGTACAGAGCTGAGTGAATATTTTGACCACTGCTACCATATACAGCCACTTCTGTTATCCAGTATTATCTCTGGCATTCTTTAGAGCAAGCTCAGCTGTTTCTTCCAGCAATGTTTATTACAGCTCTCCTAACTAGGAAATTAGGAGCTCAGTTCAGCCTTTGCTAAAATACCTTATCTCTTATTGGGCCAGAGTTATTAAGCAATAGTAGCAGATGCTAATTCCAAATAGCACTACTATAATTTCAGCAGTACAAGTTCACCTTACCTGAATTGTAATTAAACATACAGAAGCAATGATGAGTGAGATAGAAGCTATTTCTGGAGCCTTAATGAATGGGAAGGGAGTACTAATAGCTCAGGACACAGCTGGAGATTATAAACTTCAACTGAGCATCCCTATATATCCTATGCTAAATATTGCTTTATAGCCAAGAATGTATGACCCAAGGCCTTGGGATTGTATGTGGCCCACATTTTCAAAATCTTGTGTGTGATGCTTACAGCTCCTCTGAAAGTTGTGTTGAATGAAATATTTGGCAACGAAAAATATTGTAAATATATGAGGGGTGATTGGGACATGGTGGCTCAGTGGCTAAGACGCTGAGCTTGTTGATCGAAAGGCAGTTCAGCAGTTCGAATCCTGAGTGCTGCGTAACAGGGTGAGCTCCTGTTACTTGTCTCAGCTTCTGCCAATCTAGCAGTTCGAAAGCACATAAAAAATGCAAGTAGAAAAAAAGGGACCACCTTTGGTGGGAAGGTAACAGTGTTCCGTGTGCCTTTGGCATTTAGTCATGCTGACCACAAGACCACGGAGATGTCTTCAGACAGAGCTGGTTCTTCAGCTTTGAAATGGAGATGAGCACTGCCCCCTAGTGTCGGGAACGACTAGCACATATGTGCGAGGGGAACTTTTACCGTTACCTTATGAGGTGTGATTATGTTAATTATTAAATATATTTTCATTTTAAAATTTAAAAGTAAAGTTAAAATGTTTGTGTTAAACCCCCAATTTTTGGAGTCTGTCCCCAATATGCCATTTAAAAGCAAAGTGTAACTTTAACCCCAAAAGTTGCCTCCTCCTCCTCATTTATGGACATTTAGTCTCTACAATCATACTGAGGAAGGATGGATGAATAATAAATAAACTTTCTATTGGTGAGGTTTCCCTGAGATGGTCCAAGCAATGTTGCATGATAGAATTCTCAGTTGTACAATTACTGGAGAAGAATAGGGCACTATGGGATAAGGCCTTCAAAACTATTCACATACAGTTCAAAATCTTGGAATTAGGCTCAGAAGCATAACTACAGTAGCAGTGAATATATTTCCCAGATAAAATAATCTCAAATTCTTTAATTCCTTCCAGTACCTCTTCAGCTATGGCCATTTCAATAGTACATAACTATTATATTTCTTTTCATATATTTCTTTATGACTTACTGATGGACAACTTTTGCATTCATCAGAGACAGGATCTGCCATCAAAGAAATTGCCACATAATTTGAATCCAGAGCCTTTATAATGCTGGCAACTTGCTTCCCAGCCTTCATTCTTGGACCAGCTTCAGTGGACTTCAGTTCCAGTTTCTGCCTGTATGTATACATAAGCAAGCAGTTCAACAAGACTGCCTCCTCTAACACAAACAGTTTAAAATGGCTACATGTGTTGGCAAGGACCACAAGACATATATATTCTGAGATATATATAACTGAGTAATGGTTATAATCAAGGGTATATCTATTTCTGGTAAAATTCATGCAAATAAGGAATCAGATATTGTGTAGAGCTGCAGCATTTTTTAAAAAGAAAAGATTTGTTTAGATTTGACAGATCATCTGTAGACTTTGGTATTCCTGAGAACAACAGGAAAAAGTCAGGCTCTGTGAAGCATTCGGATGAAGAGCCTCTCTTCGGATTATTAAAGCAGTTGTATCATTTGCAGAATTTGTTTGGCTGTTTTGAAAGCCATCCTTGGCTGTTTAGATGAGTGGTTGGGGCTAAAAAATATATCTATATGCATTCACCCCAATTAGGGAGAAATTTCCAGGTAGCTATTCAAGATTTTTAATGATGCATCTGTTTTAATGTGTTGAGGAGATATGCTTTGCTTATATGTTTGCAAAGCACTTCTTCCAAGCCTAATTAATGCAAAACAACGATAGCAATAATAAACACATTAAGCTTCTTGAATTATATATACAAAAATATTGTTTTCAAAATGTTTTCCCATTGCTTTTAAATTATAGTACTTGGGATATCAATAAAGGTAAAGGTTAAAAGCTTTATTAATTGGATTTGACCATTGGAAATTTTCTGAAAAATAGACAAAGAAACCACCTTACTTGGAAATAACTTTTGCATCAATAAGTTGCAGAGATTTCAAATTAAAAATATGATTTTCTTCAGCCCGCACAGATTTAATGAAGCTGTCCTCCAGTACATAAATTACAGCGGAAGTGGATTTTTTCTTCACCTCGAAGAGCTGAAAAATGATTTTATATAAATAAAAATACATAAATAAATAAAATTAGAAACTAATTCTCCAAATTACATCAACCTTTTTTTCTAATACTGTTTGCCAGATATAAACTTACTTGAATTTATCTTGTTCTAAATTATAATATGGAATCATCAATTAATAGTGGTAAACAAAAGAAAGCAAATCAAGTAGAATCAATTGCCACAATTTAGGATGATATATCCCGATTTTTAAAAAATCAATAAAAGATTAAGAAATTTGAAAAAGTACTTATTGAACCATACTAGCTTTCATTGTCCCCAAACCATGTTTTCTTTACTCAGTATTATTTGAACCTTTGGGGATTTTTTGTCTGATGCAAAAAAAAAAAAAATTTAATTGTCATAGTTCTGAAAGTATCTAAGTGACTAGAGTTTTACTGAAGAAAGTAATTCAGGATGGGGACCACAAGATTAAAAGCCAAGAATTAGCCAAGTTGTAGAAAAGTTGTGTACCCTACTGTACCTGATTGCGGTTGGTTACACTTGGCTGTTCTAACTGGCAAGAGTTCAAGGCTTTCACTTTAGTGATCTGATTCTGCCGAGCTTGATAAGTCACATTGCATTTTCCACAGATATCGATCTAGAGAACAGATGAAATAAACATGTTGGTGTATCAAAGACTTGCTGACCAACTTTTTTTTTTTTTTTTTACAAAATAGTCTTTGCTTTTCATTATAAATATTGTCAAAGTACTAGCACAACTAATAAAATCATGTAACTGCAGCAATAAAGCAACTCGGTTTCTACCCAAGGCAAATTTTACCTCAGTAAAAGAATTTTCTTTTTTTTTTTTTAAAGTTTTTTTATTAATAATTCAAATTTAAAAAACAATGGACATGGTTTGACATCTTCAGTTTCTAACATTTCCGTCTAATTCAGATTAATAAATAATATATTCCTTAATCTATACACAAATTTACATATATCTTACTTCTTACATGCCAAGCATACTACATAGTTCCTCCTAAACAACTATATCCATATCCAATCAACTTATATTACACACACAAGTTCAGTATACATTGACATATATATTTCTAGACATTCACTACACCTTCTTCTTGGCATTCTTTCTCTTGTCTAACCATTCATAAAATTTAGTCCAGATTTCATAATATGTTGATTCACTTTTATTTTTGAGTTCCAATGTGAGTCTGTCCATTTTTGCACAATTGAAGATTTTACATAACACTTCTTCTAATGAAGGAATTTTCTTTAAGACTATAGCTGGTGAAGGAAAGATTTGTAGCCCCAATAGTTCTAACTCCCACTAGAGCAGTGTTTCTCAACCTTGGCCGCTGGACGATGTGTGGGCTTCAACTCCCAGAATTCCCCAGCCAGCTCTGCTAGCTGGGGAATTCTGGGAGTTGAAGTCCACACATCGTCCAGCGGCCAAGGTTGAAAAACACTGCACTAGAGTGATAATTTTTAAAATCCATAGGATAATTACAAAGAAGTGTTTAATATTAATTAAAACCTAGTTCATGTATTACATTAAGGCATTATTTGCTTAACTACGTTCTGTTGATTAAGCCACAACTTGATGTGTGTTCATATACTACACTATGCCACGAAGCATGGCTCAGAAACCAGACAGAGTGGATCCACTTGTTCACAAGAAACAAAACTGACTAATTTGTGTCAACATTCTTCACGCTAACATTACAACTCTAAATATTTGCTCAGGATTTGACTATTCATTTTTCTTTCTGACATCAAAGAGGAGACAAGAAGAGGTCCAAATTTTCTCTATAAGTCTTTTATTGTTATACTGTCTTAATCTAACCTTTACTCTGGATTTCCAAATAAATTGATGTCTGCACAAGGAGGAGAGGCAGGGCAAATGATGTCACATGTACCATAATGGCATTGGACACAATGACATCAGAACACATAAGTTGACATTGGAGCCTTAGAGGTAATTGGCCATCAAGAGGCCTTTATTCAAACACTCAAGTGAATCAGATAGTTCTGTTTAATTTACAACTGATATTTGTGTGGAAACTTTACAAACCAAGCACCAAATATTAAATGTATTTGTATCCCAACGAGTCATGGTTTGTCAACTATGGTTTCATCAAATAAATTATAGTTGAGTAGAACCAAACAAAACTATATTCCTATCTTAGATTCCCCAGTTTTCTTCAGGTGAATTTACAATAGGCTGAGATGAGAAACGGTGGCAAACATGTTGAAACAAAGGGTTTAGCGAAAGGGAATGAGCATTTCACAGATTCACTGAATGGTTTTCAACATAGGATACATGTGCAGCAAATACATTCATTTTTTGTAACAATCATTTTTATTTATCTATTAAATTTATTTTCTGCCAATCTTACTGTGGGGCTACTCTGGGTGGCTTACAATAATAAAAAGGAAGAAAATGAAAGAAGTATAAATAGAAGTAAAATATTAGAACAATAGAATAAACAATGAAAAAGAACACAATGAGAATGCATCAAAAAAGACGAATGGGTGGAGAGCACAGCGTAAGGTGGGAGGTGGAGTCTGCCATCAATCTAGCTGCTACCTACAGCATCAAAGTCCACCATTTGGTTCCCAAGCCAACTTCCAAAACCAGGTCTTTAGGCTCTTATATTTATACTTATATATATATATATATATAGATGTAATGTAATAGAATGTAACGTAATATATTTACATTTATACTGTTAATATAGCACTCCATGGTTGTGACTTCATTTGGTCTTGGTCTTAACCCTTACTTTGAGGGCAATAATACTTCAGCAGATTTATCAATGTCATTACTGGTGGTGTTTTAATTAAATTACAAGCTTCTTATATAACATGCATAAGACATACTCATTTATGTTTTGCTCTTTAAAACTTTGTCCTCAACATTGTAAGAGGGTGGCACTCACTGCAATAATTTCTGCCCAAATGTGAACATATACCTAAAAAAGACTTGTATATTTTTTACAAAAATCTATATCCCCTTTTCTCTTCTTTTTTAATGATGTATCTTGTCTTCAAGAGTAATATCCTATCTGTTCCTGTTCTTTATTCTTTATTCTCTTTATTCCTTTGTTTTTATAATTTTATTGTATCTTTCTATGCTGTTTGGTTATAGTATACACCATCCAGAGTCAATTTGGAAGTGCATGGTGCTAAATTAAATAAATTTAATATGTTAAGTATTCTCCTATTAAAATCACAAAGAAACACATTTAGCATGCATGACAGAATAGAGTACCTCGCTTGTAGTTCCAGAGTTTAGCTGTATTTGAAACAAGCTAGCCAGGCCTCTCTTAAGATTCTTGATAATAGAAGGTTCATCTTCATAACCGTAGAAATTTTTAACCTAGAATGTGTGGTGGAGAGAGAAAGAGAGAATTTGTAATAAGAATACATTTTAATTTAAAAACTATCCTCCAAAATTCCAGTCATTATTTATTATTAATTTATCAGTTATTAATATTAGAAGATGAGTCAGTATTTTATTCTACACACATATGTCCCAAAGCAGATCCAGGCTGTCATCTTTCCAGCTGACAAACTCAGCATCTTTAATCACTGAGCTATTGCACCCTTTTTCCAGGTCTGATATCGAACACTGATTTTTAATGAGAAAATGAGAAGGTTTTATCCAGCTTTTCACAATCTGGCAACCTCCAAATTATTGTAAATCAATTTCCAGAATTTCTCATGTCTACATATCCTAAAGTGAGTTCCTGGCATCTTCAATTTTAAAAAAGATCAGAAGGTGAAACCCTAGCTACTCAAAACCCTGGAGAACCACTACCAGACTAGATTACTGGTAGCTAAAAGTTACATTCTATCCCATTTTTAAAAAAAATAGCTATAGTCCATCCCTTACTGAAATTGGGCAACAATACAGTAAAATATTGGGAGAGATGGAGAGATGTCTATGGTGATTCTCAAGCATCCAGATCATGGCTATTCCAAAAGTGCTTTTTCCAAAAGGCAGCTGGACTATGATGCTTTTTTTCCTTGAAAACATTTTGCTTCTCACCAAGAACTGAAAAAGCCTTTTGGAAAAGCACCTTTGGGAGAGATGGAGAAGATATTAAATTTTGAGACACATCAGAAATCTTCTAGATGACATGAATGCCTCCAGAGGGTGCATGTTGTGTTTTTCTGGGAACTCATAATCTAAACAATATATGGGTTTTTTTTCATATTCCTCAAAGCATAAATATTTTTGCACTCATCCTGCAGAGCACAGACAATGGCTAAAATGATGATGATGATGATGATGATGATGATGATGATGATGATGATGATGACAACGACGACATTCTCATGATGTTTTCTTTACCATCCCCAGCCCATAACAGTATTAAAATAGTATTTATTGTTTCTCTTATGGAGATTCTCAGTTATCCAGGTCATGGTCGTCCCAAAGGTGCTTTTTCAAGAGACAACTGGACTTTCTTGCTTTTTTTTGAAGACATTTCACTTCTCATCCAAGAAGCTTCTCCAGTTCTTAATACGATTTCTCTTAATACAATCTTTACCATAGAGATTGCACAAGATGCTTGTGTTGGTATCATGGCCTGGGACCAATCTTCATACCACCATGTATTCTCAGAAACTGAGAAAAAGTGTCCCAAAATGATTGCCTCCCCTAATTAAGTGAAAATAAATGAATCTCTCTCTCTCTCTGGGATGGCAGGAGGAAACTACTAATGTTAGTTCTATTTGACAGTAGTCATGGACACCGATTTAACGTCAAGATATGATAAGAAATTTACTTAATACGCTCACCTTTCATAGTAACCCCTTTTTTGCCACCCCAGCAGAAATTTTGAGATAACATATATCTTGGCCCTTATTCTAAGCTATGTAATCAGTCAAAAATGAACTATAGCGAAATTAATAACACAAGGACGTGTCAGACGCAGAGTGATCTTTGCACTGGCTGCTGCATCTGAATTTAAACCACAAGACTTTGTCCTTTCAGCTAGCACTCGAGCAGTTATAACTTGCTGAGCTCCTGCCCATTCTGCATACATTTATAAGGGTTACACAATAAATATGTTATCTCTTAATGGCACTCCATTGATACATTTTGGCATCCCTTTGAGAGCAGTATTCTATTTCCATGATAAAGGCAGAACATTTTCAAGCCACGTAGGTGAATCTTATTTGAAGTCCTTCTCATTCACCCTCGAAATGCCATTTTTCCATCTTCAGATCATAAAGCTTTCACCAGTGGGATCATAGCATGGGATCTGATACAGAGTGGGCTCACCAGCCTTTTTATCCTGTGCTCTTTGTTAAATGCAAAAGAGGCCCAGGAGGTTTAGTGTAGCCCACACAATTCAAATTGCTTTTCTATGATGCATTCTGACTCTCCCTGGCATTAAACTGGAATGGAGAATCCAAGATATGAATGGATGTGTGGGGATGGATTACCCACAAGCTAACCCACTCATGAAACCCTTTCATCATGTGATCTAATACAGCTTCTCCACCCAAAAACACTGTCCACCCTCGACATTTTATTTTGATTGCTCTGGCAGAGAGTGAAGGCAAAAAGCCAATCTGTCCACTCCACAACTAGCATAATATGCTCAAAGCAGTCATGATGATGTAGGTGTGTGTGGTTTTTTTTAATGCTGGGATTTAGTACATTGGCCATGTAGATTCTATCAGGGCTGTGCTGAGATCTGGATTTCAAGCGATTCAGAGAACATGTGGGTGTGCATGTAACACTTGTTGGGATCACCTTAAAGCAGCTGCAGCTGACACACAATCCTGGAAAAGACACATTGGTTGTATAGTGTTCCCCACAGTTGCTACATGCGTGCCTCCAAGGGCAACCACTGGTGGGGGAGGGGCTCAAAATGTAAGGATGGCAGCCATTAATGCCCAAGTGAAGCCCAACCCCGTTCTACGTGTGTCGTGGCATGCAGAAAGAAAGAACTGAACTTTTGATTGTGCAAATTTTTGTGCTCTTTGCCCTCTCCTGACACTCAATGCCATTGCAAGTTCTTAATCGCAGTGTATGCTTAGAATGTGGATCTTTGCCCAGCCATATTAGCTATCAGAGATTTACTAAATCTTCTCCTGCTATTGATTGCATGGAACTAACAAGGCAGCTTCTGAGCATGTGCTGGTCATATAATACATGGTGACTGGGTTACATATCATTTAGCCACCGATAGATAGATAGATAAATAGATAGATAGATAGATAGATAGATGAGTAAAACCTTTAAAATGAACCTTTCTATTTATTCTCTTACCTTTCCACGAATCCAGTGCAGAAATACAGGCCTTTTTAAAGCAGCAAGATGCTCTTCTTCATATAGTTTATTGGTGTTTTTCTGCTGAAAAATGTCTTTTGCTACAGGACGCTCATTCACATTTTCAAGTGATACATCTGTAATCTGGAAAGGTAAAAAAACCCAATAAAATAAAATGGGACAAAATCAACTAATTTTCAGTGGGAGTTTATTTCCCCAGAGTTAATTTCTCCTTTCTTCAATTATTTTTTAAAATGTATTTTGTATTTTATCTGAATACTGGTTGTATATTTCAAAATGGCTTTTCAAAAACCAATGTGTAACCTGCGATTTCTATTGTGATTATTGCAAAGCAATCAGTCTTATACAGATTGGCCAAAGACAATGAATTCACATAGCACACTAACTCATAATGTGATTTGTTTTTGATTTACTATAATGTGATTTTATAAATCTGGCTTTTGTTCTATTAAATGAGAGTTTACATAAGCATCCTGAAATGATTAAACTCTATATAATTGATAGGTCTTCCCCAATGAGTCTTAAATACTGGAAAATTCTAAGTAGAATCTCTATATTTCTCATTTGGTTTCAATTCACTAACTTGCTAACTTTGAGCCTGATAGCTCCTTATGTTGAAACCTGCATCTCACCATTTAACATTGAACATCGTGGGCTATACTTTCTAAGTAAACAATGCAATATTAAATGCCTTCAATTTCAAAACACATTCTATATTTTCTATAAATAGAATTTAATCACATTTTACATCTTGACTTACATTAACTAAACTTGCATTACCCAAATTATCAGAAAATGTTTTTATAACATTATGTTACAATAATTGCCTACCACAATTTTGATCAACTGGTCATCGTCATTGTTGGGATTTCTCCATATTAAGTTGACATCCACTCCAGAGGAAATTCGATAGCCCACACTCTCGTGGGGTAAACCTCTCACTCTGTCGATAAGAACTTGGGTGGAATAGGCAAATTTATATAATTTGTCATTGTTTATTCGAGGACCAGTATTGTGGCCTATATGAAGAAAAAAATAATTGCAGAAAGTGTTGCATCAGCGGTAAGCTAAAGTACAAAGAGGCCATCATATTATATTCCTATCTCCAAAGCATATGACAGATTCAAGACAACTCTTAAACTTACCTCTGATCAGATTCACCACAAAGGTTCCTCATATTGAACCTTAAGAGTCTTTCTAGAATGATGCTTTTTAATAAACTTTTGTGAATCATATTTGCACTAAAACTCTATTTAAAACTAGTCACTTTTAATGAAAGAGTAACGGAGTAGCATACCCAAACCATCATTCCAGGATTAAAAACAGGAACAGTCTTATATAGGAAAGCCCTACGGAAATATAGGAAAATATATAAATAAAAATAAATGTCTATCTATCTATCTATCTATCTATCTATCTATCTATCTATCTACCTACCTATCTATCTATCTATCTATCTATCTATCTATCTATCTATCTGTTTGTGTGTGTGTGTATTTATATATGTATGTATATATACACTATGTGTGTGTATATATGTATGTGTGTGTGTGGGTGGGTGTATATGTATACACACACACACACACACAAAATCTTTCCTACTGGTAGCATTCTATAATAACCTACTGTGCTGCAAATAATTTTTCAATGCTATTATTTCAACAAAATTTTCAACAGGTGACTGGCAGGGTCAGGGTTTATAAGGAAAGTAATGTGTCTCTGTATCATATCCATCCATTTCAAGGCCATCCCTACTATTAGACGTAGTAAGGCTGTTGGCTGAGGTTGTAGCTATTGGGATGAATGGTGTAGCAGCAAAATACTGAACTGCACTCCCGAACTGGGTATATCATTTAATTTGACCTTCAACTTTTCACTCATTTATTAGAAACTTTGCATTAAGATATCTTCTTGTAATTGCTTCCCAGCCTTTGGCTAAGATCAAATGTATTTCATTTGTTAGAAATATATGCATATATCTATTTTCCTCTCTGCTTCCCATGCTTTTTTATTTTCATATCCATGTATTAAATTATATGTCAGTATTCTACATTTGAAACTATCTTGGGTATTTTTGCAGAAGCAGCGCATAAAAACCACAGAAATAATAAATAAAACACAGACTTTAAAAAAATTCTTAATACATCCTGGGTTAGAAAAATTCTAATATGTTTAGCCTGTTAATTTATTTTTAAATTTGATTTATCTTTTTTAGAATTTCCTGTTTGCTATGTCTGATCTATTGGCTTAGAGTACCTTACAATAATTTGATACATTTTACCTGATGATAAACTGTGACAAATAATAGTTTTAAATGCTAATGCACAATTAAACGTGATTGTTTAATTAATAAGTATCTATTTGCATCTGCACCACTTTAATGTACATTGCTTTCCATTGAATATTATTCTCCTTCTGATACATTTGCAGAGTTTATTCATGTAAATGTAGATTTCCCTAAATAGTACTAGATATACGTTTTAATGCAGTATGTTGAGATTCTCACGTAAGGCAGGAGGGCCTCTGTTATCTACACATGTTGCAGAGAGAAACGAGTACATGCAACTTGAATAACTATTTTAGTGGCTGTCATTACAACTTTCTATAATTAACTCCTGGTGCTGTATAATAGAGAAAACTATGCTGCCTGAGCTGAGACAGCTGTCAGGGACAGTACCTTTTATTAGTACTCCTGGCATAGACAACACATGCAGTTTTAACCATTAGCTGGCTCTAAGTTTACACTTGCTGTGTCTTACAGCATTAGTTCACTATTTATACCCAAAAACAGCAAGCAGTTTGGAGAAAATATTAAGCTATAGCATTACACATGTATTTTCTGCTGTAATCTGACTGAATCCCTCTGAAAAGTATTATTTATTTACATAGAAATATACTTTTAATATAGAAATATTTTACATACATAAACAATCAAAATATGATAATTAAAATCAGTTTTATTACAAAAGCATCTGTGTTGTTTCAATTGTGATTCTAGGCAGTTGCAACAAAATATCAATACTATCAAAATAAATTTAACACAACTCCAATATTGTCACAGAAAGCATCCCAACTTATAAGCATCCCAACTTATAAGCATCCCAACTTATATGACCACCAAGTGGTCATGATAAATTTGGGTTCACTTTTGCCAATTATCTGATCATTCTAATGCACAAACATATTCTTTTATAATAAATTACTAAAATGGAGTGAAGGCAATATTACCAGTAGATATCTATATACTCAGGCTAATTTAATGTTCTACATTTATCGTTATCGGATCACAGAGCCTTTAAAAAAATCTTCCATGAAGACAGACTTTAAGTCCTGCTATAGTCCAAAGGTCGCAATTGTACAATGGATGTTATAATTGCAGAGATAACACAAATATAATTAAGGGAATACCGTTCAATGCAGATTAATAGAAAAAAAATGGAGACTTTTCCATGCTTCCATATAATTGCATATTGCTGAATTAAACATTATGTTTATGACATTTTTGAAAATGCTTAACGCTGTTAGTGTTCTTTAAAAAGAAAAGCGGCTGTTTAGAACCCCAATCTGCTGCTGTAATCCAGATTTGGAGCAGAGCCCACATCAGTTTGCCACTCAAAATCCACGTTCCCACCTGCTATTTGCCCTTTAGCTTTTCTGCACTTCCCCTTGGCTAATGTACAAATTATCCTAAATAGCAAGGATAGGATATTAGTAATTTCTGTGAGATATATATATATATATATATATATATATATATATATATATACCAAATTTATATTTCGCTGATATAATTTGGTATAAAATTTGGTATAAAATGGTTTGTCGTGAATGCGACTGTTTGAGGGCTCTTGGATTGGAGTTCAAAGGCGAAAGGGATGCAGTATGCTCCCTCCCACATGCTGAGGTAGACCAGGTGCCTCGATAGATATATATTAATGTATATGTATATGTATATGTATATATGATATGCATATACATATACATATACACACACATGCACACATACAGGACATTATA
Organism: Pantherophis guttatus; assembly: GCF_059756535.1. NCBI lineage: Eukaryota > Metazoa > Chordata > Lepidosauria > Squamata > Colubridae > Pantherophis > Pantherophis guttatus. Next base: position 20,551,661 of record NC_142070.1, on the reverse strand, counting down.
GACATGTACAGAAAAGTATGTCAGAAATACATGTGTGCGTATATCTCACATATTTGTCTATCCACTTTTGGTCAAAAACTAAGGAAAGTAGATGTAATAAAATATTAAAAATAAGAAATGGTGTACGGTCTCTTGCTTGGGTGGGGGGTTGGACTAGATGACCTACAAGGTCCCTTCCAACTCTGTTATGCTGTTATTTCAATGGAACAGAAAACACTTTATTCTGCTTAAAAGCAGAAAAGCGCCCCCCCCAATTAAAAACCTCGTATCTCAACTAATTCTACTCAGTGAACACATTATTTTTCCCAAAGTTGTCCATCCTAGATATACAGCACAATAGTAACTTTTCGTCACTATGGGGTTCTCTCTGTGACTAGACGATCTGTTCTCCAGACACTGGCTTCTATTTTAGCATCACTGCTTGTCTTGTATTTGTTTAAATTGGGCTGCCTCCAACTGAAGAAAAACACACTGACAAGAGAGGTACTTCTTGGAAAAGCAAAAGGCCACCCTACACTTCTCATCTGGGTCAGGAAATTAAGGAATACATTGCTTAGAATGTGTTAGCTTACGTTTTTCCTCCCACAGTAAGCAACGAATGGCTCCAACACAAACTCAAAAAAAAAAAAAAAAAGGTGGGAGTGTTTTCAGTGTATTATTCATAATTCTTTTTTTTTTTAATAGCATGAATGAAATGCAACACATTTTCAAAACTGCCTTCAATAGGAATTTAGTCTATGGTACATATATGTGTGTGTGTGTGTGAACAGGCTAAACAGAATTCATTTCCAGGGGGACATGGCCATTATGAGGGCACGAATAAATTCCCAATCTTTTTAATGTGCAAAAAATAGCTCAGAGCTTCAGCCATGGACACATTTTTTTTTATTTGCCACCCCCCAAGTAGCCACTATCCATTCATTAATTTAGTTATATAAATTGCATTTCCTTCCTAATTTTTTAAATTATTCAGATTTCTAACTACCCGCTAAAATACGTTCGCCCAGAAATATGTAGGCTAGAATAATAAAAAAAAAAAAACTCCACGCATTTCAATGAAAGGACATTAAAATGCAACTACACCCAACAATATATATATAACCGTATGTCAAAATAAAAATGACAGAAGACAAATAAGAGAGAAGAAACCACATTTAAAAACAGAGACAACAAGGCATGCCGTTGAAGCAAGGTCCAAGATAAATTGGCTTTAGGAAAAAAAATTTAAAAAAACGATTAGGATGTTTTTGGAGAGGACGTCCACAGCGAGGAGCCCCTCACCTTGCTGTCACTCAGCAGGAACACTCAGAAAAGGTCAATGGAAGATTATGCCAGCATTTGAGTAGGCACATGTATCTAGAAGCAATTCTTCAGTAAATCCTCACACTATGAAAGGTTTTGAAAGGACTGAACTTTAAGACTTAGGCAGAAAGCTCAGTTGTCACTCAGCTGAGTGAAAAGGATGGACACCACACACGGGCAGGGTTTGTTGATCACATCTTAAAGCAAGTAAGCTAAGCACATTGTAATTTAAAGGTGGGGCACTCAACTCCCCAAATATATTGCCCATGTTTCCATTTGTTCCCTGAAATCATACTATGCAACAGTGATGAAATCCAATTTTTTTTACTACTGGTTCTGTGGGCATGGCTTGGTGGGCGTAGTGTGGTGTGGTGTGGCTTGGTGGGTGTGGCAGGGGAAGGATATTGCAAAAACTCCATTCCCTCCCCACTCCTGGGGGAAGGATATTGCAAAATCCCCATTCCCTCCCCACTCTGGGGCCAGCCAGAGGTGGTATTTGCTGGTTCTCCGAACTACTCAAAATTTCCGCTACCGGTTCTCCAGAATCTGTCAGAACCTGCTGGATTTCACCCCTGCTATGCAAGCAATTGGATCTAAAAGTTGCTTAAAAGACAATGAGGATGTCAAGGTACTCTCTCATATCTCTCTCCTTGCAGGTTTCCCTGCAAGCAGGTGCCAAACTCCATTCAAAAATGATCTAGAAAATGCATTTCACCTGAGAGTACCCGCACTTGGTTAGCAGCCAAGTTACCTGACCGCCTTGCTCAGAACATAGTTCAATATGCCTTCCTTATCACCTCTTTTAATGAACTGATAAATCTTTATCAATGAGGACCAGACCATCTGCAAGACTCCACCTATTATTCCTTGCTAGGTGTAGTAAGCAAGGAGCCATTGTGCTTAATTACACACCTTCTTGTTCACATCCACCCTTACTCCTAAAATTTGATCAGTTACATGACAATGTGATTAAATAAAATATAAAAATAAAAAATATAGATATTAAAAAACATATAGATTTTTAAAATTGACTAATCTACTTTCATTATAATACCCAGTCATTATGAGAAGCCTTGTCCTTAAAACCTTTTGCAAATGTGGCTCAGTGTGCTGCAAGATATTCCACTATATTTTTGTTAAGCAACTTTGGAAAAAACCATGGAAAAACTCTGCCAAATGAAACTGTAAGTATATAGTCCCTTACTACAATCCCTGCACAGGGTAAGCTAGATAATTCCTTGCTTGTGGTTTCTTCTGTATTTGCATTTCAATGGAATATAACCATCACATCTTGTCACAGATTGTAATAAAGTAATTGGAATGAAACATTCAATCATTTCTTCTATTCTGCTATTTAAATTATCAGCCAAGGTCATTTTCGATCTGATCACTGAACAGAGGCAGGCAGTTCTATAAATTGGCTTTCCATACTAGCATATATTTTTAAATCTCTTGGAAATGTTGTAGTTAATGTCTGCTAAATATCCTACTTCCAAAGTCAAAGGAACATAGTTCTGTTTATAAAGACATACATCTTGAAACCTAGAAATTCTATCTTGATCTCTTGCATTATGCAGCTGTTTCTCTTATACTCATGTAGACTGATGGGCTTGACTACCCCTTCCTTCCAAATACAGCTAGCTACCTTTCTTTCTCATTGATAGACCCAGTATTTAAATAGTTTATGGTTTACCATTAAGATTTTACAAGCAGGTTATCTGTCATTGTTTTAACAGGACGTTCCAAGATATTTAAGAGCATGGAGAGTTAAAGAAGATAGTGCACTGCACTTTGCTAAACAACTATGTTGCTATAAATACTTGTCATACCTTAGATCAAACAGATCTCTATTGAAAAGCTGCCCTGGTATTATATTCTAAATCTGAATCATTTCAGTCCAATATGAAAAAATATAAGAAGACAGATTGAAAAAAATTGCTGGATAGCAGGTGAAGTCTTTGATGAAATATATTATATTTACTGGTACATTGTTTAAATGTACACATGCAAATGTACATATAGTTAATTCACACAAAACCTATCCTAGCGGGAAGAAAGTTCTCTTCTTTATTCAGATAACGGCACCCTCAACCAATTTTTGCAAAACCAACAAATATTTGATGCCCTGAAAAGCAAATATGTGTCAACTATTGGTCATGACTACACGAGACGTTAATAAATGGCAGCGAAAACTGTTCAGAAATCATTCCCATTGGTTTAAAAGATCTGGTCTAGATTAGAACAACTATTTTCTTAAACCTTTTTAAAGTAGATTTCTGTGAATAATTTCAGCGTTAAAGCAGAAATCCAGATTCCATAAGAAGAAAGACCAAACTTGCTCCAAACTATTGAAGGTTCACAAAGCAATCCATTTAACACAATCTCCCCCACCTCAATCCCTACCTCCCAATTAATTCAAAATGATCTAGATATAAGAGATCCACATAAGTAAAATCTACAATGTACCTTCACCTCTCTCGTTAAAAGGCAGATACACATCTATTAATGCAAGTCAAAAGATTAAAGCAACTTACCTTTGACTGATGCTGAATATGTGGAAATGATGCATGGGAAAAGCACAGTAAGAAGAACCATGGCTGGCTCACAAATTATCATATTGGGAATAATGTATGGAAATTGTAAAGTGAACTGCTCTGATTGAAATGAAATCTACAAAGAAGTCTTCTATCTGCCACAATGGTGTTTATCTAGATGTAGTAAGAGTCAGATTCCAAATTCCACACTTGGGTTCTAAGTTCATTAAAGGGCTTTCTAGTTAATTATTGAAAACTGAGGTAATTTGTGTTTAAGTATTTTATTCTTTTCTTAAGCTTTCATTACTACATGCTAAAAGATGTATAAAATGTTAGCCAGTGTATTATATGTGTGTTTGCCCAATTTCCTTTAAACTTCGTAAATGCAATGGGAATTACTGCAGAAGACATATAATGGATAAATCTCATGAAAAAATAGTCTTTTAAATATTTGCACTGTGTGGTATTATCTATTTAAGAACTTTAAAACATACTTTGTCCTTCCTATGTTTTTGCCCCTAAATGCTTTTATCATGCCACTGTCTTACTCCTGATTTTTAACAGAAAACAGACACTTTGAAAAACTGTTTTCACATGTTTGCAGCATTCATGGAACAAATTATAGTCAGAGTGCACTCTATTTAATTCTAACAACTGCACAGAGTTGCTATGAGTCAGGAAGTATAAACATTTTATCATTATGGTCAGCCAGATGTTTAGGTCAGATTTGGCATTTTTATCCATCTGTTAAGTCTTTCCCAAGGACCTGGGATTGGCACACGTTATTGATTGGTGGCATTAAAGGTATTGCAGCAGGATGTAAGCTGTTCCAAGTAAAACTGCCTTATTATTATTTGTTCACAACAATGTGAAGTTGCAGCTGCCATTTTTTTAGTTGGTGTTGGCACTGAGTTCTTCCCAAGAATTTAGGATTACAGGTAGTCCTTGACTTAAGATCACAATTGAACCATATTTTTTTATTGCTAAGCAAGACAGTTGTTAAGTGGGTTTTGCCCCATTTTAAACAGTTCTTGCCGCAGTTAAGTGAATCACTGCAGTTAAGTTAGTATTGCAGATGTAAAGCGAATCTGGTGTCCCCCATGACTTTGCTTGTCAGAAGGTCGCAAAAGGTGATCATGTGACCCCAGGACACTGCAACCATCATAAATATGAATAAGTTGTCAATCATCCTAATTTTAATCACACGATCATAGCGATGCTACAATGATCGTAAGCATGAAAAACATTCATAAGTCACATTTGTAACTTTGTTGTTACTACGATCACTAAACAAATAGTTGCAAGTCGAGGACTATCTGTATTATGGTTCATCATTGCACAGTCAGCCGGATATTCAGACTGGATCTGACATTTTTATCCATCTATCGAGTCCTTCCCAAGGACCTGGGATAGGCATATATTCATGTATTATTGTGTTGGGTGTATTGTCACAAAATGTGTTAAGTTGGGTGAATGAGGACGCAGCAAGCCAGGCAGTGAGTGACAACAGCTCTTTATTGTAGGGTGAGAACCCAGCGACTGACCAGGGGGAACAGTTCCCTTTATATACCTTGCAGCTGTGGTGGTCAGCCAATCAGCTGACGGTCAGCTAATTCAAACTGCCCGCCCAAAATCTACATACATAACAGAATGTAATTTCTTCCAAGTAAAGCTGCCTACTGAAGTAGAAAAGCCTCTGGTTTGGTCCAGCATTACTCAAGCCAAACCTCTTTCTAGTCCAATCAGGTTTTTCACATTGATCAATAGCTAGAAGAAAATTCAAAATATGATATTGGGGGGGGGGAGGGGTTGAGAGAACCGTTTTCCCATCCGATTGTTTATAACAACTCATATCCGGAGGCATAATAAATGCCATCTTTAGATTTTCCAGGACATTTCTAATTTAGTTCTGAGTTGGAAGATATTGTAGCTTCTATTAATTCAAAGATAAATTAGAATGCATTATTCCAGGGAACATCAAAGTGTCTTTTGAGAACAAACAGATTCCTATTTCCAGGATTCATACAAATGGTACTGTTCTCTTTGACCTAAACAAGCATTTCCTTTCAATACATTTTATTTTAGTCTTGCTGTCCACCGTTCCAGGGTTAAAGTCCCATCACCGTCATAAATTTCCAGAGTCCAGGCCATAAAACTTCTTCCATTATCATGTAATGAAGATAATTACGATTTCTTTGACCAAACTGTTTTTTTTTTAAAAAAAACCCAAGTCTTATTCTGCTCTTTTCACAAGCCCCATTTGAATGCTTAGTGGGGGAAATGTCATTTATAAACTTGTCCTGTATATACTACCATCAATACAAAACAGTTTGGCAATTACTTTCCAGCCAAACAAGAAAAAAGCTAGTGCCGAAAAGAAAATTACTATGCATTACAGTAATAAAAGTGTGGGTAATATTTCTTGTCAGGAACATATCACTTTGGACATGCCAACAGGCATGGACCTTTTCAAACATACACTCACACATTTCTCTTCTTTGCCCTTTTGCTTCTGTCCCAATGACCCTGTGCCAATCATTGCTGTCCATTGGCAGAAACCACGTTGTTTAATTTCCTGCTATAAATAGCATTAGCATTCTCATCAGTCACCCACTAAAAGTCAGAGCTCACATGTTTTGTGACAGAGGCCTCTGCATGGCCACAGGCCATTGATTAATTCAATTTAAGATGTAATCTTTTTGATTGCAACTATCAGTAAACTGTCACGACCATTTATAGTAATCCGGCAATTGCAATGTATTTTTTTACAATAATATCCTTTAGTCCCCAAAGATCCGATGATTAAAAATGTGATGTGTCATGCTGAGTTCTATAAGAAACCTATCCAAATATCAGCTCGCTATGTAGCAATATTTTCTATGAAGGTGTATTTTATATTATTAATTTTCGTCTTCAATCTGCTTCTGCAGCCTGTGAAATAAGCTAAATCCTCTTCGTTGAGAATATTTGAATGGGACAGATATCTTGTGGCTTTCTAGTCAGACATTAATGCTGCAGATTCAAAAGCCAGAAGGCATTTTTGAACTCCGCTGAAGTTGAACTATCTATTGTCCATTTAGTGTCTTATCAACTATGTAGATCAAAAGCACGTGCACTAAATCACATCTGGATTATTGAACCAGATGTGAAATACTTCTTCAGCTCCCGCGGACAAACGTTTGTAGGTCAATAATTTAAAAGGCACTACGGTCCTTTTTTAAAATGAAAATGATTTAACACCCTCCCAAAAGACAAATCACAGTATTAAAAAACGCAAAATCGAGTCAGGGAGGAGTTTTCCCACCACAACCCCGCCTATTAAGTCACGAGAGTGAGACATTGCGTCATTAGTCCGCGTCGAAAGGTGCCACTGCGGTCTTGGGCGTCAGCGGCGCATGCGGACGGAAGGGCTAGCCCGGCTTCCTGATCCCTTCGGCGGTGGCCGTTGCTCCTGGTTCGTGCACTGGGCTGCGAGGTAAGATAGATAGAGAGAAAACCCTTCCTCCTAGCTCGGTCGGTGGGGAAGTCACGTTTCTCCTCAGCCTTCCTCTCCCAACGGTTTTCACAGTCGAGCCCGATTTTGCCCAGCTTAGCGGTACCTGGCAGCCATGTTGGCTGGGGCACGACGGGAGTTGTAGTCCCGCCCTGCTTCCAAAGACTCCGTGCAGGGCCAGGTTGACTCTTTTAGCACAGTGACGGGGGTCCTCAAACTCGGCAGCTTTAAGACTTATGGACTTCAACTCCCAGAATTCTCCAGCTATGCTATGGTGGCTGGCTGGCTGGAGCTATGCTGGCTGGAGCATTCTGGGAGTTGAAGTCCACAAGTCTTAAAGCTGCCAAGTTTGGGGACCTCTATTTTAGCATCTTCTCCTCCTCAAGGCCCATCCGCTTCGGAGCAAGTCTGTTAGAAATGCATTAAGCCTGTTACGAAGGTCCTAAAAGAAGGAAAAAGCCGCTCAAGTTAATTGAGGCGCCTTCTGGCACCTCAGGCATGGGCCCTTCTGTCGTGTGACGAGGCTCTCTGGGCAAAATGTGCGCCCTCAGATCCGTGAAACCTTGAACTGAAAGGAGTGAAAGGAGCCTATACCCACCCAGCAAACTGCGGGGCCCAGAAATCCGAATTAAGAGCATTGAGAAAGTGGTGGAAAGCAAAAAAAATAGCTCGCAAAAGAAACGACGTGGCTGAAAAGTCCTTTTTTTCCAAGTCGGTGCCTTCCAAATTTGTTGGACCGACACTTCTGACTGAAAATTCTGGATCTTTTATTCCAACAAATGCATCTCTAAATTATTCGGTTCTCTCCTCATCCATGCAATTCTCCCTCTTTATGCCAGTGTAATTTATACCACTTTATGAATTATTACTGTGATTTGTTTTTCAGAATAATATTCAGGATGTAATAACATGAAAGCACATTTTGAAACCAATATTTAAAATAATAGAACCAGGGCATCTTGTTTCATTTCTGTCTCTCTGATTATTTTAGTCTTTTGAGGATTCCATCCCTTTCTTCGTGTCTAATTCAATAATAACCCACATAGCTGAGCCTGGCATGTCTTTTGGCATTCACAACTCAGATTAATTTCTATGGATCTTTCGAGGCATAAAAACATCCTGCCTTTAACCATTAAAAACTTTTGAAACTTTCAGAGTTCAATGGGTAACGCTCATCATTTGAAATGGAAACAAAGGGACTTAAAGCATCTGTCCTTCCAACTTCATCTCTTAAATATATGTTAGAATTAGAAGACCCAGGATTCCTAAGTAAAAAAAGGATAAAATTGTGAGCATCCTTAGGCTGCTGTTGCTTTTGTTAAAATGACATAACTAGTATTTTACCACATTTTACCATTCTTTCCCTTTCCCTGCCCCCCTCTCCCAATGTAGAAGGGTGGGGTTTGATGCTTCTGTTAGACCTACAAGATTGACTCCCAGACACTGCTGGGGAAAATTGAAAGTCATGGTTTCTTGCAATTTAAATTGTTTCAAGAAAATATATTCCCTTAAGGCAATGGAATAAACTATGGATTTATATCCTATTATTGCCAGTTTGACGCAAAGCATTTGAAAGAGGTTCTTACATTTGCACACCATCTTTGAAAGCTACCCCTGGTTGACTGCATGCTTGTGTAGCCATCCAGGAGAGGTAATTCTTTTGCATTTTTCAATATTGCCAAGTACCTTTTTCTAAGGCTTTCAACAGATTTTTTTTTTTTTTTTGAAATTTGGGGATTTTTCCATTTCATTGAGTTTATTATAAAATGTCAAGACTATATTTTGCAACCGTATAAACTCTTCACTATTATTTTCTTTACTGATATTTAATCAAATGGTTTGTGATTTTTCTAGTAAATGTAATAAAATGGAGACATAATCCAGATAATTTTTAAACTGAAAATGAAATAATGACTATTATATTGTTGCAAAATAGAATGTATGATATATCAGAGTAACTAACATCTGTGACTTTCTTGTTTTATTACATCCCTCAAAATACTGTATCAGCCTTGGGCCATATGCTTATTTCAATCACAAATGTCTTGAATTTGTACTAGTTCTTGTTTATTGGCATTTTATATGTTTATGTATGCATTTTAAATTATGAAATAAGGATTTTTTTTCCTTCATAATTTGTATGTTAGGCAGAGAATCATTATATTCAACTGCTTTAGACAAGAGTTTTAAAAATATATTTTAGGCACAATTTTTAAATAATATTCTGACTTGAGGTTTCTAATAATCAAATTGGTGTTTTTTTTCTTTGAAGCTCATGTCTTCAAGAATGCCACCAGAAAACATTAAAACAACCAATGTTACTGATACAGAGGAAAAGGTGAAGTGCAATGTTGATAAGGTAGAAATTAAAGACTTGCCACTGGAAAAGATGGAGAATATTGAAACGATGTCAAAAAGACAAAGAAAGAAACTAATAAAGCAGAAACAATGGGAAGAACAAAGAGTCTTGCGCAAGTATGCTTTGTTTCTTATAAAAAGAATGGATTTTGTGATTAGGCACCTCTGGGCTGATTTATTTTATTGCTCCCCAGTTTCTTCCATGAAAAAGTTCAGAACTAAGCCTGAGGATTATATGAGCTCATCCTGTACTTTTCTCTGCTTCCTTTATACTGGAGAGGAGTGAACAAATGTGTAATCTCTCTCATCCTGTGTGATGAAAGACTTCTAGGAAACTCTTATGACCTATCTGATTTCACACTGTATAAGTGGTCTCTTATTGGACAAATGAAATAATAGGTTATATATAAATACCTACAAATCTTTTTGTTTTCTTCTGGCCTTCCTTTCCACATTTCAAACATGCTTTTTCTCTTCATGACTCATTAGTCATTATCCTTGTTTTCTGCTTGAGAATCATATGCCAGCATCCAACATTTAAAACAACAATATGGAAGAATAGTTTATAGTTTATGATATACCACTGAGTAATATAGTAATGTTTTATTTCCATTTCAGGCAAAAACGTAAAGAAAAACGCTTGAAAAGAAAAATGGAGCGCCAGTCTCAGCTGGAATCAAACAGTGAAGGAAGTGTCAGGAAACGTATGCGTAGGGATATTGTTCCTAGTGCACTTCGGCTTATAATAGACTGCAGTTTTGACAATTTAATGGAATTAAAGGTAAATGGAAGTGTTATTTGAGAAGCAATTCCAAAATTGATGGGTGGATTGATTGATTGATTGAAAGATTATATCAAGTCGTTGCAATCATTTACATTTTGTAGGTATTCTCCAAAATTCCCAAGATGTAGATAATCTGCAGTTAATGACTGCAGACTGTGACTGTTTGAAATTACAGTGATGTTTTAAGCTGGCAGGGAAGCTTGTAAATTGTTCCCACCACTTTTTTCCCCTGAGAAATTCTGCTACAGAGCTCATGCTCTGTTAGAGTGAGGTCAGGCCTCACCCCTTCTCCCACCCAACCATACATGCACCTTGCAGCAGCCCCAGGCACTTGGACCTTGCACCAGCATCTCCTCCTCTCTCCAGCTCACAGGCATTTGTGCTTTGCATCACCAATCTCTCTTCAGCTCCCCCACATTCGCACCTTCCAACAGCACACTCTTCCCAACCTGCATGCAATCACAGCAGCTCTCCTCCCCACCCAACATGCACCCACATCTACAGACCCTATCCTAAGCCTATGCACACTCATGCCTAACAGCAGCATCCCGTCCCCAGCTGGCTTGCACTTCACAGCATCATCTCATCCCCATCCCATAAGCACTTATTGCAGTACCCTTCCATCTTGCCTCACTCTGTATTACTCGCCCTCCTTCCTCCTGGGGACTTGAGACTTCCTGCCGGCTTCTACACTGACTTTGGGGGAAGCTCGTTGCAGCCATGAGAATGAGAATGAGATGTTCTCATTTAATGACCCATGACCCTCGCTTAACAAAGGTAATAAGGACGCTAGGATTGCTGTCGCTAAGAGATGCAGACATGTGACATTGCACTTTGGGGCCACATTGCTTAGCAATGGAAATTAACATCTAAACTGAATTCGTTCAAAAGAATTTTTGGAAAATGTTAACAACTTGAGAAATTAATGTAGAATTAATGAATGAATAGGACCAAAGAAATAAAGTTTAACCTAGTACAAAATGTATGGTACATTTTTATGTGTATGCCTTTGAGTCAGCATTAACTCTTCACAACTGCCTGGACTAGTCCCTGCAGTTGCCTTAACAAGATTTTTGGAAATGTCTTGCCCAACCGTGGTCTTCTGTTTTCTAGCCTGATTCCTTAACCATGTGACCAGACTGGCTCTCATATGTTAGTGTTACTTGACAAACATTACCAATATTCCCAATAGGTTTAGAAAAATTGGTTTCACGCTTTTGTAAATTGCTTGCATAGTTTAATTTTAGGAATATTAATTTTCATTTTAATTGCATAATTTTATTACATTTTACTAATATTTTACTAATAAATTGAATTTAAAATTAGACAAGTCCCAGAAAGAATTATGCATCACTATTAATATTTCGAAGCCATAACACACTTGGCCATGTATACAGCATTGCTGCCCAGATATCTTTAATCAGGTTGTGGGCTTCATCTGAATGATTTTTAGAGTGATGAGCTAGTAAAAAGAAAGAGTGAGAGCTCAGAAAACCTCTATACTTTTAGTATGCTTTCTTCAGGTACATGTTTTAGAAGTAATTTCTGTTGGTTAAAAGCTTCCTTTCTTTCTCTTTAGCGTCTCTCTGAATCTCTTGGTTAAAGCATTTTGTGGTGCTTTCTCTGAAGAACAGTATAAAAACAAATTGTATTATATACAGGATGTCAAGAAACTTCACAAGCAAATTCAGAGGTGTTATGCAGAAAATCGTAAAGCACTTCATCCTGTTCAGGTATGTCAGTCCAAGTAACCTCCAAATATCCTTCTTTGATGACTTTTAATATAACATAATGATTATTATACTTGCATTTTTAGCATACATAAAAATAATTTAAAGATTTTTAGATACTGGTCTAGAAATGTGACAATACAAATGTCCACATGTGTCTAAATATAGTTGCCATACCTATAGTGAGTTTACACATGCTGTGGATAATTT